>NC_064642.1:454058987-454366041 GCF_023864345.2 Schistocerca serialis cubense
GTCTGTCACTGCGTTGTCCGTGGTGAGACGTAATGCCTCAAATTTTGTATTCTCGGTTTATTCTTGTCACTGTGGATCTCGGAATGTTGAATTCCCCAACGATTGCCGAAATGGAATGTCCCATTCGTCTAGCTCCAACCACAGTTCCCCGTTAGAAGTCTATTAATTCCCATCGTGTGGCCGTAATCACGACGGAGACTTTTTCACACGAATCACCTGAGCACAACGACGTCTCCGCCGATGCACTGCTTTTTTATACTTTCTGTACGCCATGCTACCGCCATCTGTATCTGTGAATATCACTATCCCATGACTTTTGTCACCTGAGTGTACAAGCGAAGCAGAGACGAGCGGAGAATCGTTTTAGCGACGATACTGTCATCAAATGGGAAAATCTACTGCCACAAGCGACTGTGACGAAGAGCAGATTGCTATGAACCGACACCTGGGAATGAACAACCTGAAACGGCTGTTCGCGTTCCACTGTGGTGAGCACTTTTTGGAAGGACGGTGAAACAACGACCAGACGAGAAGCAGTTGGACGTCTATGCCTCATCACAAATGGTTCAAATGGTTCTGAGCACTATGGGACTTAACATCTATGGTCATCAGTCCCCTAGAACTTAGAACTACTTAAACCTAACTATCCTAAGGACATCACACAACACTCAGTCATCACGAGGCAGAGAAAATCTCTGACCCCGCCGGGAATCGAACCCGGGAACCCGGGCGCGGGAAGCGAGAACGCGACCGCACAACCACGAGCTGCGGACGCCTCATCACAGAACGTGGACGACAGACGAAAATGCTGTTGCAGGCACAACTGTTCCAGGGGACGCCTTTCAGTGCACTGTTGAATATGGCTCCGCAGCTGATGAAGCCTAGGTGTTCCCAAGTTAAACCAACGAAATCGTAAACTGCGATTGCAGCAGGCATAGAAGAATCATCGAGACTGCACTGTGGATCGATAGGAACTTGTCACCTGGTCGGATAAGCCACGTTTCATACTACCACTAGGTCGATGTTCGGCATAGAAGAATCATCGAGACTGCACTGTGGATCGATAGAAACTTGTCACCTGGTCGGATAAGCCACGTTTCGTACAACCGCTAAGTCGATGTTCGTCTGCTGGAAACATGGATCGCGCAGCGGACGTATTGGGGGCGATATTACGCAACGTGGGCATTCAAATAGGCATTCATGGTTCGTGTGGTAGTAATCGAAGGCATTATGACACCTGTGGACTGCATGCACATATACAGAGTGTCCATAAAGTCTGGGTACATAGGGAATTCCAATGAATATTTTATATTTAGTGAATATTGATAAATAAATAATAACAAAATAAATTCTAATCATTCTAATAAAATTTGTCTTTCCAGGTTGAATGATGGCTGTGTGTGAAGAAGAAAGAGTGGAGATAGTAATATTAAGTGGACGAGAAGGATAGTCTATCGCAAAATTGCGGAAGAATTTAATCTTCGATAGCCTCATCGTCAATCTATTCGTTTTAATGCCGTGGGGAAATTAAGCACAAAGTTTAAAGAAACAGTCTGCAGCACGAGGCTTCGCGGTAGCGTTCTCGCTTCCCGAGCACGGGGTCCCGGATTCGATTCCCCCCCATTACGGTCGGAGGAAGGCAATGGCAAACCACCTCCATTAGGACCTTGTTTAGTACGTCGGTGCGGGTTTCCCGCATCGTTCCCCTACGCTCTGTCAAGAAGCATGGGATTTTATTTCCATTTCCATCTAAAAAAATGATTCAAATGACTCTAAGCACTGTGGAACTTAACATGTGAGGTCATCAGTCCCCTAGACTTAGAACTACTTAAACCTAACTAACCTAAGGACATCACACACATCCACGCCCGAGGCAGGATTCGAACCTAAAACGTAGCAGCAGCGCGATTCCGGACTGAAGCGCTAGAACTGCTCGGCCACAGCGGCCGGCATTTCCATGAAAGAAGCAGGTAGTGTATTGCCGCACGACCAAACACTTCAGACGAAACGAACGAAAGTGTCTTGGCCAAGGTTTATGCTAGCACACTGAAATCGCTTCGTTGGACGTCAACGGAGTTGGGTGCTCCTAGGTCAACCATCCAGAAAATCCTGGCAGAGGAGAAGTTTCATCCGTACAAGTAACAGATATTGCATCACTTTATGACCCCGATGGGTGCATGCAGATGTGGTAATGGTTTGCAGATGAATTGGATGAAAATATCAATTTTACTAAATGCTGTGTGTTGTTCAGTGCAGGAGCCGTGTTTTGTGTCAACGGTGAAGTGAACAGACAAAATCTTCGATACTGATCACAAGGCAATCCACATTGGATGGGGCCATCCAAACAGCAGGGCTGCCGAAAGATGATGGTGTGCTGTGGTTTGTGGAAAGCTTATGTACTAAGACCTTTTTTCTTCGTTGAACGGCCGGCCGCGGTGGCCGAGCGGTTCTAGGCGCTTCATTTCGGAACCGCGCGACTGCTACGGTCGCAGGTTCGAATCCTGCCTCGGGCAAGGGTGTGTGTGATGTCCTTAGGTTGGTTAGGTTTAAGTAGTCCTAACTTCTAGGGGACTGATGACCTCAGATGTTAAGTCCCATAGTGCTCAGAGCCATTTGAACCATATTTTGAACCTTCGTTGAACATGTAACGGGTGAGACTTATCTGAGGCAAATTGATGCCTCAAATTGAGCGTTTGGGTCTTCCAGAATGTTTTCGGCAGGATGGCGCCACAGCTCATTTTGCTGCAGCTGTTAGAGATTGATTGAACGACAATTCTGGTAGAAGAGGTCATGTGGACTGATCCCCTCGTTCGCCAGACATTTCTCCCCTTGATTATTTTTTCTTTTTTTTTTCTTTTTTTGTGCGGGGTATTCTGGAAGAGTAAGTTTATTCGATGAAGATTACAAATTTAAGCCACTTGACAGAACGCATTATCAGTCAGTATACTAATGTCGACGGCAGCTCAGACCTATTCCATAGAGTTCACCTTAATCTTGCAAAGCACATCAAATTATGCATTCAAAAGCACAGAGATTGTGTTGAAAATATTATTTATTAACATAAGAGTGACTAAAATGTGTTTTATTATTATTTATTAGGATTCCGAATGTACAGAGGCTTTGTACACACCCTGTATAATTGCGCAGTCTTCCGCGGCCAAATCAACTGACATAAAAGTTTCCTAAGTATCATACCGCGTCAAAAATACAGAAAAAAAACCTATGCTGGAGAAACCAACGTTTCAGCCACGATTACAGTGAGCTGCTTCTTGGTCTACTGACTGGTCTCTTAGAAGGCCACTGTAACCGTGGCCGCAATGTTGGGTACTCTAGCATAGTTTTTTTCCACATTATGATGCAGTACGATACTTAGAACTCATGAATATTATTGCGGGATATCTGTTCATGGTTGATGTTTTAGTGTCTATTACTTCAGACATGAACTTTTGCTTGAATGAACAGACATTGGTGACGATCTGCAGCTGTAGTAATATGAAATCTGTTCGCGGTTGAGAATATTTTCGTTCGCAACTGTATTACGCATGTAAATCCTACGAAAATTTGTGTCGGACCAGGACTGAAACCCGTATTTCCCGCTTACCGCAAGCGGTTGCCTTAACCATCTCGGCTATTCGTGCGTGCTTCCACGACCGATGCAAATGTGCCATCAATAGGTGTTATTCCATGCGCATCACAGCTGACGTCAAAAATATTCACAATTATGACAGAATTTCGTAACTTGATGTCTTCGTCGATGGCGATGGCATCTACCAGCAGCAAACCGTCTTTTTCAGAAGGCTTGCAGACGATGTTGCTTACGTTGACGTCTTCGCGCCAAATTCGTCTGATCTGAACCTGATGGAACACATTTGGGTCGCTATCGGGCGCCAGCTGCGCATTCGTAAATCTTCGATCCGGAAATTTGGGGATCTGCGTGTGCTGTGTGTAGATGGCCGGTGCCATTCATCCTCAGGAACCTTCCAATGACTTCATGAATCCATGCCACGCTGACTCGCTGCTGTATTGTGTTACCAAGGTGGACCGACACGTCACTGTGCATGTGGTCATAATACTTTTGTTCATCAATGTTCACAAACACGAAATTTCGTACACACAACTTCTGTACAGGGCAGTCACTATTTATTACCACCTAGAATAACTCTGAAAGCATGATAGTAGCTGAAAAGTTTGTGGGACAAATGTTACATGGGACAACGGGGGCCATAATATGACTCTGGTTTTTTGTTGATAGGTAGGGTCGCGAAAGAGCTATAAAGGTCAACTTTGTTTTTTTGTTTTTTTTTAATGGGATACTATAGTTTGGTACCTATTTTCTGATAGCGGCTATCGAGACGAATCCAGTGATGTGTAACAGTAAGGTCTTTCAAGGTCAACGAAGGTCACAAAGATGGCATGAATGTCCATTTACAGAAGGTGTTCGAAGTGATAACTACTGGTATCAATGCAGTGCTGCATTCTTCTTATCATGGATTGAGTGGTATTCCTTATCACTGCGGCACTTATCGAAGCACATGCTCCCGTATATCGTGCAAATAGTAAATATTCGCCGAATACGGCGTATCCATCTAACGTGCCATTGATGTGTAAACACCGTTCGACGATTTCGCAGTACCACACTAATAGGGACGTTAAGACTAGTATCGTCGAATCAAGTGAATGTGAATCGTCTATTCTTTCGAAGAAGAAGTCGACATGCTTCTCATTTACGGAGAATGCCTACGGAATTCAGTGAGAGCTAGAGCCTTATACCCTGAAAGATACCCTCAACGTACGCACCCTACACGTCGTACATTTAAATATGTGTATGATAAACTGAGAACAACTGGATCTTTAAGGCATCGGAAACACATCGGACAAAGGAAAGTTACTAACGAGGAAACGGAAATTGTTACTCATGCCACTGTGGTTCGAGATCCTTGTGTTAGTTCGCGTCAAATCGGAAGGGAATCTGGCATGAGCCAGAGTAATGTTGTTCGTGTTCTGCATCGCCATAAATATCATCCTTTCCATATCAGTCTTCACCAAAAATTAACGGGTACGGATTGTATGCGTCGTACTGAATTCTGCCGATGGGCTTAACTTAAGATTCAGAGGGATGACACACTTATTAATTTGATTTTATTTACTAACTAGGCTACATTCACGAACCATGGAAATGTTAATTTGCATAACATGCATTTTTGGGCAAATGAAAACCCATGTTGGCTGCGGCATGTTGCACACCAAAAGCCGTGGTCGGTGAATGTATGGTGCGGGATACTGGAGGGCAGAATTATAGGCTCCTATTTCATCGAAGGAAATCTTAATGGTAGGAAGTACACCACATTACTGCAAGAAACATTAGGTCTCTTATTGTAAGAAATGCCTTTAGGAACAAGGAACAGAATCGTGGTATCAACATGTTGGGTGTCCGGTACATGTTTCGCTGATGGCTAGAAATGAGTTGTAGAGACAAGTCCCAAATCGTTGAATTGAGCGCAGAGGAGATGTGTCGTAGCTAGCTCGTTCGCCAGACTTGACGCCTCTGAATTTTTTCTTGTAGAGATTCGTAAAAGATATTGTTTATAAAGACGTTCCAATTACACCTGAAGATATGCGAGAGAGAACTGTTAGAGCATTTGCTTCGATAAGTGCCGATGTGATAAGGAATACCACTCAATCCATGATAAGAATATTGCAGCACTGCACTGATACAAATGGTCATCACTTCGAACACCTTCTGTAAATGGACGTTGATGAGACCTTTGTGACCTTCGTTGACCTTGAAAGACCTTACTGTTACACATCATTGGATTTGTCTCGGTAGCCGCTATCAGAATATAAGTACCAAACTATAGAACCCCATTTAAAAAAACAAGTTGACCTTCATATCTCGGAAGCGACCCCACCTAGCAACAAAAAACGAATGTCATATTATGGCACCCGATGTCCCATGCAGCTTTTGTCCCACAAACGTTTAAGCTCCTATCATACTTTCGAAATTATTCTTGGTGGAAATAGTGACTCACTCTGTATATTTATTTCTAGATACAGTGGAAGTACCCCAGTTAGAAAGGTAAAAATCGACTGAAAATGCGTCTTAAATATAATACCTGTTCCAGTTGCTATCAACGTCATTCATCTGCAAAACTACATGTGCGGCCGCTAGCGCCTTTTGAAGGTCAACGTACTAGCCCCACTGCGCCATAGCCGTGCAGATGGTACGAGCGTGATCGGTGTAGTATGCGATAGTGAGGAGCAAGTACTCACGTCAAACATGAGGAAGTTGAAGCCGATTAGACTGAATTTTCCCACGGGATGAGTGATCTGTTTTACTTGGCAAAAAAATTTCTAAAGCCAAGATTGCATAAATATTTCTTTATTTACAACAACCGGTTTCGACATACTTTGCTGTCGTCTTTAGATCTTCAAAAATTTTTGTTACGAAACGTGTTCATTTTTATTTGGAACCTCACCCCAATTTGTCATGTCAGTGGATAAAATGTAGCACATCATACGAAGGTTTGTCATCAATGAAACGTTTACAGGCTGAAAACACCTTCGCACAAGACCACGTCCAACTATGTAGCGCTCACACATGATTGTTACGCCATAAAAATCACAGTACACAATAAAAGGCACAGTAGCACATCTATTTATAAAACGTGGCCGACTAACGTAAACAAATGTGCTACAGCGCATTTTATTGTATATTGTGATTTTTACGACGTAACGACATCTGTGAGCGCTACATACTTGGACACGACCATGTGCACAAAGTGCTTTTTGACTGTAAATGTTTTATTTATGAGAAACCTTTGTGTGATGTGCTACATTTTATCCACTACAATGACAACTTGACATGATGTTCCAACTCAAAATGAACACGTTTCATGACAAAGATTTTGAAGACCTGAAGATGACAACAAAATCTGCCGAAACTGGTTGTTATAAACAAAGAAATATTTACGCGACCTTCGCTTTAGAAATTTTTTATGAAGCCAGTTAATCCTGTGAACGTTGTGAATCTGCTGCGTGGCAAGACACGTCGATCTTACATACCGTATAATGAGGATGTAGTTGGAGTGGAGAATGAGCTGTTTGCATGCATGTTATGTGACATCGTAATACAAAACTAGTATGGGGATTTAACCGAAATACGTACTGCCACAGTAGATAGGAATAGTGTTTGTGAGTCTGACGGCGGAGAAGCAACTTCACATAACTATGAAAGTTCCAGCAGTTCTGCAATGTCCTCGCCAGCTAATTAAGGAATTACACGTCAAAGTGAAAAGGCACCTTCACTACAAAAAATATCACGACCCAGTGTGCTACAGTGTATTGAAGACCGAACTCTGGACAATATTTATAAAGATTGTTTCAATCGCGGATACCATTCTTACAGAGAAAATTAAGAAACAATTGCAAGATAATTTTAGATTACGTGACGCACAAAAGGCAAGACTCAGACCACTTCAAGAAAAACAAAACATCAAAATTAAAGGCTGTACAAGAATCCGTCAGAGCGCATTTTTACAAAAGGCACAGACAGTTGATTTGTAGTCCACGATTGGCACATTCAATCATGGGTTTTGGAAGCTCCTAAGCCAGATGCTCTGGGAAATTTTAAAGCTTCTTTGCCTTTAGTCAGTGGCTAAAATGAAGAATATAACATTCCGCCCAGGCATGTCAGTACTGTCATGGAGCGCAAAGAGATTGAAGAGACAATATCATTAGAAAGAGAGTATAAACATTTGTGGCAGACATCAATAAGTTCATTAAAGACAAAAACATTGTTAAGACACACGTGTAGAATAGTGACAAGAGCCAATTTCTTTATGAACTATGGTTCAAATGGCTCTGAGCACTATGGGACTTAACAGCTGTGGTCATCAGTCCCCTAGAACTTAGAACTACTTAAACCTAAATAACCTAAGAACATCACACACATCCATGCCCGAGGCGGGATTCGAACCTGCGACAGTAGCAATCGCGTGGTTCCGAACTGAGCGCCTACAACCGCTTGGCCACCGCGGCCGGCTTTATGAACTATCGCCGTCTTCAACGTTACCATACAGATGTGAAAAATCAACTGCTGGTGTGGTGCAATCTGTTCACAGTGCCACACGCAATTCCACAACAGATGTAGCTGTGTCGACGGACGGCAGATTAGCGAACAAGTTTTACATTTGTTTGTAGGAAACACAGGGAACGTTTGCTCCACAG
This sequence comes from Schistocerca serialis cubense, assembly GCF_023864345.2. Taxonomy (NCBI): domain Eukaryota; kingdom Metazoa; phylum Arthropoda; class Insecta; order Orthoptera; family Acrididae; genus Schistocerca; species Schistocerca serialis. Next base: position 454,067,214 of record NC_064642.1, read on the forward strand.
GTTGCAAAGAAACTGGCAGCAATGTGTCCACGGGGCATCGATAATGAAACGCGTAGAAGTGGAAAACATGACCGAGAGCACATGAAATTCGGTCTTTTGTGAAAATGTTGGTAAGCAGGGTCTATTTGTGATTCGTGTTCAGGGCACGAAGACTAAAGTCTGGCAGAAGAATGTTTTCCCCGTAAGAACATTACTTCACAGATACCGCCATCAAAGACAACCAAATAATACCCACCTCTCTACGTACATTTCTTTAGGCAGTACAAACTCCACTACAGACGTTTTGTTGATTCTGTACGCTAGAAAACTGATCGGTATTTCACCGCCCGCCTTCACTCATTTACAACTTACTTTCTGCACCGAGGTATACCTATGTTAACATGTGCGTGAAGGTCCGATATCGATGTTCTTGTCGCATCATTTGATAGGATGATCACTGTGGCTTTGATGTTGGACCATTGCAGTGCGAATAGACCGAAGACAATGTAGCATGTCCACAAGTTGCCTATGTGAAGTGTGCATACTGTCCCATTCCGTTGTGTTTTAGTCTCTTCTCTGAAAGTCCGCTTTTGAACTTTCTACATTTACATGTCTACATCTACATGGATACTCTGCAAATCACATTTAAGTGTCTGGCAGAGGGTTCATCGACCCACCTTCACAATTCTCTATTATTCCAATCTCGAATAGCGCGCGGAAAGAATGAACACCTATATCTTTCCGTACGAGCTCTGATTTCCTTCATTTTATCGTGGTGATCGTTCCTCCCTATGTAGGTCGGTGTCAACAAAATATTTTCGCATTCGGAGGAGAAAGTTAATGATTGGAATTTCATGAGAAGATTCCGTCGCAACGAAAAACGCCATTCTTTTAATGATTTCCAGCCCATATCCTGTATAATTTCTGTGACACTCTCTCCCATATTTCGCCTTTCTTTGATGACGAATAAAGGAAGAACGTTCCACAACACAGCATCCACTAGTGCCGCGCGGGATTAGCCGAGCGGTCTGAGGCGCTGCAGTCATGTCCTTCGGATAATTTAGGTTAAGTAGTGTGTAAGCTTAGGGACTGATGACCTTAGCAGTAAAGTCCCATAGTCCCATATGGTTTCACACACACACATGCACTAGCTTGGAAAATAAGGACAGGTAGGTACTGCGTCTGTTAATACATTATATTGTTTACAGCAAATGTCAAAAATGGTTCAAATGGCTCTGAGCACTATGGGACTTAACATCTGTAGTCATCAGTCCCCTAGAACTTAGAACTACTTAAACCTAACTAACCTAATGACATCACACACATCCATGCCCGAGGCAGGATTCGAACCTGCGACCGTAGCAGTCGCGCGGTTCCGGACTGCGCGCCTAGAACCGCTAGACCACCGCGGCCGGCACAGCAAATGTCTTATAGCTTTTTGCTATATAATACTTATTTATGACTTTTGTGGATCTCCTGTTCATGACCGTCTGTTAAAGGGTATTATATCATTAGAGACTTGCGCTTCTCTAGTCTTTGGATTCGTTATCCTTCAAACATCCTGTGGAGTTTTACAGATAAATAACGCTTATTGGTGGTAGTGCAGGTATAGCTTCGCTTCGTATCGTAAACGTATGCGCACTCTGTTCGAGCTGGGGTACTTCCCATGTTCGTTGTGCTGGTACTCTCGCCACATCCTCTGTCGAAAGCAGACGCGCGCAAAGCCGTGCGGGGTTCCAGGGGCAGACGTATTTTTGCAGCCGGTCAGACGAATGCGCTTCCTAATTGCAGCGAGCTGCCATCAAACTGCTCCTGTCCACGCTTTTTGCACGAGGCGTCTGGCTCTGCCAACAGGCCACCTGCCTCGGATGCTGTCTGGTCAGCAGCGTAGGTGCGCGTCTACAATTCGCCACACAGCAATCTCAGTGGCCGCAAATCCCGAACATGGATAGAAACTGTAACACGAAATTTAACATTTTCGAGAGAGAGAGAAAAAAAAACTATGCAATATGAGTTCCATATTCATCTTGAGTAGTTCTATATTCATCTTGGGTACTATTAAACCACCTCAGCTGTTTTTAGTCCCCTATTTTTAGATCGGTACCGGTTTCATGGCACTAAGAGCCACATCTTCAGGTGAACATACAACTAAAACACTAGAATTAAAAAGCTCTAAATTGATACCCATGATGTAGGAGACAACATGCGGTCGCCTCCCTCGTTTCGCGGTTGCGTGTAGATCGGAGAAGCGGTTCCATCCACCGTATTGGATTGGAATCCATGAATCCGACTGGTTTATTTATTGACATATCCCCATTTTAATGATGTTTTATTCTGACGGACAACGAATGTTTTGTACAAAGTTCAGAGCTGTTTAATGTTTTTAGTTATACACTCCTGGAAATGCAAAAAAGAACACATTGACACCGGTGTGTCAGACCCACCATACTTGCTCCGGACACTGCGAGAGGGCTGTACAAGCAATGATCGCACGCACGGCACAGCGGACACACCAGGAACCGCGGTGTTGGCCGTCGAATGGCGCTAGCTGCGCAGCATTTGTGCACCGCCGCCGTCAGTGTCAGCCAGTTTGCCGTGGCATACGGAGCTCCATCGCAGTCTTTAACACTGGTAGCATGCCGCGACAGCGTGGACGTGAACCGTATGTGCAGTTGACGGACTTTGAGCGAGGGCGTATAGTGGGCATGCGGGAGGCCGGGTGGACGTACCGCCGAATTGCTCAACACGTGGGGCGTGAGGTCTCCACAGTACATCGATGTTGTCGCCAGTGGTCGGCGGAAGGTGCACGTGCCCGTCGACCTGGGACCGGACCGCAGCGACGCACGGATGCACGCCAAGACCGTAGGATCCTACGCAGTGCCGTAGGGGACCGCACCGCCACTTCCCAGCAAATTAGGGACACTGTTGCTCCTGGGGTATCGGCGAGGACTATTCGCAACCGTCTCCATGAAGCTGGGCTACGGTCCCGCACACCGTTAGGCCGTCTTCCGCTCACGCCCCAACATCGTGCAGCCCGCCTCCAGTGGTGTCGCGACAGGCGTGAATGGAGGGACGAATGGAGACGTGTCGTCTTCAGCGATGAGAGTCGCTTCTGCCTTGGTGCCAATGATGGTCGTATGCGTGTTTGGCGCCGTGCAGGTGAGCTCCACAATCAGGACTGCATACGACCGAGGCACACAGGGCCAACACCCGGCATCATGGTGTGGGGAGCGATCTCCTACACTGGCCGTACACCACTGGTGATCGTCGAGGGGACACTGAATAGTGCACGGTACATCCAAACCGTCATCGAACCCATCGTTCTACCATTCCTAGACCGGCAAGGGAACTTGCTGTTCCAACAGGACAATGCACGTCCGCATGTATCCCGTGCCACCCAACGTGCTCTAAAAGGTGTAAGTCAACTACCCTGGCCAGCAAGATCTCCGGATCTGTCCCCCATTGAGCATGTTTGGGACTGGATGAAGCGTCGTCTCACGCGGTCTGCACGTCCAGCACGAACGCTGGTCCAACTGAGGCGCCAGGTGGAAATGGCATGGCAAGCCGTTCCACAGGACTATATCCAGCATCTCTACGATCGTCTCCATGGGAGAATAGCAGCCTGCATTGCTGCAAAAGGTGGATATACACTGTACTACTGCCGACATTGTGCATGCTCTGTTGCCTGTGTCTATGTGCCTGTGGTTCTGTCAGTGTGATCATGTGATGTATCTGACCCCAGGAATGTGTCAATAAAGTTTCCCCTTCCTGGGACAATGAATTCACGGTGTTCTTATTTCAATTTCCAGGAGTGTATATTCGATTGACTGTGCAACAAAGGCATAACAGTATAATTATGTACCCCCAAAATTTAGATAACCATGCGGCATAAATTGTCATCAGTTTGCTGTGTCCATGCTATAATCCCACCCCTCCCTCCCTACCTTGTTTATTCCCTTTTTGCTCCCCATTTCTCCGAACCCTCCCTTTTTTTTCCTAGGTCTAGACATTGCAATTTCCAGTTTGTAGTGGTCAAGTTATTTATATGTAGTTCCGGTTTGCTTTTGTTTTAGAATATTACTTCTATTGTTAACCGGTTTTAGGCTTATAATAAAAGTAATATTGTGGAACAAAAGCAACCTGGTGCTTTTCATTTATTGTAATGTTGTTCTACCAAGAACCGACGGAAGATTCTGTTAACATTATATGTAGTTATTTTTACCGTCTCCTCCCACCATCACCTCCCAGACCGTTCCAATCTGTCAAGATTTATGTCATGTTTTATGTGTCTTGTGGTGGCATTGGGTAGCATGCGGGAAAAAACCGGCATATACACAGTAATATAACATAATAAAACAAATATTAAGACCTTACGGTATCTATTAACCACATTGTAAATAATTTTTTTTGTATAAGTGTATAAAAATTTATTATCAGTAAAAAAAATCAGTATAGTTTCCAAACGTTAAAGAACCAGTCCCAAAGATATTTGTAATTTTAAATGAAATGAAAAGAAATGTATGATCTGTTTGTAAGATAACTATGTAAGAGCCGTCTAAGTGTTTGCAAATATTTGCATGCTTTACCTATGCCTTACTGTCAGTCAGTTGAACTTACTTCAAAGGAAGTGGCTCCATGATCTATTTACCCCATCATGTAACCGTAAACTAGAGCAGAAATGTGGACTGTTCCGTATGTGGACATTCCTACTTACAAAAGGTGCTTATAAACTGTATTGTTTTATTTGTGACATACCTGTTTTTATTTTTAACAAACCTATGTGGAATGTGTTACATAATATCCACTATCATGTTAACACGGTATGTGACACACAGTCCTAATGCAACAGGACGCATAACAACAAGATTTTTGAAGATATGAAAACGTAGAATTTCCATTTCCTCATTTGTAACAGCAAATATAAATAATGATTGTACAGGTACTCTATGTAAATGCATCATTTTACAGGTAAGAAGGTGACCTTAACTGTTGGCACAAGTGATCAGGAATAACTAGCACTGAATGCGGTCTTGGCTTTAAAATTTTCTCTAAAGTCATATGTTCATCTGAAAATATGGCTCTTAGCGCCACGAAACCTGTACTGGTCTAAAAATAGAGGACTGAATACAGCTGAAGCGGTTTATTAATACCCAAGATGTTTACTCATATCTGTGGTTGCCCCGTCTATCATGATTCTCTATAACTGACCGATGGAGACCACTCGCCCTTAAAAACCTAGAAAAAGGTTACAGCTTTAAGACACAGTCGATAAAACATTTTACGCATTTGAATGTAATGTGACAATACACAATCGTCAAAACATTTTACGTATTTGAACACTGATGTACCAAAATATTATGGCCACTTACGTAATAGCATATTGATCCATCTTTGGAAAGCAGTACAGGAAGGATTCTGAATAGCTTGGATTCGAAAACTCATTAGTAGGTTTCTAGAGGTATGTGGCACTCGATATCTATGCACAAGTCACGCAATTAACCTAAATTAAAGGCTGGTGGTTTGTGGCGAAGATCCCGATAGCGTCCCAGGTATGTCCCATCAGCCTCGGATGGGGCGCATTTGCTGGACGAGACATCAACGTGAATTCACTCTGATGCTCCTCAAACCACATTCCTGGCCTTGTGACGCGGACGGTTATCCTATTGGAAGACATCAAGCATGAAGGGATGCAGGTGCCCGCAGTAACTTACACCTAATCCACAGCTGTCATGGTATCTTCAGTCATTACCGCAGGTCCCATGAAAGCCCAGGTAGAACGTCTCCCTTAGCTTAATACTTGCCTTCACAAAGCTGCATTCGTGGCGCGTTGCATGTCCGCCTGGACGACGCGGTATCCTGACACGACCATCGATCTGATGTAGCGACCAGGCGGCACGTTTCCATTGATTCACGTTCCAATCTCGATGATCCTGTGCCCCTCCGTTCCTAATTTACTGATCAATTGAAGTATTTCATCCGTTACCAAAGTTTTCTTAGCAGTTATTTTCTTTATACCTATGTTCATCTGTCCAACTTAGTGACTGCCGATTTTAGAGACATTCAGTAGTGCAATAGTGTTATGTTCAACTGTGTGGAAGTGTATTAAGTGCTGCCAGTTGTAATTCACTGCCGGCATGGATGTGTGTGATGTCTTTAGGTTAGTTAGGTTTAAGCAGTTCTAAGTGTAGGGGACTGATGACCTCAGATGTTAAGTCCCATAGTGCTTAGAGCCATTTGTAATTCACTGTTCCGTGAACGTTTGTGAGCGTTCTGTAACAGCTTCTTTGTGGATCTCACGCCGGTCGTGTGATAGTGAATGTTACGTCGGTAAACATGACTGAAGTCAGTATCCGTTGGGTGCGCGACTATGCTGGTTAAATGGGAGTTGAAATTGTTTCTGGTGCAAGATTGGTTCTGTAGGCAGTAATTTTGAATTGTGCTAAGATTTTGCTGTAACTGACCCACTGACAATTGTTATATTGTCTGATGTCACTGATTTATCATATTTGTAACTGGATTACTGATGATTTGGCATAAGCATGGGCAGATGGGTAGCGTTTTACGTAGTAGTTGTCTTAGTGATTTACATGTAATTAGGGTCCAGTAGTAATAGAGCAAGGAGTAGTTAGTGGCTATATTCATTTCTATCCTAATAGGTGAATATTTTTTAGTACGAGGATTTGCTAGTATCACGAGTACTGAGAGCCAAGTGTCATGTACTGGTACTTGTTATATTCCATTTGGTTGCCCATTTTAGGGCCAAATTATTTATTCTATATTTGATACTGCAATTTTAAACAGGATTTTTTTTCTGTTAATGTTTGAGTCCTACTAAAGTTCATTCGGGCTGCTAAGAATTAATTATTACGCCAGTGTGGTTTATGTTTGATATTCTGCACTTTAAATACATCGTTATTAAAACTGAACCCACGTCTGCACAACTCCCAGACCGAATTCCACTCCACCTAAATCCTTACCTTCAGGAAGGATCAATCTACATACTTTGACGAACAGATAAAGAGTAATTTGTGCCCTTGCAGGACATTACAGAGTTGCTTTACAATGGTCGGATTTTATCAGTGGATTATAACGACGGAAGAGAGTGCATTCGCTTCATACGGAATGACCTTGACAGGAAACCGCGAATCGTGCTCGCATACCAGCTACACATTGCAAGGACGCTGCCAGCACATACAAAGTACCTGGGAGTGCAGCTCGTACGGCGACTCCGAGGTACCCAAACGCCGCCATGCTGCTAACAACTCGACGAATTGGATTTACCGTCGGGAGCCCTGGCCATAAACAAGCCGAAAAAATAATACTCACATGGATATCGAGCACAACGTTCAGTCCAACGCCACTCCACCCCGTTTCCCTGCCCGCTCCTAACCCACAAGCCGTTCAAATGGTGCAAATGGCTCTGAGCACTATGGGACTCAACATCTTTGGTCATCAGTCCCCTACAACTTAGAACTACTTAAACCTAACTAACCTAAGGACATAACACAACACCCAGTCATCACGAGGCAGAGAAAATCCCTAACCCCGCCGGGAATCGAACCCGGGAACCCGGGCGTGGGAAGCGAGAACGCTACCGCACGACCACGAGCTGCGGATCACAAGCCGTACTTGAACTTAGTGCTCACAGTCCTGTGTGCGTGTGGGGAGGAGGGGAGAGGGGCGTCACCCCGCCCCAGCCTGCACCGCTATAAATATGGGACATACGCTACATGAGCGTGCATAGTCGGTTACTTTTTAACCGCTGACTACACCACAGGGCGCAGCTAGAAATATTGTACATTACCGACAGAGTTCAAACCTGACAGACAGGATCTAGACAACTTGCCTCGAATAACAGTAGTATAAACAATTTTATTAACGTAATTCAGCCAAATTGGAACCGGTATATTTTTTAAACAAATTCGGCGTTAAATCAAAACTAGAACAATGTAACACACTCAGTTTAAAGAACCCTACAGCATAACTGATAGTTCTGAATAACTGTCCGTACAGTATATTCACAAAGACCCTCATCAAAGAAGTCCAACAAACGCCGAGGACTACAGCTCACTCATCCCACTTTGCCCGTGAATTCTGTGGCGTTAAAAAGCAGACAAAGTTCCAATCCAAGCGGCGTGCTTCCCGGGCATGAAACTTGGTAGAATAGAGAATCACACAACCCGTTAGCGTAGTATTCAACTGTGGCCAATGCTCATAGCGTCCAGTACTTGTCCTGGGATGGCCATCCTGCAGTTATCGGTGGTAAACGACTGCAGGTGGGTTCTTGCTGAACGCAGTTACGTCGGCGCGGTGGGGAGCGCTCATTCCCACTGGCGAGACGCGAAGCAGCCGGTCTCTTACACAGGCAAAGAGATTATATCATGCTTTCGGGTTCATATCGAGGCACAGCGTGGGTCAACTTGTAAGATGGTATTGAAAGGTAAGTATCCTAAGCACGAGGGTCGTTCGGTAAGTAATGCAAAATAATTTTTTCTCTGCCAGTTTCGGCTGAAAAAATGCGATATTTGTTATGGCGCATCGTAGAATATTCCTGCTTCAGTCAATGGAGTTGCACGAAGATCCGAGAGGTGGCGGCGCTATCGCAGCCTTCAAAATGGCCTCTGTAAGGGAGGTGCATTCCAAGCCGAGAGCTGTCATTGAATGTCTACGGAAGCTTCCAGTGACAAAAAAAAAGAACGGTGAGTCGTTGGCGAAGCGTCTTTCATAATCGGAACAAGGTAGTGCAAACCTGTCCAGTCTTCCGCGCACCGGCCGACCGAACACAGCTGTGACTCGTGCAATGTTGGAACGTGCTGACACTCTCATTCGAGGTAACGACGTATCACAACCAAACACCTCCCTGCATAACTGGACGTCTCTGTTGGTAGTGCTGACACAGTCGTCCACTAGCTGGAGTACTAATAAGATGTATGTAGAAGAAAGGATGATATCCACTATTCTGGATTAAATCTCACTTTGGCACAGAAAGGGGTGAATTATGCTTCCACAAAAATCTTTGTTCTTTTGCCAAATAGTATCAAAAGTCTGCCAGATAGCCAACCAACATTTAAAAGCAAATTAAAATAATTTCTGAATGATAACTGTTTCTACTCAACAGATGAATTCTTAGATATGAAGTAATAACTGTAAAAAATTAATTAATTATTTAGTGTAAATAAAACTTATGTTAAGGTTACAAGTTCCACATCACTACGAAATGAAGCATTCATGATGTATGGAACAAGGATCAATGTATGTATGTATGTATGCGTGGTTCCTCAGCTCCTAACAGAAGACCATAAAGAGGAATCAAGGACCATCTATGCGGAGTTGCCAGCGAGTATCGATGCCAATCGTGACAATTTTTTGTCGAAAATCAGCAGAGGCGACGAAGCGTTGGTTCATCACTTCGAATCGGAAACAAAATGGCTCTGAGCACTATTCGACTTTACATCTATGGTCATCAGTCCCCTAGAACTTAGAACAACTTAAACCTAACTAACCTAACGACATCACACAACACCCAGTCATCACGAGGCAGAGAAAATCCCTGACCCCGCCGGGAATCGAACCCGGGAACCCGGGCGTGGGAAGCGAGAACGCTACCGCACGACCACGAGCTGCGGACGATCGGAAACAAAACGGCAATCCATGGAGAAGCGCCACACCACCTCTCCTCCGAAGAAAAAGTTAAAAAGCCGCACCCTGAGCCGGTAAAACCACGGCGAAAATCTTCTGAGACCCTGAAGGATATATTCTGTTTGCTGTCCGCCCTCATGGTGCAATGATCAACTCGGAAGTGTATGGTGCTACGTCCAGGAAACTTAAGAAACGACTTCAGTGTGTTCGTCGCTACAAAAGTGAGAACAAACTCTCCTACAACGCGAGAGGAGCTGACAAAACGTCATTGGACTGTTCTTCCTCACCCATCCTACAGCAGGGATATCGCACCTTCCGACTTCCATCTGTTTGGCACAGTGAAGGATGCACTCTGTGAGAGGCAGCACGTGAATGATGGGAAGGATATTGATGGACCATGACATTGGCTCCGACGTCGATCATTAGAGTGGTAGCATGCGGGCATAGAGACCCTCTCAGTAAGGTGGTGTAATGCTATCGCACTGAACGGAGATTAGATTGAAAAACAGGGTTTTCTAACCAAAAATTTGGGGAGTATTCTGATGTATTGGAATCCTAAATAAAACTAAGTTGCTTTAAGAAAAATCTACTTCTTGAACGCCCCTCGTACCGTTCTTTCGAGTTCACATCGAAGTACAGAATGGGTCAACTTGTTGAGAGTACTGAAACACAATTATGGTAAGTACACTGAAATACTATAATATATTTACCTAGCGTCACGAAAGCGAAGAATACAGCAGGATCGCCAGGATCATTTTGTAGCACTACGACAGGCAAACGTAGAGATTAGGACATTGTCGATCAGTCGCAATCCACCTGCCTTTTCTATTGAGCTTACGTCTGACTCCTTGCCATCGGCGGGACGTTAAATGCTAGCTTGTATTTTATTTCTCGTGTCCCTCAGACGTGCGAAGGCGTTCCAAAGCATGCGCCGACCCTTTTAGTGCAAATGAGGGCGTTGTCACGTTTACCGACTTTCGTATGCAGTGCTAAAAGCGCTCGTTTCCACAGTAGATCTTGATCTTGATGTGACAGCCGCTTCTGAGCCGAGACTCTGTTCGTAAAATAGAACGAGCGCATTGTTTCGGGCGCCGGACTTGAAGGGATCTGACAAACCGGCCGCGAGTCGCTCACTCAAGGGCGATGGCAGATCGCCAGGCCGATGTAGAGGCGGGGACGACATTCTTACGGCCGTAAATGGAGCAGTGTTCAGTGACTCGCGTCTTCACGTACAGATAAGAAAGCTTTTCTGGCTGCACCGTTAGTCTGACGGCGCCTGCAATGTCAAGGCAAACGATACTTCATACAGCGCGGCCTAGAAACAATGGCTCGGGAAGAATTCCGAGAAGCGAAGCAACAAACAGCCCATTGACAGGGGTCCGCATTGCGCTTTCTTTTTTTTGGGGGGGGGGGGGGGGGAGGGGGGGGGGAATTAATCGTTATTACATTTGAATTGAAAATAATAATTACACTGTTCAGGAATACGTGTACATGGATGTGCGTTATTTTTAGAGCCTTGGAAGCAATATATTGATTTAAAACTGTGCGTATGTTTGGACGTTTGAAGAATGCATTCGAAATAATTCTACTTCGTTAAACCACATTTTACTTATTACAAAGTTTCATTTACATCTTCTTTTGCACTGTGGCTTGCAATGTGTTAGACGGTATGCGAAATAAACGGACAACCAGAAAAACCCGGAATCCTGAATTCTTTGAGTTAAGATTAGTGACAACGTAACTCATGTTGTGATGTTCCTGCGATTATGTTTCAGTGCTTTTTACGAGTTTTTAATCCAGGAATGATGTGCCCTCAGAGCATTTATTGGATTTATTTGTTTACTGCTTATTTAGCCTGACCAGATTTGGGCCTTAAGGCGTTCTCTTGCATCCGACCAGGAACAACAAACGCAACAAATGTTACATAACAATCACAATAAAAATAATGTGCATTCCTAACAAAATAATAATTAGCAATAATAGTAATAATAATAATGATAGTAACACTAATGAAGATGATAAAATTATGGGGGAATTAAGATGATATTAATTAGTTATTACATAACAAGCTCAATAATAATAATGATTTGCATTATTAACCAAAGATAATTTGCAAGAAAAACAATAGTAACATTAATGCAATTAATAAAACAATGAAGCTATTAAGAATTATGTTGATTTGTTTAGCACTTTTGAAGCCTTGTTTGGAGTTGCAGAGTAACCATGTAGGTGTAGATGTAGACGTTGGAGGAGGAAGGAGAGTAGTGTTTAACGTCCCGTCGACAAAGGAGTCATTAGAGGCGGAGCACAAGCTCGGATTAGGAAAAAATGGGAAAGGAAATCGGCTGTGCCCTTTGAAAGAAACCATCCCGGCATTTTCCTGAAGCGATTTTGGGAAATAACCCAAATCAGGATGGCCGGATGCGGGTTTCAACCGTCGTCCTTCCGAATGCTAGTCCATGCACTAACCACTGTTCCACCTCGCTCGGTGACAAACGTCCAGTGGTGTAGACGGTGTCTTGAGGAACAGGTTGAGGATGGGAACACGTGTTCTGAAACGTCATCCAACGGCGCTACAGGCGCCGGCGCCTGTCACTAGGCCAACCCTTCTGCAGCGACCTTGACTTTGTGCGCTGAAGCAGTTTATTTTCCTCACGTACGTCGAAGAACTTTGGAGGTTTAGAGAGTTCCAGGAGAAAAACAAACTACCCCTGTCCGAAACTGTCATCCAACGACGCTACGGAGCACCGCATTCATAGGAGGCAAGGGCCGTCCATGCAGCAGCTAGTTCCGTCTTCTGTGCTGGCGACCGGACAATCAGTCGCGATCGCTGAGTGACAAACAACGCTGCGAGACATTCCACCTACGGTTTAACGTAGAATGTCCAGTCTGCTGCCGAAGTGTAGCCTAGCGGCAGGTGCTCACGCCTATAGCCTCGACGTAGTGTAGCGTCGTTGGATGACATTTCTGGACATGGGTTGCTATCCTTACTTTAAATTTGTTACTCAAGACACCCTCTACAACACCTCGAAATTTGTCGTAGCATCCCTCGGACATTTTGCCATTAAATACAGTAAACTGCGAGGCAGCCTTTATAGAAAGAAACAGCATCGGTCCACAATGCCAGATATTGAGTAGTATCGCCAGTCCTTCACGGAAATAGGAATTTATAAGAGAAAATTACGAAAGATGTGTGAAAGGTTCGTCCAGCCCTAGTGAGTTACATATAGTAAAAAGCTCCCTGGCTCTTGAATATGCCATTCTGAAGAGATATAACTCAGACATCCCGTGAGAAAGACGTCTTCCTCCGCGACAGTGTTGCCGGCAAGCCAACATGAACTAAACCGCTCTTTTCCACCAACTATTCACGCCATCTTGGGGCTTTTTTAAACACAATGCTTGGTGGGTACTTAAATTATTTTGACCTTTCTACCCGATGAGCGTGTACTTCAGCAATACATTGTCGCATCTTGAATACCTAGCAATATTGATTTTACAGTAGAAAACTGCACATTAACTTTTCAGAATTGTTAAATATGCTCGTAATCGGTCCATGGATTCCGTCATCTGATTTGTAGCTTCTCCAGCAGTATGAATCAGTGATTAGACTTCATATCAATGATTGAAGAAGACACTTCTTAATATGTACATTTGGAGTAAAGCATTGTATGGATGTAACCCACGGACTGCGACAAAACCTGAACAGATGAGTATCGAAGCGTTTGAGATGTGGCACTACAGAAGGATCTTGATAATTAGGTGGAATGGTAAGGTAAGAAGTGGAGGTCCTCTGCAAAATCGGCGATGAGAGAAATATATAGTACACAATGACAGGATGATTGGACGTTTGTGAAGACATCAGAGAATAACGTCCATAGTAATTAATTGAGTAGAAAAGGGAGCTGTAGAGGTTAAAATTTGTAGGGGAAGACAGAGAATGGAATATATGCAACAAACAATCAGGACGTACGGTGCAAGTGCTATTGTGAGATGAAGAGTTGGTACAGTCAGTGGAATTCGTGGAGGACAGCATCAAACCAGTCAGAAGGCTCATGACTGGGAGGAAAGTGACCTTGTGCATTACTGTTTTCAGTTGGATGTCGAGCTTGCTACCACGGTTGATGTTTAACAACTCCAGACAATAATATTCTGCACCAATCGCAAAGCAGAAAAGCGGGGCGTACAGCTGTTGATCCCTGTCTGGTACCACACAGGTTTTATTTCTAAGATTCATTGCAATGCAGGCTCAGAATATCTAAACAGTTTACACTGGCTTAATGTCATCAGAATCACTTACAGACTATCCCTCGAGCATTCAACTTTCTTCAAATGGCATGTGGAAAAAATTAACACCTATATCTTGCGTTGTGACCTCCGATTAATTTTATTGCAATGATTATTTCTCCATAAGCAAGTGGGAGTCAACAAAATATTTTCGTATTCGGAGGAGAAAGTTGGAGACTGAAATTACGTGTAAAGTTCTCGCTGCCCCGACGGAAAACGCATTTGCTTTAATGATTACCATCTCAACATCTATGTCATATCTCTGACGCTCTCTCGCCTGATTCGCCATAACAGAAAACAGACTGCCCTTCTTAAACATTTTTCAGTGTCCTCCGTCAATCCTATCTGGTAAGAATCCCATACCGCACAGGAATACTCCAGAAGAAGACAGACTAGCGTGTTGTAAGCAGTTTCGTTAGTGGATTTGTTTCATCTCCAAAGCCGTCTGCCTATAAACGCAGTCCTTGGTTCGCCTTTCCCACATTTACTGCATCATGGTCCAAATTTAAATTATTCGTAACTGCAATCCTTTGGTATTTAGGTGAATCGAGGATCTCTAATAAATTTCTGTGGTTTATTGTGTAACCGAAATTAGGCATTTTTTTCTGTGCTCATGCGGAGGACCTCACACCTTTTATTGCTCAGTAACGATTGTCATTTATCACACCAGACAGATACTCCGTCTAAACCAGTTTGTTATTCGTTTTGAACTTCTGATCAACTTAATAGATGATAAACGTCAAGAACATCTACAAACTAAGAGGATTGTTCAAAGTTGTCTCCTAAGTTGTTTATGCAGATTAAAAACAGCAAATGACCTATAACACTTTATTGGGGAACTCCAGACATCACTTCTGTTTCACTAGATATCCCATCAATTGCTACGAACTGTGACTTCTCTCTATATCTGCACCACACTCCACAAACCCCCTAACGGTGTATGACGGAGGGTACTTTTGGTAACACTAACTGATCCTGCTTCCTCGTTCCACGCGCGAATGGCGCATGGGAAGAATGATTTTTGGTAAGCCTCTATATCAACTCTAATTTTCCGATCGTGGTCACTTCGCGAGTTGTAAGTGGAAGGAAATAATACGTTGTCCGATTTTTCTCCAGAAGTGCTCCCTCGAAATTTCAACAGTGAAACTCTACGCAATGCACAACGCCTCTCTTGTAACGTTTGCACTGGAATTTGTTGAGCATCTCTGTAACGCTCGCGACGACTAAGCGATCCCGTGACGAAATGCACCGCTCTTCGTTGGATCTTCTTTCTCTTCCATCAGTCGTACCTTGTAAAGATCTCAAACAGATGAACAACACCCAAGAATCGGTCGAACAAGCGCCTTGTTAACCACTTCCTTCGTGGATGAGTTAGTTTTCCTTAAGATTCTTTCCATGAATCTCAATCTGGCATCTGCTTTTCGTACTATTTGTTTTATGTGATCATTTAACTTAAGATCGTTCTAGATAGTTACTCCCAGGTAATTTACGGTAGATATTGTTTCCAGCAGTTTGTCATCAATAGTGTTGTTGTGCCGTAGTGGATTTCTTTTCCTATGTATGTGCAATATTGTTTCATTTATTTACGTTCAGAGTCAACTGCCAGAGGCTGCACTATTCATCTATCCTCTGCAGGTCATTCTGCAAATCTATGCAGTCTTCTTGCGTTGTTGCTTTCTTATAGGCAATCGTATCACCACTAACAGTCTTAGAGTTTCCGGCGCTTTCTACTAGATCTCGTGTATACATTGTAAACAGTAACGGTCCTATCACGTTTTCTTGGGGTATTCCCTTCCTGAAGGTATTCACGAATCCAGTAGCACAACTATGACGATATTCTGGAGGCATGCAATTTGGTTAGAAGCGGCTTGTGAGGAGAGGTGTCAAATCTCTTCCGCAAAGCTATAAATATGGAATCTGCAAAGCTATAAATATGGAATAAATTTGAGATCCTCTGTTGAGAGCTCTCATTACTTCATGCGAATATAGCGCCAGTTGTGTTAAATAAGAACGATATTTTTTTAATCCTGGTTATGTGTTAACAGATTGTTTTCTTCGAGGTAATTCATAATGTTCGAACACAATATATGTTCCAAAATCCTACTGCATATCGCTTTCAGTGATGTTGTTGTTGTGGTCTTCAGTCCTGAGACTGGTTTGATGCAGCTCTCCATGCTACTCTATCCTGTGCAAGCTTTTTCATCTCCCCGTACCTACTGCAACCTACATCCTTCTGAATCTGCTTAGTGTATTCATCTCTTGGTCTCCCTCTACGATTTTTACCCTCCACGCTGCCCTCCAATACTAAATTGGTGATCCCTTGATGCCTCAGAACATGTCCTACCAACCGATCCCTTCTTCTGGTCAAGTTGTGCCACAAACTTCTCTTCTCCCCAATCCTATTCAATACTTCCTCATTAGTTATGTGATCTACCCATCTAATCTTCAGCATTCTTCTGTAGCACCACATTTCGAAAGCTTCTATTCTCTTCTTGTCCAAACTATTTATCGTACATGTTTCACTTCCATACATGGCTACACTCCATACGAATACTTGCAGAAATGACTTCCTGACACTTAAATCAATACTGGATGTTAACAAATTTCTCTTCTTCAGAAACGCTTTCCTTGCCATTGCCAGCCTACATTTTATATCCTCTCTACTTCGACCATCATCAGTTATTTTGCTCCCCAAATAGTAAAACTCCTTTACTACTTTAAGTGCCTCATTTCCTAACCTAATTCCCTCAGCATCACCCGACTTAATTAGACTACATTCCATTATCCTTGTTTTGCTTTTGTTGATGTTCATCTTATATCCTCCTTTCAAGACACTGTCCATTCCATTCAACTGCTCTTCCAAGTCCTTTGCTGTCTCTGACAGAATTACAATGTCCTCTATTTCCCTTCTCGTTGGATACTGTGGCATGTGCAGCTTTCCAATTTTTTAAGTTGCTGATCTTTCGTCGAGTGAACGATTCTACATGACTGTTAAAATGGAGCTATTTCCTCACCATACTCCGAAAGGAACTTCGTTTTTTTCGACATAACTGCCAGCAAGGGGTGTGACTGAATTAAAATTTGATATGCAACCAGGCAACTGCAGCGCTGTCATGCTTGCAGATTAGTCTTTTGTTAGCCCCAAATGGGAGTGGAACGTCTTTGCAATATTTCATTAGCAGAACACAGTACGATTCCATGCTGTGTTCTAGTTTTGGGTTTGCTACACGTTATAAGATTACGGTGAGACAATGATGAATACTTATGTCATTCCAGCTTTCGCCATGATATTGGTTAAGTGCACGTATTTTTTTTTTAATTTTCCGACGTATGAGCCTTTGTTTTCAAAATGATTGTTGCATCACTGCAGGGCGTTATGCAAGAGTATATGATATCTTTCTTCCCGATGCAGTTTTCATCTACACTGTACTAAGGTGTGAAATCACTGATCAACTAAAAATTTTCATGACGTCTTACGACCTATTTCTGCTGCCTTTGCTTCGGTTCACTAATTTTAATGTTTTTTTCGTAACATTTGAAGGAAGTGTGGTTGCAGTTATTGATGCAGTCTTGCAGGTTTCTGACTACATTTGAAAATGACGCCTCAGTGCGTCGAAACTAGTTATGTAATCTTTTAAAGTTTTCATTGTTTTAGCAACTGAGTCTTGACGGCCGTTTGTGGTGTCAAACATTTTAATTCATTTCATTTGAATGCAAATAGTTCAATTCATGGAATGATTTTACTAAATGACAAAAAGTCTAACTCAAGATTGCCACGAGGGCGCTTGAACACCGTTTCTGCCCCGTACGAGTCCAGCTTCTGTACAACTGCTCCCTCCTCTCGCTTAGAGCTACAGTAGCTCTTGCGAAGAGTGCAAAAAAATGGTTCAAATGACTCTGGGCACTATGGGACTTAACATCTGAGGTCATCAGTCCCCTAGAACTTAGAACTACTTAAGCCTAACTAACCTAAGGATATCACACACATCCATGCCCGAGGCAGGATTCGAACCAGCGACCGTAGCGGTCGCGCGGTTCCAGTCTGAAGTGGCTAGAACCGGTCGGCCACACCGGCCGGCCGAAGACTGCAGCCGTCATGCGTGGCATAAGGCGCGTTCAGCGGCCGGAGTAACGAATTATTTCTGTCCGACATGTTGTAACGTATTCGCGAGATTAATGTAAACTGCAGACAGACGACTCTCTGCCGCCCGGCAAAAATAGCCACGCCAGCCCGCCAGCAGTCTGCTGTTCGCAGCTTGCATCGGGCGTGGATGAAGGCCACTCTGCGGTGGCCGAAACATCGCTGACGAGCAATCTAAATTATGCCGTGCAACTGCCAGAGATTCAATTAGATAAGGCTGTCTGTTGTCGCGGCAAGGAGCAATTACGTTTCCACTGTTGTCTGACACTGAGTGGTTTCCCCTTGACGATTAGAATTTCATTCGATGTTAATTGTCCATCTGTCAGCGGAGAACAATTATGTGGATTAATACAGTCCACAATCTCATGATCTAACGTTTTTCCGTATCATCTTTTCGATATTGCAGAACACACACACACATACACACACACACACACACACACACACACACACACACAAGCGAAACATCTCGAACGTCGACAACACTTTGAATTCGCCACACCTCAAACAAACGCGTACCGAAACAAACAAAAATGGCTCTGAGCACTATGGGACTCAACTGCTGAGGTCATTAGTCCCCTAGAACTTAGAACTAGTTAAACCTAACTAACCTAAGGACATCACAAACATCCATGCCCGAGGCAGGATTCGAACCTGCGACCGTAGCGGTCTTGTGGTTCCAGACTGCAGCGCCTTTAACCGCACGGCCACTTCGGCCGGCCCGAAACAAACGAACACCACATAGCTATAACCATATGTCATCAGAAACCTTGTGCTTTGATGACAAATTTTAACAAACGAGCGTGGGACAGCAACAAATGAAATGACATTTTAACTAACACTCATGGCCGACCGGAGTGACCGAGCGGTTCTAGGCGCTACAGTCTGGAACCGCGCGACCGCTAAGGTCGCAGGTTCGAATCCTGCTTCGGGCATGGATGTGTGTGATGTCCTTAGGTTGGTTAGGTTTAAGTAGTTCTAAGTAGTTCTAAGTTCTAGGGGACTGATGACCTTAGGAGTTAAGTCCCATAGTGCTCAGAGCCATTTGAACCATATTCACACGCAAAGAACAGCAACAAATGAAATGAAGTGCTTTAAAACGTCAAATACAAGGGAAGCAAGACCACAACTTAAAAAACCGTAATACGCTAAATAACGTAATTTTTAGGGGTTCTGTCAGTCTGAAATGAACAAGAAACAACTAACACACTGATGTGCTGGCATATTAAGGTACCAATTATCACAATACCTGTACCTAAATCCTTACACCCTGTATATCCAAATTATTTCCAAATTTAATATTCTAAGCCTGAATCTTTAAAGTATGGCGTAAGTAAGGAACAGATAATGCCTCACCTCAGTGACGTATGTCTTAACTGTATACCGTATGTAGCCTAAAGAAAAATGTTTGACACCTTATAATCACCTTTGACGTAAATACTTTTGAACTAAAAATTCGTATAACCTACAAAAGAGGTTAACACGTAACATTAACTTTTCAGAAAGAAAATAAACAAAAATAATACTGAAGTTAGTTCGTAATGTGCTGATTTCGCGCTTCATCAAATAACATATACTGACCGTGTGAAGACAACTGTTATACTTGCTGGTATCGTTATCAGATTTTAGTTCTGATTTTGTTTGTATAGAGGTCCAAATGTGACTGATACTTCATGTTCCACTCGTCAATAATTTATTTCGAGCTACATGGTACTTATGCGAAAACCGGCAACAGCCTCTCTAATAAACATTTATGAACGAAATTAAGCCATATTATCTTCAGACCAGAAATGGATTGTAAAGAAAAAGAAATAATGCTCAGGATTGGACGTCAACAAAAATAGTTCAAATGTCTCTGAGCACTATGGAACTGAGGTCATCAGTCCCGTAGAAAGAACAACTTAAACCTAACTAACCTAAGGACTTCACACACATCCATGCCCGAGGCAGGATTCGAACCTGCGACCGTAGCGATCGCGCGGTTCCATACTGGAGCGCCTAGAACCGCTCGGCCACACCGGCCGGCTGGACGGCAACAGTTGTGCTATCAGTAGGTGATTGAGAAATTGCTTTGCACGTTCCAAATTTTGTCTTAAACGCAGCTGGAATCAACATTCACGATCTGTGCCCACGAAAGAGGCGTACAAGAAATATATCACTTCGAATGTCTCCACTTACATTCATCAATGTTGGGTTCTCGACAAATGTAGGAAAACACGAGGCACCATACAACTCAAGTTTCAAGACAGATACGGGAAAGAAAAAACCCACATTTATACCATTTGTGGGTTTACAAAAAGTTTTTGAGAATGTTGACTCGAACACACTTTCCGAAATTACTGCGAGGGAAAAGTCATCTACAACTTTACAGAAACCATGGATTTAGAAAACGTTTTTGACTAATTTGACTGGAATTCACAATCTGAAATTAAAACGAGCGAAAAATCATCTACAACTTGTATAGAAGAGTTTTTGATAACATTGGATCGAATACACGTACTAAAATTACAGAGCGCGAAAGGTCCTCTACAACTTGTACAGAAACGAGACTGCAATTATAAGAGTCGAAGGACATGAAAGGGAGGTACTGATTGAAAAGAATAGAATAATTAGCAAAGGAAATCGCCGAAGAAGTTTGAAAAGGAAGAAATTGAATTTTTAGGTTTGCTGGATGACATTGAAGTTCTGTCAAAGAGGGCAGTGAAGTTACAAGGTATGTTGAACGGAATGGATAGTGACGCGCAAGAGATGTTATTAGATGAACATTAATGAAGCAAAACGAGGGTAATTACAGTGTAACTGATATTAAGTCAGATAGTATCGGAAATTAGATTAGAAAATAAGCCACTCAAAGGAATTCACAGTTTTTGCTATTTAAGCAGCAAATGACGATCGCGGAATTAATGAGGATATGAAATGCGTATTGCCAATAACGAAGAATACCTTTCCTGAAAAAGAGAAATACGTTAACATTAATTTATAATTTAAGTGTTGGGCAGCCTTTTCAGAAAATATTTGTCATGAGTGTAGTCTTTTTTGAAAATGAAACAGCAAGGCAGGTCGCTCATATGAAATGACACGTATCAGTCAGCAAAATTTAGATAGTTTAGCTATGCCATAGTAAAATAACGCAAAACTAATTTTACACGTCTTACTGAATTTTGCGTGCAAAAAAATTCCTGCATGTGCTTCAGTACTACAACGTGTGATTCCCAGATGATAAAGGAGACACTTTACAGCATACTTCTTCGTGCTGCGTCACTTTATTAAACACGTTTTCCCCTCACACCGGAATTTACGTGTACAATTAGGGTAACTCTGAGCCCCTGTATCTCGGAAATGGATAACGATATGAAGAAAATTTTCAAGGTTTTCCAAGACTGGAATCTTAGGAAGATATTGTGAAAATTAAAAGCCATTTGCTGTGCATAGCCATCTCAGAATCCGCAGCTGGGTTTTGATGCTCATAAGACAATTTTTTGGGGTGTTTCTCGATAACGGATAAAGATTTTTGAAAAGGGGGAGATGGATGTTCTGGATAATCGCCTAGAGAATATACCGTTAAAATTTGAGCAATTTGCAGCGTTTATTTATTTTTTAAATTTCGCTTCATACCGTATTTTACGTGAAGAAATGGGGTAACTTCGAAACCCTGTATCCTGGAAACGCATAAAGATATGAGGAAATTTTCAATATTTTTAGAGACCAGGATCTTAGGAATATATCGCAAAAAAATTCAGCCATTTGGAATTCTCGGCTGGGTTTTGGTCAGCTGGTGTCAGCGAAACTATAGTAACGAAATTGTTTTTGTGTGGTTTTCCGAGAAACCGCTTATGAACTAATGGTGCCTCTACAAGTTCCATCAAGCGCGTTATAGATCAGAGTTAAAGGTTAAATGGCTAGACCAAATAATACTGAGACAGCGAATCAAACTGGAGGGAAAAATGCTTTATAACATAACTTGCTACAAGAAGAAATTTGAGAACAACATATTTGGTTCCATTACTTAATTATCATATGGAAAAATTACTTAACAAACACTGAATTGTGCTTTTTGATAAAAATATGGTCGTGTTTTCTTAACTAAGGATCGTATGAAAATGCGAGTCAGAATACTGGGTGATCAAAAAGTCAGCATAAATTTGAAAACTTAATAAACAACGGAATAATGTAGATAGAGAGGTAAAAATTGACACCTGCTTGGAATGACATGGGGTTTTATTAGAAACAAAAAAAAAAAAAATTGCTAGGCGCGTGAAAGCTCTCTTGCGTGCGTCGTTTGGTGATGATCGTGTGCTCTCAGCCGCCACTTTCGTCATGCTTGTCCTCGCAGGTCCCCAGACCTCAGTCCGTGAGATTATTGGCTTTGGAGTCACCTGAAGTCGCAAGTGTATCGTGATCGACCGACATCTCTAGGGATGCTGAAAGACAACATCCGACGCCAATGCCTCACCATAACTCCGGACATGCTTTACAGTGCTGTGGCTGGCTCTGAGCACTATGGGACTTAACAGCTGTGGTCATCAGTCCCTTAGAACTTAGAACTACTTAAACTTAACTAACCTAAGGACATCACACACATCCATGCCCGAGGCAGGATTCGAACCTGCGACCGTAGCAGTCGCGCGGTTCCGGACTGCGCGCCTAGAACCGCGAGACCACCGTGGCCGGCAACAGTGCTGTCCGCGGCTCGTGGTCGTGCAGTAGCGTTCTCGCTTCGCACGCCCGGGTTCCCGGGTTCGATTCCCGGCGGGGTCAGGGATTTTCTCTGCCTCGTGATGACTGGGTGTTGTGGGCTGTCCTTAGGTTAGTTAGGTTTAAGTAGTTCTAAGTTCTAGGGGACTGATGACCATAGATGTTAAGTCCCATAGTGCTCAGAGCCATTTGAACCATTTTTACAGTGCTGTTCACAACATTATTCCTCGACTACAGCTATTGTTGAGGAATGATGGTGGACATACTGAGCATTTTAGGTAAAGAACATCATCTTTGCTTTGTCTTACTTTGTTATGCTAATTATTGCTGTTCTGATCAGATGAAGCTCCATCTGTCGGACATTTTTTGAACTTTTGTATTTTTTTTGTTCCAATAAAACCCCATGTCATTCCAAGCATGTGCGTCAATTTGTACCTCTCTATCTACATTATTCCGTGATTTATTCAGTTTTCAAATTTATACTGACTTTTTGATCACCCGGTGGATTAAAATTTGGTACAAAAGTGGAATATATCACAAAGTAAACGAAATACTTTATTTCTGGAGATTGAACTGTATTATTGACGTGTATAAGGATTTTAGTTAATAATAATGAACCCACATCTTTATCACATTTTAATTTAATGTGATTAGAAAAAACATGAATCAACTCTTATTAATAGTTGATCATGTTTACATAACTTAAATAAAAGTTGTTCCTAGTGAGAATCGAACCAGGAACTTCATTTTTTTTACATTTTTTTTTAAAGAAAAGTGGAGTCGTCCTAGTGTTGACTGGCAACTGCTCCATAGGACTGGCAAGGACAGTGGGTGGTGGCGAGGATGCAAGCCGGTGGCAGATTCGCAAAACGACATTAACAAGTCAATCACTTTGTCACAACACAGGCAGCTACTCTAACGCCGCGGTGTGGCGGCCACGCCCCCTGCAGTGCGGGGCAAAGTAGGTGCTTGCGGCGCGGTGACGGCTGGTGACCAACCGATGGGCCGTGACTTATGCACCGTGGAATGCCGACACCCGTGATGAGCGAGCAGCACGAGTCCCAGTTAGGTGCGTCGAACTGCGTGCGAGCAACGTCAGAGACGCAGACGACGACCGGAACGCTTGCAGGCTGTGCTGGGAAATCCCATCCCGACAAGTGGCGGCGTGAGGCACCACGGCGCCTGCACCTGCGTAGAAGGGAGAGCGGCTGTGCTGTGCGGTCACGACCTGCTGCCCCGTGGGCAGAAGTCGAGCTTCTACTGGAGTGAGCCTGGATGTGACCCACCAGTGGAGGGCTAGGTTCTAGAGGATGTTGCGGTGCTGGCGGTAGGCCGCGCTCGCGGTGGCTGCTTGCTGACGCGTGGTGCGGTAGTGCCCGGCTTAGGACCCTCCTCGCCATAGTCTGCATACTGCGCCGTGGATCTCTGGTAAAAAGTCGTGGTTATTTACACGGGATAGCGGCTCATTTGTTGCGCCGATACGCCACTTCTAGCCATGTTCCTGACAATATTTCGGCGGCTCGGCGGCCCACGAACTGTTTAGCCCGTTCTGTAAGACCCCCTAGCTTTTCGCTGTGCTGGCAAGTTCACGGTGCCGGGTCTGGTCTGTCTCCCATGTAACCCATATTAAACGTTACAACTTCCCCAACCTCTATGCACTTGGGCTTCTGCAACGATGCACTGCTCCGCTTGCACAGAATCACCAAGAAATAGTGGCGGCGCCACAAAACAATTATGTCGTGTTGCTTTCCGAAATTAATGCCTGGGACTCACCTTCAAACACTAAGTAGGAAGAATATATAAGACTACCAGTTCCTAAGACCCCCCACTCCATAATATTTCGTCATATTACGACGTTGTGGATGTGGTGCAAGATTAGACATACGTGATGCAACAAAGTTTATTCCAGGACGCAACCAGGAAGCGTCTTTACACACGCACTAAGCGCGTATAGGGTTGGGTAAGGTTGTAACGTTGAATATGGGTTACATGCATTCTATTAAAATTTACTACTGTTTAACGGCATTTTGTCCACGCAAGGGGTGACAAGCGTAACGAATAACGAGGCGATCGCACTTGTTTAGAATACTGTCCACCACCTTCATTACACATCCATGCAGATGGATGATGCATTTTGTAACGAACATTTGGATTTTAGGGGATGACAAGAATAATAATTGTGGCATTATATGTTGCAACTGTTAGCAGTTTCATGGCAAATGGAAATTGTAACCCTCATATGCCACACGGTGGTTAGAGGATTTCATGAATCTAACACTTCCCACCAAAACAGATATGCCAGGTGTAACAAACATCGTCCTTTTTTTAATGTAACATCCGTGCCCAATTCTCTTAACGCAACTTGAGATAAGTTGCTCATCTGTTTTCTTGTGAAGATAACTCGTAGCCATTGTCCCGATTGGTTTCTTCTCCGCCAGTCGGGGGCGCTAATGTGCGTGCAAGAAACAGTGCATAACGAAGTGCCAAATGGGAAAAATCTAAGTGCTGCTAGAAAATGAAATTACGAACTGTTGGTATGCCACTTTATTTTCCTTTTTCTTAACAGAATCACCAAATCAAGAAAATGGTTGCAGGAGCTACTCTACTATTAATATTCATACTAATTGTTTCCGCCGGCCGAAGTGGCCGTGCGGTTAAAGGCGCTACAGTCTGGAACCGCAAGACCGCTACGGTCGCAGGTTCGAATCCTGCCTCGGGCATGGATGTTTGTGATGTCCTTAGGTTAGTTAGGTTTAACTAGTTCTAAGTTCTAGGGGACTAATGACCTCAGCAGTTGAGTCCCATCGTGCTCAGAGCCATTTGAACCAATTGTTTCCACAGAACCGTAAAAACTCCTCTTCAGAAACCAATCGCAGATTGGTAGTCAGCTATCTTAAAAGTATAGCACCTGCCCGCTAAGGGCGTGCTTGTGATTGGTTATTGGTATATTGGTATATGCCAACAGTAACTGAAATTTGTAATTAGTCTCCGAATGCGAACCGAACGTGATAGACATATTGTTAACAAGTTCTCAGTGCAAGTAACACCAGCAGCACCTTTGGTGATGTACATATTAATATCTAAACATTAAATGTAAATAATGAAAGCAACGTTTTTTGGAGCGCAGCCTAATAAGTGAATCCAGCACGATACAGCTGCCGCTTATTACACTGTTCTGAAACCCATAGAGCCGGCCGGAGTGGCCGAGCGGTTAAAGGCGCTACAGTCTGGAACCGCATGACCGCTACGGTCGCAGGTTCGAATCCTGCCTCGGACATGGATGTGTGTGATGTCCTTAGGTTAGTTAGGTTTAAGTAGTTCTAAGTTCTAGGGGACTTATGACCACAGCAGTTGAGTCCCATAGTGCTCAGAGCCATTTGAACCATTTTTGAAACCCATAGGGCGCAAATTGCGACGAGAATAGTGCCCGTGGCGCGGACCAGGGCAATCCCGCATTTATGTAGCTTAACAGGTTCAAGTGCGACCGCGCTAATTGGGACGCGACGCGATGGAGACGCGTCTCGCGCCTGTGCCAGATCGCGTGGCTTTGTAGTTGTGGCACAATTCCTGGCGCCAGAGTAATAGTGTGGGAGATGTGAGCGTGGAGCGGGTAAGCAGTCCTCCCATATGCTCCCTTCGGCACCGCGCTTACGGGCAGCGGTAGCGTTAGGCCGTCCGAAAAATATTGCCTTTCTACTAAACTTTATTGCCATTGAGTAGTGTTTCGTTTTTCGCCATTTAAGCTCTCGATCTTGTTTCGTTAGTGCATTATATTTTTCAGTTAATTGTATCTGTATAATTCTGCTGTAATAATAATTACAATTCGTACAGAAACCAGACGGCAATTATAAGAGCCAAGGGGCACGAAAGGGAAACAGTGGTTGAGAAGGGAGTAAGACAGGGTTGTAGCCGCTCCCCCAAGTTATTCAATCTGTATATTGACCAAGCAATAAAGGCAACGACAAAAAATTGGAGTAGAAATTAAAATCCATAGAGAAGAAATAAAAACTTTGAGGTCTGCCGACGACATTGTAATTCTGTCAGACACAGCAGAGGACCTGGAAGAGTAGTTGAACGGAATGGACAATGTCTTGAAAGGAGGGTATAAGATGAACATCAACAAAAGCAAAACGAGGATAATGGAATGTAGTTGAATTAATTTGGGTGATGCTGAGGGAATTAGATTAGGAAATGAGACACTTAAAGTAGTAGACAAGTTTTGCTATTTGGGGAGCTAAATAACTGATGATGGTCGAAGTAGAGTGGATATGAAATGTAGAATAGTATTGGCAAGGAAATCGTTTCTGAAGAACAGAAACTTCTTAACATCGAGTATAGATTTAAGTGTCAGTATTTGTATGGAGTGTAGCTGTGTATGGAAGTGAAACATGGACGATAAATATTTTAGACAAGAAGAGAATAGGAGCTTTCAAAATGTGGTGCTTCAGAAGAATGTTGAAAATTAGATGGGTAGATCACGTAACTAATGAGGAGGTACTGAATAGAATTGGGGAGAAGAGGAGCTTGTGGCACAACTTGACTAGAAGAAGGGATCGGTTGGTGGGACATGTTCTGAGACATCAAGGGATCACCAATTTAGTACTGGATGGCAGCGTGGAGGATAAAAATCGTAGAGGGTGACCAAGAGATGAATACACTAAGCAGATTCAGAAGGATGTAGGTTGCAGTAGTTACTCGAATATGAAGAAGCTTGCACGGGATAGAGTAGCATGGAGAGCTGCATCAAACCAGCCTCTGGACTGAAGACAACAAGGACAACAACAATTTTGCTGTTTTGGTTTGTTTCGTTATTGTTTTCCTTTTCTCAAGTACAGCATACAATTCAATGATTGGTGTGCCATCTTCGTCCTCCACAACGATTATGTTACTCCGGTGACGTACACTGAACAGTCCACGACCGAAGTCATTGAGCTCCGATGACCCACCCAATTCAGTTGTCACCGCTCCTCTATTGACAACACAATAGTCCCCGCATCTTTGTATACTGGTGGATCTGCTTTTAGTGAGATCTAGTGGTCAATTCACCATTACATAGGGGTACTTATAGCTTTGCGCAGTTATTGTATCCTAGCGTTGTCAGTTAGCTGGATAGGCAACAGCTGGAGTGTCTGGCATGGGACAGCTGCGCTGAACACATGACATAGTCGCCTTCTTACTTGCACTGTACTGTAATACCGGCACAAGTCAACCACTGCTGACCTCCAAAGGGGGCTCGTGTGGCGACGGCCGTCATTATTGCAAGCCGTGTTGGAGAGTCCATAGCACGGAGAGATGTTGTACATTCAGTATTCCCGGACAAGAGCATCAGACCTCACTGTGAAGTTGTACATGCTACAGACGAAAGCGCGCCACATATACACACTGAGATGATATAAATCGCGGCATACCTCCTAATATCGTGTCGGACCTACTTTTGCCCAGCGTACTGCAGCAGCTCGACGTGGCATGCACTCAACACGTCGTTGAACGTCCCCTGCAGAAATACTGAACCCTGCTGCCTCTACAGAAGTCCATAATTGCGAAAGTGTTGCCAGTGCAGGAGTTTGTGCGCGAACTGACCTCTCGATTTTGTCCCATAAATGTTCGATGGGATTCATGTCGTGCGATCTGGGTGGTTAGATGACTTGCTCGAAATGTGCAAAATGTTCGTGGCCCGGTGACACCGAACGTTGTTGTTTGGCAACATGAAGTCCACGAATGGCTGCAAATAGTCTACGAGAGGTTCAGCTGGGCCAGAGGACGCAGTCCATTTCGCCTAAACACAGCCCACTTCACTATGGAGACACCACCAGCTGGCACAGTGCCTTGTTGACAGCTTGGGTCCATGGTGCCTCAGCAGGTCACGGTTTTCCAGTCACCCAGGGTCCAACCCGTCCCTGGAGAGGCACTGCAGGCGATGACGTACTGTTAACAAAGGCATTCGCGTCGGCAGTCTGCTGTCACAACCCAGTAGCGCCAAATTTCGCGTACATTCAAAAAGTGTTCAAAATGTGTGCGAAATCTTATGGGACTTAACTGATAAGGTCATCAGTTCCTAAGCTTACACACTACTTAACCTAAATTATCCTAAGGACAAACACGCACACCCATGCCCGACGGAGGACTTGAACCTCCGCCGAGACCTGCCGCACAGTCCACGACTGCAGCGCCTCAGACCGCTCGGCTAATCCCGCGTGGCCGCGTACATTCCAAACTGATTTCTGCGGCTATTTCACGCAGTGTTGCTTATCTGTTACCACTGACAAAGTCCGCTGCTCTAGGTCGCTTGGTGAAAGCAGTCGACCACTGCGTTGTCCGCGGTGAGGAGTAATGCCGTTAATTTGGCATTCTCGGCACACTCTTGACACTGTGAACCTCGGAATATCGAATTCCTTAAAGATTTCCGAAATGGAGTGCCTCATACTTCTAGCTCGAACTAACATTCCCTGTCCAAAGTATGTTAATTCACGTCGTGCGGCCATAAACACGCCGGAAACGTTTGCACGTGAGTCCAAATGACAGCTCCGCCAATGCACTGCCCTTTTATACCTTGTGTACACGATACTAACGCTATCTCTATATTTGCATATCGCTATCCCACGACTTTCGTCACCTCAGTGTGCGTGGTCAACAGCCAGTTTTCCAGTATACCTCGCGTCAATACCACTGCGTGACCAGCACTATTGTGGCGTCTTTCAGAACACACATTAACCCCTTGCCTCAAGCTGTGCCGTGAGTTTTGAAGCTCCCTCAATGTACTGACGTAAGTGGATAAATGTCTGGGAACCACTGTCCTAGAGCACAGCAGCGGGTCGGCCTCGATCACCCTGGGGAAACGAGACCCCAGAAGAAGTCCTGTTTTCCCCGATGAGCAGTGCCCGGTGGCGACAGAGGCGGCGGCCGCCTGATGGATGAGCAGAGGATCAAGGACCGTGCGGGCTGCAAGGTCGCCCTGTTCGGCTGCTGGCCGCTTGGCGCCGGCGCCGCGGCTCACAAATAAAACCTGCCCACCGGCCCGGCCCGGCCCGTGGCCCGCTCAAACCCGTTGCAGCAATTATTACTGCCGCTGTCGGCCCGGAGCCGCGTACCAGAATAACGCCGGCTTGGCCTCACCACCTCGCCTCGCCTCGGACAACTTTCCAAAGGCGCACCGCTTCCGCGTGGCGCGCCACGACCCGGCCGGCACCTGTCGCCGGCGACTCAGCCCGAGACAGCCTCTTTGTGATGGCTAAACGGTTATATGTACGACTTCTTATATCGACGTTAATACCTAAAATATTGGAGATTTGTGGTAAGGCCTTATGGGGCCAATCTGCTGCGGTCATCGGTCCCTAAACATACACACTACTTAATCTAACTTAAAACTAAATTAAGCTAGGGACGACACACACCGCCGGCCGCTGTGGCCGAGCGGTTCTAGGCGCTTCAGCCCGGAACCGCGGTGCTGCTACGGTCGCAGGTTCGAATCCTGCTTCGGGCATGGATGTATGTGGTGTCCTTAAATTAGTTAGGTTTAAGTAGTTCTAAGTGTAGGGGACTGATGTCCTCAGATGTTAAGTCCCATAGTACATGGATGTGTGTGGTGTCCTTAGGTTAGTTAGGTTTAAGTAGTTCTAAGTGTAGGGGACTGATGACCTCAGGTGTTAAGTCCCATAGTGCTTAGAGCCATTTGAACCATTTGACACACACACCCATGCCCGAGGCAGGACTCGAACCTCCGACGGAGGTTAATACCTAAAATTGTATCGACACCTCACTATGATCGGAGAAAAAGTATCGATACCAACATTTTCGCAACGTACGACTTCAAGTCAAATTATAAAGGCAATTAAAAAAAATAGAACAGAGGGAGAGAAGGTGAAGGGAGAGAGGGGGGGAGGGGGGGGGGGAGGGGGGGGGGAAGAGAGCGAGAGAAAAAAATTTCTAATTCAGAGATTAATATTGCAAGTACCAGCATTTCTATATTTGCGGCATTTATGCCACATCTCTGCCTACATTACATTTTGTTGATACGTTTTAACATACAGTGCATTAAGATTGGTTGTTAGGTGGCAAGATGCATACACGCGACAGATGGTCTTAGGCTAAGCGCAAGCTGAGAAGCGTATAGACGCGTTCTGCACGTGCCGGCAAGTCCTACTCACGCTGCGATGCAAGGACATTCTTCCCGCGCGCCCGTTGGCGATGCTCCGTGCTGAGAATCGAGGCGCGCACCCAATAATTTTTCTCAAAGGATTTCACAGAAACTATTTGGTAAAAATATTTAATTTTTTACACTGAAGCACCAAAGAAACTGGTACTGGCATGCGTATTCAAATACAGAGATATGTAAACAGGCAGAATAAGGCGCTGCAGTCGGCAACGCCTATATAAAACAAGTGTCTCGCGTAGTTGTTAGATCGGTTACTGCTGCTACAATGGCAGGTTATCAAGATTTAAGTGAGTTTGAACGTGGTGTTGCCGCGCGGGATTGCCGAGCTGTCGAAAGCGCTGCAGTCCTGCACTGTGCGGCTGGTCCCGGCGGAGGTTCGAGTGCTGCCTCGGGCATGGGTGTGTGTGTTGTTCCTAGCGTACGTTAGTTTAAGTTAGATGAAGTAGTGTGTAAGCCTAGGGACCGATGACCTCAGCAGTTTCGTCCCATAGGAACTTACCACAAATTTCCAAAAATTTCTCGCTTCGGACCGTCAACACCAACATTGGACTGTTGATGACTGAAAACATGTTGCGTGGTCAGACGAGTCTCGTTTCAAATCGTATTGAGCAGCTGGACGTGTACGGGTATGGAGACAACCTCATGAATCCGTGGACCCTCTATGTCAACAGCTCAAGCTGGAGGATGCTCTGTAATGGTGTGCGACAGGTGGTGCTGGAGTGATATGGGACCCCTGATACGTCTAAATACGACTCCGACAGGAGACATGTACGTAAGCACCTTGTCTAATCACCTGCATCCATTCATGTCCACTGTGCATTCCGACGGAGTTGGGCAATTCCAGCAGACACCCCACACGTACAGAATTGCTACAGTGTGGCTCCAGGAACACTCTTCTGATTTCAAACACTTCCGCTGGCAACCAGACTCCCCAGACATGAACATTATCGAGCATATCCGGGATGCCTTGCAAAGTGTTGATCAGAAGCGACCTCCACCCCCTAGCACTCTTACGGATTTATGGACAGGCCTGCAGGATTCATGGTGTCTCACCACTACTGCTGACATTAGTCGAGTCCATGCCACGTGGTGTTGCGGCACTTCTCCGTGCTCGCGGGGGCCCTACACGATATTAAGCAGGTGTACCAGTTTCTTTGACTCTTCAGTGTACATTATTTGTAGCTTTATATGTCAGCATGATAGTGGTGAGTTAACGAGCATTTCGCTTTCATTTAAGTATACGGCCGAAAGAGCCTTCAGGAATTGCGAAACGAACCCTGTCGCTGGGCGCAAATTCACCACGAGATGGGGAAACTCAAAGGCGTCTATTGTCTATTGCGGACTAAGTGCTGTTGTGTGCGAGTGAGACAGATGACAACCTACGTCATAGGGAAACCCAGTAGAAGCCTTTTGTGGCCAAGGAGACGTAGCAGAGTTAAATATGGCGGACCTAAGGTCGGGCATAAAGGGAAACATTTATGAAAACTCCAGAATGAGATTTTCACTCTGCAGCGGAGTGTGCGCTGATATGAAACTGCCTGGCAGATTAAAACTGTGTACCGGACCGAGACTCGAACTCGGAACCTTTGCCTTTCGCGGGCAAGTGCTCTACCATCTGAGCTACCCAAGCACGACTCACGTCCGGTCCTCACGGCTTTACTTCGGCCAGTACGTCGTCTCCTACCTTTCAAACTTTGCAGAAGCTCTCCTGCGAACCTTGCAGAACTAGCACTCCTGAAAGAAAGGCGCTCTTGCCCGCTAAAGGCAAAGGTCCAGAGTTCGAGTCTCGGTCCGGCACACAGTTTTAATCTGCCAGGAAGTTTCATTTAAGAAAACTATTTAATTCTGTAGTAACGCAGGGAATCAAGACACAGTAATTTTACCTGCTATTCTCCATCCTCATGGTGATCCCAATAAAACTTGAATATTGATCATATCTATAATAGTTCAGGATTTACTGTTAAGGTGAAATTAACAAGTTTTGTAACAAAGACCTGAATGCTAAAATCTGAACGCTTTGGTCGACATTAATGATCGACATTTCATATAGATGCGCATCATTAAAATGACAAATGGTGTAAATATCAGCTCTGTAATTTTATTTGTTTAAAAGGTATAGAAACTTAAATTATCAGTATTTTCAGTTAAGCATCAGATCATCACTTCTGTACACAAAAAACACTGAACCATTAGGTAATAGAATATTTGTTTTAAGTTTAGTGCATAATAGTTACTTTTGTTCTTTATTTATTTATTAGAAAGCACATTGGTGCAAGGCTACTGGCCGTGGCATTCAAAGCTAAGAAGGAAATTTTGTTGGTTTTATGTAAAATAATTATTATGTAATGGACATTATTGTTATTTTATTTAGAGCGTGAAAGTGGCCAAGCTTTAATTATTTAAATATGTTAAAACGTAAAATAATGTAGAATAAGTTGTAGCCAATCAAATGGACGGCTTCAGGTAAGGGAACTGCCCTAGTCAGTTGAGCGAGGATATTCGGCGCGCGAGAAACGCGGCCGGGGATGGACACAGAGATTCAAATGGTTCAAATGGCTCTGAGCGCTATGGGACTTAACTTCTGAGATCATCAGTCCCCTAGAACTTAGAACTACTTAAACCTAACGAGACTAAGGACATCACACACAGCCATGCCCGAGGCAGGATTCGAACCTTTCGACCGTAGCAGTCGCGCGGTTCCAGACGTAGCGCCTAGAACCGCTCGACCACTCTGGCCGGCGGACAGAGAGACAGTGCTGGTGCAGACGCGAAAGCAGACAGTTCGGCGGGAGACGCCAAAGAGTACAGTTCGGACTGAGACGCGAAAGCGGACGGTCGGTTCTTAGGAAGCTAGGAAGTGAAACGACTTAGTCTCTCAGCGGTGAGCAGCCGCGCGCCTGGTGTGAACTCTAACTTTTCGTGTGGAGCATCGGACTTGTATTTCGCGATGAGATTGTGAATGACCAAACTGTGTCAAATTGATATGCGCTCGAGTGTAACAGTAACTCTAAATACGCCCACTTTCACTATTAGTTTTCTTTCTGAATAAACATTATTCTAAACAAATAGCAACTATGTGGCCTACATCATTTATGGGTCGTTAATTTAGTTCCCGATATTATTATTACTGTTATTATATGTTATGTTAACTTTGTGTTTCGCAAACTTGCCATCAGCCAGACAATTTAACCAAAGGATCACAAGTATCTAATTTAGGGCGTGTAATGTGACACGTGCGGTTCAACCCCTAAACGAGTTTGAGCCAAGACATTTCGATGAAGAGAAACCACATGTGAGCCCGAACATCTTTGGGATGTTAGCTCAAATAATAAAGCGGCGCCTTTTGTCTCGCTAATGGTCACACATATTTGCGCTATGATTTTTGCGTTTGGCGCGTGTAACACTATATATTGCTGCGTATGCATTTTAGCAAATATATTGAACTTTTGTTCAGACTCGAGAGGTCTCTAACCTGTCTCCAGTCTTCAGAAAACTGATCTATGTAGCCCGTTCACTCCCGATCCCAAGTGCGCCATAATGAAATGTTCATAACATCCCTCACATTTCCTAAGCCTGTCGGAATTTTAGCAAATGATAGTCTACAAGGAGGAGAGTATTTGTCAAATCGTTAACACACGGAACTTTCTTATCTACAGCGATATAGCAGACACTATAGTTTTTATTTTATTTTTTTCAGTGCTGTACAGTAATTTTTGAGAGTCATCCATAGGTAGTGAAAACATTTCCTTGTATGAAAACGAACGTGAAATTTCTTATCTTTATGTTACTGCAAACCGACACAGCGGGGTTTTCCGTAAGCTTTTGACATCTCTGGTCTCCAGTTGCTTGTTTAATGAGACCCTCTGTTCCACGACTCTGTCGCAGTAGTTACTGCAAGTTGAGTCTGTGAAAATTATTCTGTGTTTTGACACAACAGGCACAATTAACCCGTCATTAAGAGAAATAAAATAAATTTAGAAAGGTAAACAATTCACAAAGAAGTAAATCGCCAATTCTGTTGCAATTTTGGTGGAATCCCCGCTACCCTCCGCATTTTTAATAATGAACAGCTGGAATGAAAACTGGTCGAAGGTTTTCGTCCTGTTCCTCATCCGAGCAATCCGAAAATTATGACGAGTTTGCCCTTCAGGCGGAATGACGCGCACCTGTCAGACCCTGGTTACTCACTTACGGTTTAGAGTTTTTATTGAGAAAAGTAGAGAATTGATCCCCAGCGTAACACGATGGTCTGTGGACTATCAGTAGCTGAGAATAATGCGCGCGACAGGGATATGGATGTACGGACAGAATAGGAGTGCCTTCTGAGCGGAAGAATTTATGTGGTTCGAAAATATTATCATGAATGTAGGCCTGCCTTTGTCAGCAACACATTTAGCAAATTAAATATGTCAAACCACCACACTCTTTCAGGATACTCATACTTTCGGAATAATACCGGCCACATTCTTCACCTGTGTAGCCTGTTGTGTAATTAGTTTATTGATGCTGATACCGCGCATGTAACCACTGAAATGCTTTTTCTCATCACTACGCTCCAATTGAAACACTCTCATTCATAGCGGTCTCTCGACTGTTTATAGCTCACATTGAAAACGTGGTGTCCGCATGCATGTCGTATAATTCCTCTTGTTACGTCCATTTTCAAGTAATCACAGTGAAATTTATATTCCTCAGATCTTAGACGTTTCCTAACAGGAGCATAAAGGGGATTCATCTGTGAAAATTCCCACTTTTCGAACTGATCGTACCGATACACCAGCATAAAATACAACAAGTAGACAACCTTATTGCGTTATGAAAGATTTAAAATTTCCTGCCCTGCTTCTTGAACACACGATTTTATAATATTCTTTAGTGTTTCACTACCCTCACGATGAACCGTCTGTCCCTCCTTGAGATCTCAAGACATTGCGAATGAAAAAAATCCAGTGGCTATGATCCATAGTACTACCAGCAGTCGAGGTAGCACAATGACTGTGCGTAGAATGAGTTACAGTGGTCGCCCAGCTTCTCATACGCCACAGATTTCTGTAGTCAATACTAAACGGCGCTTGAAGTGGAGTAACCAGCGATGCCACTGCAAAGTGGGTGACTGCAAACGAAGTGATTTGGTGTAATGAATCATGCTATACCCTGTGGCAATGGGATGGAATAGTTCGGATTTGGGAATTTTTTTTATTATTATTACTTTTTTTTGTTATTGGCTTTCGCGACGTGCCCATTCAGCCATCTAAATAGTGGAATGCCATGGAAGTTATGGATGGGAAGTGAATTTCTACGTTTCGGTTTCATTCTTGAGTTGTTGCTTTTAATGCTCAGTGAGGAGCAAATCTGGAACACATGTGGTCTCTTCTCTGACTGACCCACGATATCACAGAGCCGCACCTCCTAATAGAACGTTCCGCATCAGTCCGTGGCGAACGTGACACTATAAAGGGTAACATGACGAAGATACAGCAATTAGAGAGAAATCCATCATATTTGTTTGGACTATTGTGGCAATCAGAGTTTTTTTTTATTAGTTTAAACGAAGATGTTTTGCCATGTTGGATTTAATGCCGCAAGTAAGAAAGATCAATGTGCTGGGCACACCTGTTGCGTAGGGCGTGGTAGCTGAGTTAGTTAACGAACTCGATAAACGATTCAAGGCCTGAATATTAATTCTGACATATTTATTGCACTATCTGCTTCCAGTCTGCACTCAGTTATTGATAGTTAAAATCACTGAACAACATCGTTTGCAGGATATAAAACTGAGGATCCCTGAGATAGGTAGTAAATATTCAGTACCAATGTAAATAAAATAAATAAAAAAAGGAAAACTTCGCTATAACCTGTACTGAAAGATGAATGTAGTATAGCAGATGAACGTGTACCTTGATAATCAAGCTTTTTCCTAAATCAATCTGAAATTCGAATTTGAGAGAAATAAAAAATGGATGTGAAATTCCAATAAAACCTTGCTCATAACATTCAGCAAATCATTACAGTTGTATGAGGAAAGATACTAGTTTAATCGTAATTTCCATAGCCAGCATAAATACGAGGCTATACGTCTCCACTGAGAATTTAACAAGCTCTCAAATGGTTCAAATGGCTCTGAGCACTATGCGACTTAACTCCTGAGGTCATCAGTCGCCTATAACTTAGAACTAATTAAACCTAACTAACCTAAGGCCATCACACACATCCATGCCCGAGGCAGGATTCGAACCAGCGACCGTAGCGGTCACTCGGTTCCAGACTGTAGTGCCTAGAACCGCACGGCCATTCCGGCCGGCCCACTAGCTCTCATATCTAATTATTTATAGAAAAGAGTACAGATAAAATGTGAAAAGTAGCTGTAATAAGTATTAGACCTATTCCACAGTAAGA
Source organism: Schistocerca serialis cubense (assembly GCF_023864345.2). Classification (NCBI taxonomy): domain Eukaryota; kingdom Metazoa; phylum Arthropoda; class Insecta; order Orthoptera; family Acrididae; genus Schistocerca; species Schistocerca serialis. The sequence continues at coordinate 454,104,500 of NC_064642.1, forward strand.
AGCATTTTGGGAAAAACCTGCCAATTATACGAGTTTCGAACTAACGCATGTGCTAAGTTCAAGTGACTTTGCGGAAAAAATAAGAAAGCGCTATCAGATAAATTTCACGGTACTCACAGGGACTCAAACAGTGAAGTATATGAAGAGTTAAATAACAGATCCCATTGTCTGTTGTAAGCACAGGGTGTCCATAAGAAAAAGAGCCACTGCCCAGAATGACGTCAGGGGGAACGTCATGGAAAAGAACCACGAAAATTTTACCAGTAGACGGCCCTTTAAGCGTCTTAACCTAAATGACAGATGTGTCGGAATACGACTGCTATGGTTTGAGCTGCATATTACACCATCCGTAATGTTCAGCGTGGAAGACTGCAGAAGCTCGGCAGTCAATAGTTGTGACACTTTAGTTGGAGAAACACATCCACCATGGTAAGGTTGTGCCACATCGGATGGGGAAAATCTGTTTTTAACTGTCCTGAGGGCAGAAACCACATAAAAAGCAAAGTGACATCACTTTTTAATTATCCTGCGGCAAACAAACGGATAAAAAACAAAACTACATCGGTTTATAATTGTCGTGAAACTGGCGCAAGATTTGTCCAATGTGCTGTTCATCGTTTTCTGCCACAAGTTGAAATCTAGAAAGAGCATGTTCCACAACAGATCGGAGTGTCTCGGGTGCCACGTTCAGCATGCGTTGCGCAATGCGTGCCTTCAGTTCAGCTACGTACGTGATTGGAGCATTGAATACAACATCTTCCAGATAACCCATAGCCGGAAGTCACGAGGATTAAGGTGAGGTGATCTGGACGGAGAGTTTGTCGGGAAATGGCGGCTAATAACTAGCATTTCCGAAATGCCTCGCCAGCAGCCGCTTCAATGGTTTTGCAGTGTGTGGAGGAGCACCATCTTGCATAAAATGATCCTACCTACACATCCAAGCTAATGATGCTTTGCAGTGACGTGGGTGTACCAAAGTCTCTCACAGCTTATACTAGTAACGCACAGGTAACAGGACGCACGGGGACTCATCTCCTCGAAATGGTGTGGCCTTACGGTAAGAGATGCCATCAACCCGCACCACACAGTCACCTTCGCAAAAAGGAGTGGCACCGGTTGATGAGCGTGCGGATTTTCCGTTGCCCATATTCTGAAGCTCTGCGTATTGGCGAATCCTTGCAGACGGAAATGGGCTCCCTCTATCCACAAAACGGCCCACGGCCATTTATTGTTCACTTCCAAGTGAGCAAGAAATTCCAGAGCGGTAGTTTGTCTTGCTGAAGGTCAGCGGGAAGCAGCTCATAAACATGGGTGATTATTGGGAGAGTTCTAGGAAAGTTCCGTTGGCAAAGCAGACCACACACAGGACGCTAGTACGACCTATTCTTGACTACTGCTCGAGTGTTTGGAATCCGTACCAGGTCGGATTGAAGGAAGACATCGAAGAATTCAGAGGCGGGCTGCTACATTTGTTACTGGTAGGCTCGAACAAAAGACGTTCTTCGGGCACTGAAATGGGAACCCCTGGAAGGAAGACGAATTCTTTTCGAGGAACACTATTGAGAAAATTTAGAGACTCGGCATTTGAAGCTGAGTGCAGGACGATTCTACTGCCTCTAACATATATTGTTTGTAAGGTTCAAATGGTTCTTTGAATGGCTTTAAACATATGGGGCTTAACATCTGAGGTCATTAGTCCCCTAGACTTAGAACTACCTAAACCTAACTAAATGGCTCTGAGCACTATGGGACTTAACTGCTACGGTCATCAGTCCCCTAGAACTTAGAACTACTTAAACCTAACTAACCTAAGGACAGCACACAACACCCAGCCATCACGAGGCAGAGAAAATCCCTGACCCCGCCGGGAATCGAACCCGGGAACCCGGGCGTGGGAAGCGAGAACGCTACCGCACGACCACGAGATGTGGGCTAAACCTAACTAACCTAAGGACATCACACATATCCATGCCCGAGGCAGGATTCGAACCTGCGACCGTAGCAGCAGCACGGTTCCGGACTGAAGCACCTAGAACCGCTCGATCACAGCGGCCGTGCTCATAAAGACTACGAAGATAAGATATGAGAAGTTAGGGCTCATACGGAGACATATGAGAGCAGATAGTCGTTTCTCCCTCGCTCTGTTTGCGAGTGGAACAGGAAAGAAAAAAAAAAATTTGGAAACTTATGGTAAGGTGTGATGGGACCAAACTGCTTAGGTCATCGGTCCCTAAGCTTACACACAACCAACTTAAGCGAACTTAAACGCGAAGGACAACAGACACACCCATGCTCGAGGGAGGACTCGACCTTCCGACGGGGGGGAGCCGTGCGGACCGTGACAAGACGCCTCAGACCATGGGGGAAAGGAAATGTCTAGAAGTGGTAAAGCGTACACTACGCTACGCGCTGTTCGGAGGATTGCGAAGTATCTGTGTAGACGTAGAAGTAGACAGCAATGCAGGATGTTTCGCAAGACTTATGCACCATGCTCGCAAGCATGTCCAACGTTCGGGCAGTTCCCGGGCACTGCGTGTTTGCACATCACACCGCTCGATCCCTCCCTATATGCTGTGGCCACATCTTCAACAGACGTGGGATCAACTGCTCTCCTCCCTTTGTCACATTGCACTTCAGAAGAGCCTGTCTTTTCGAATTTTGTAATAATTTTCTCCAGACCTCAGCAGCCGCCTGACCGATGCTTTTTTTCGTACCCTTGACTGTCCGGAACTTCTACTGGCCCACTGGCGCACAGGCAAACGGTCTTCTTAAAAGAGCTTTACCAGAAGCACGCGATCCTTCATGGAGAGAACCGTAAGAAAAGGGCCGGCCGCTGTGACCGAGCGGTTCCGGGCGCTTCAGTCCGGAACCGCGCGACTGCTACGGTCGTAGGTTCGAGTCCTGCCTCGGGCATGGATGTGTGTGATGTCCTTAGGTTAGTTAGGTTTAAGTAGTTCTAAGTTATAGGGGACTGATGACCTCAGATGTCCCATAGTGCTCAGAGCCATTTGAACTATTTTTGAAAAAAAAAAAAAAAAAGCGTTTGCCCGACCTCTGTCTGTGTGCATGTTCTGACACCTGCAGCGCCATGTATTGGTCAAATTTTCGTTTTTTTCTTTGTTGTTCCATGACGTTTCGTCTTGCGTCAATAATATCTGTTGAAATTTGACGTCATTCTGAATAGTGGTTTTATTTCTACAGCGTTTTGAAACTGGAACTTTAATTATGGATACCCTGTACGCCGATTTATACTATTTCCCAACGTCACTTTCGAAGCACAACTTCATTATTAACTTCTTTGGCCTACTTTTTTACGGCGTCAGAGCGACGCTAAATTTAGCAATAGAGGTGCGAAACATGGCGACCGATCTCATGACAAATATTCCAACTTGTCGTACATCTCCGAATGATGTATTGTTTCATTACACATGAAATCGCAATATCCTAACAGAATCAGCTTCAACTGAAAAAAAAAAAAAATCCCAGAAGAGAGCAGATGTTTGCCAAGAGTAAGTGCTCAAGACGAGAGATAAATGTTACCCGAACTGCACATCCACGGAGAAAATAGTACCCAAAGCGACAAGTCTAAAATTTAAGTCCATGGCGGAAGTCATAGAGTAGAAAGATTGACCTGGTTCTAATGAAAATACTCTGACTCAGCGTGAAAGATACGGTCAGAGGTATGTATTTTGATGTTAATTTTGTAATGATTGAACTGGTAGAACTGAAAGTATAAAGCACCAATCGATAGTCGACCACGCTGTACAAAAATATGTACCAAGTAGGATAAATACAGTTGAAGATACTCCTTATTGAGCGCACGCGCACACGCACGCACGCACACACACACACACACACACACACACACACACACGCGCGCGCGCGCGCGCGCGCGCACACACACAAACACGCGCCAGTGCGTGCGCCTACATGCGAGTACATAGGATCAGGATCCTTTTTAAGAAACGATGTTCACTGCAAAATACGTATCAAACAAAGTAAAATTTTAATTGGAACTCAGTCAGTTACCAGATAGAAAATATCAAAACTAAAGACGAACTGAAACTTCTACAGATTTCTACTGTGTACCGAACCGAGACTCGAACTCGGGACTTTGAGAAGGTCGGAGACGAGGTACTGGCTGCAGTACAGCTGTAAGTACGGGTCATGAGTCGTGCTTGGTATTTCAGTCGATAAAGCACTTGCCCCAGAAAGAAAAATGTCCCGAGTTCGAGGATCGGTCCGCACTCAGTTTTCTTCTGCCAGGAAGTTTCATCAGCGTACACTTAGCTACAGAGCTAGAGTTTCATTCTAAAAGACGTATTTCTTCTAACGTACCTTGAAATCTTGATGGGAATATAACAGTACCGTTGCTGCTCAGTTTATACTTTAATGACTTAATCATCCATTTCGTAGATGTAGTCATTCATTACCCTTAATGTTACTAACGTAACAGCAGTCGTATAATGATGTTAAAAAGCAGCCCCCTTTTCTGATGGACCTCAGAATTTGAGAGAATTAGTTCGACTCATGCTGATAATTTACTGCAGATCCTTGAGCAGATGTGTTCGCGTTGTTGGAAAAGAATACAGGTCACGCTCGTATAAAAAAAAAAAAAAAAAAAAAAAAAAGGAACTAGAAGTGAGCCATACAAATGCGGTATTAAATGACTCTCATACATTTTCAGCAGAGTACTAGAATGTATTCTGAGTTCAAATATTTTGACTTAACCTAAACGAAATAATTCTCTCCACGTACATCAGAGTGAATTCCGAAAACATCGATCTTGCAATACTCGTGCGCTTCTCACATGATGTTCTCAGTAGAATATAAAGAGGAAACTGTGATTGATTCAGTGTTTCAACATTTTAAAAAAGCTTTTTATTCAGCCTCACATCGATGTCTCCTGGAGAGAGCACATTCCTGTGGGTAATCTAAACAGGTTTGCGATCAGATGGAAAGTTTCCTGACGGGTAGGACGCAGCATGTTATCCTAGATGGAGAGTCATCTACCAACTTTAAACTAAAATCAGGGGAGCGTAACAGGATCGCCGTTGATCAGTATATTCGTTAATGGGTTAGAAAACAGCATTAGTGGCAATCTCAGGCTTTTCGCAGACGATTTAGTTATTTACGAGGAAATTCTGCCCAGTAAAAATTGCACTAATATAAAATTAGGCCTCAACAAAATATTATCCTGGCGAGAAGACTGACAAGAAGTTTTTAGTCCAAATAGATACAAAACTGTCAAGTTCACGAAACGTAAAAGTGCAGTATCTTTTGGCTTCATAATTAATGAGTTATAATTAGAACCAGTTATGTCATACAATGCAGGGTGTTAAGAAATGTATTGCATATATTGAGAATTAGTACTGTGATTTTTAATGTTGTTACTGTAAACCGTATTCGTAGTTGTGGATAAAAGTAGCCAGTACATTAGTTCTAATGGAACCAGTTTGTGTTTCGATAAGCTTGTGAAAATATTTTACATAGTACTTTTATCTTTACACTCATCAGCAAAATGGAAGCGTTTTATTCCACACGGAAACGGTACAGATGGGTTCGACGATTGCTTTCATTTGCCATATCATAATAGAAGATATTTAAGTGTCACATCATGTGAGGGATAATAACTTCCCGTTACGCTGGCAAGTTCAAAGATAAAACTGCAATGTAAAAGTATTTCACAAACTTATCAAAAGACAGACGTTGCATTAGATCTACGAGTAATGTATGCGCTCCACTTACCCATAGCTTACAGTAACAACACTAACAGTTTTGTTTACTTCATGCTGTATTCGTGGACAATAACAGAGGAATGTGTCCGCATTTGTTTACTGCATTCTGGAGACAGTTTATGATAGCATAGCCCTTGTAGTAGATGAGACGTATTTCACAATAGGGAATCTCAACAAGTCCACACAGCTCTTACATTTAACAGCCCATGTTTACTGGACATCTCGTTTTCGTCCATACTACTACCGCTCAACGTATGGAATACTTTTTTTAACGCTCGATATTTGGAAGTAGGAGTGCGTATCGATATGAAGTGGAGCGAACACAAAGAAATTTTGGTTACTGAAACGTCTCTGTTGGATCGGTTCACATTATTTAACTCGTGCTTCGTGCTGTTCGTACAGTAAAGTGTTGATATTTCCAGTGAGCTCCGAATCCTATTATATTATCTACATTTTGTGCTCTCAAATTTACTTTCTCTCTTTATCCTCTGTATGAATGAGTGAGCGAGTATATATCTTGAATTTGTCTTTTATACGGTAGCAGTACAGCACTTGGTTGTCTGCTGCGGCAGTGACAGTGTATCCAGCTTATCTTTCTCAGTCAAGTCAAAGATAGTTGTGCCCTTTCAATGGTCATTCGAAGGGTTAAGTCGGGGGCGGAAAGGACCCCTTTGATCTCTTCTGGCTACCTGCGGGAAGTTCGTTTCAGGGAGAGCATGCTCAAGGCACTCGGGACTGAACCTCTGGTGAGTGAAGATCGTAGTTTTAAGGGCTACTTGGCGCTGCTGAGTATATTAATGGGTGACGGCGTGTAGCTATTCTAACTAATTCTAACTGGTTCAGTTTCAAGTTCGGTAGTCGAATTCTTATATTTTTCAGAGTTTAATCACGAGTATATTTTCTCTATTTAGTAACTTTTTGCAGGCCTTGATTTGTGTAACCAGAACACGTGGTGTTGGAAGTTCGTTACTCCAGCACTGGTTTAAAATTCAATTGCCTGACTTCTCTTTTATTTGTAATGTATGTGTGAACTTTTCTATTGTGTATATTTTTTATTTCCTTTGCTTTTCATTTCGTTTCAGCCTTAAGATAATGTAGCTTTGCTAATACCACGAGTTGGTAATTTCATTGTGTGTAACTTCAGCATCATCTTTTAGAAATTTTATTCTTAATTCCGCGTGGTATTTAATTGCTCTTTGTGTCCGTAAGGTTTACATTTGTGCTCTTGAAATTTTCATGAGTCTTAGTTATTTTGCTTTGCTGTTGAATATTCACGCCAGTATACCTTAGTTTCACGCAGAAGGTGGTGCAGGCAAAATACTTTGTCGGAAAGTGTTCCATTTTATTCGTATTCACAATAATTCAGTCATAGCGATAAGGATGATGCTGTGAGGCTTTGACCTATTGTGATGAGTGAAATTCTTTCTATCTCTATTCTTGTATGTGTGAAACGCATATGTTAGTGTCAACTTTTGGCATGATCGCCTAAGATTTCCTTTAACACTGCAAGACAGGTCAGCAATCACCATAATAATAGTGTTAGCGAGTTAAATAATTAAATAATAGGCAACGACATATCATAGTTTAAAATTAGTTAATGAATTTTTAAATCATGTTTTATTTCAATAAACTGAGTTAAACTGTGACGACTGTTTCTCAAACAATCCCATTCTCTTTTGTAAGATTTTTTTTGTACTTCCAACCCGACATTTCTGAAGCGCAAACGCAGGCCTTATACTTCTGGATTTTTTTTTTTTTAGGCTTAAACTCCTGCTACTTAAAATTGTTCCCACGTGCTCATTCTATGTATTCACTTGAAACTCTTTACCAATGTTAGCAAGTTAACAATGCTTATCAATTCAGTGATGAATTCAGTTCTTATGTTAAATCTTCCCAGTTTTAATTAAATTGGGTGGCGACCCAGCAAAATTTTGTGCTGAACTTACAATGGCCTGCAGAGTTTCGCGTCGGCTAACTTCTTCCAGTTTCTGTTTGCAAATCACTTTCCCGTTAACCGTTCACCCACTAATAAGCTTTTCGATGAAGAGAAGACGGCGGGCTACAATTCACTGGTAGGATACTGGGAAACTCCAGTTTGCCTACAAGATTGCATACAAAATTCTTGTCGAAACATACTTGACACTGCTCAAATAGGAAAGTAAAGAGTGTAACAGAAATGTTAAAAAAACATTAAGTGGCAGGCAATACAAGAAAGGACACGACAGACTTACGAATATTTTTCAGATTCCTGCGTATGTATCCCGTACAGACTGTGCAGACGAAACAAGGCAAACAACAGCTCGCGTGAGGTCGTATCATTCAGGAAGCAAAATTGGTACGTTTTATACACGATACTAGCGTTGTAATAAATTCCATTACAGCGAAAGCAACAGAAGAGTTGGTAAATGATACTCTACAAAGAATTATTAAGTGATTCTCTGAAAATGAACTCTCCCTAAATTTTGGAAAAACACATTACATTCGGTTCGTACAACGAGTAGAGTGGCACCAAGAATTTATGTAGTAAATGAGTATGAGTCAGTAAGTATGGCAGAATACTCCGAATTTTGGGGTGCACACGTTGATGATAACCTGAAATGGAAGAAGCGTATTAAAGAGCTTCTCAAACAATTAAATTTAGCTATTTCTGCTCTTCGAGTAACTGATAATGGTGGAAATAAACGTATCAACCTCCTCACATATTTTGCCCGTATTTCCACGTAATAATGTCGTACGGAATAATTTTCTGGGGTAACTCACTTAGAAAGCAGATTGCACAAAACCGAGCAGTAAGAATAATATGTGGTGTTCAAACACCAACGTCATTTAGGTACCCTTCAAGTAGCTAGGCATTTTAACTGCGCCGCCAAACTACATACATTCGCTAATGAAATTCGTCATAAATAATCCATCCGATTTCAGAATACAGTGATGTACACACCTATAACACTAGAGGAAAAAATGATCTCGAGTACCCATTGTTGAAGCTGTCATTGGCTCAGAGAGGAGTTCAATATGCAAGCCGGCCGCGGTGGTCTAGCGGTTCTAGGCGCTCAGTCCGGAACCGCGCGACTGCTACGGTCGCAGGTTCGAATCCTGCCTTGAGCATGGATGTGTGTGATGTCCTTAGGTTAGTTAGGTTTAAGTAGTTCTAAGTTCTAGGGGACTGATGACCACAAATGTTAAGTCCCATAGTGCTCAGAGCCATTTAAACCATTTTTTTTTCAATATGCAACAATAAAAATTTTTAAAATCTCTTCTCCTGAACAACTCCTATTTCACTGACGAATTTCTACTTAAAAAAGACTTATTTTTAAGTGTAGTTGCATGAGTAGGAATAAAATAATAATGTGTTCATTAACGTTAACACTAATCGTGTATACACATCCTGCACACTGACCCGTTCCGCACCATTTCGATAAAAGAATCGATCAAATGATCTATGGAACACTAACTAACAATTCTGGCTTGTGACACGCAAAATGTCAGTGCCGTCCACAGCTCCCATGGTGACTTGGATTACTGCCACAAGTCCCATGACAACCCAGCTGCATGTCCCCCATAACATAACATAACCCCCACCGCATTACGTCATTACTCGTTACATCTTTTGAACCGCGTTAGCCTGGTGGAACGAAAAAGTATTTCATCCGAGCAGGCGACACTTTTCCATCGGTCCACAGTCCAACTTCGATCATCCTGTGCTCTGCTCATAGCAATTGACGATATCGTTGGGTTGACATGAGAAGACAGATGTCTTCTGCTGCGAAGCCCCATGGTAAAGACTGTGCGCGGAGTGATGTGTTCAGAAAAGTTGTAGCTGCGACAGCTTTGTACTCGATCTCCAGATTTGCCACAGAATGCTGCCTGTCCTGCTCTACAGTGCTAGCAAGCCTCTGATCTCCATGTTTAATAATGTGCGTTGAATGGTGTGCACCGAAAGAGATACGCGACAAACCATCTCTTATTCTGCTTTGCTGTGCGGGCAAGCCTCCGACCTCCATGTTCTCTGATGACGCGAGGACGTCCAACGTGTTGTCGCCTACTCATGGTTCTACCGTCAGTCAGCCACATTCCACAGACGCTCTCGACACCAGCACGCCAACAAGAGACCAGTTTCCGAGGTGTTCGTACCCAGGCACCATACCACAGCAAACTGTACTTCGCCAAAGTCGCTTATGTCAGGGAATTATTGCTAGAATGACTCGCCATTCGTCTCTGTACCGCTTACATACTTCCCTTACCGCGACGCACCGATATCGGGCGGCACTGGAGCCCGTGGTGGGCAGCGATCATAATGTTCTGGCTCATCATCCAATGAGCGTTCAATAAGCAATGCAACACATCTTTCTGTTTCTGCCAATTTCGATTTTAAAAAAATGCGAATTCGTTGTGGGTCATGGTCGAATATTCCCGCTTCCGCTCCTACAGTTTCATGAAGTCCGATAGGTGGCGGTGCTATAGGTAGACATCAAAGTGGCGTCTGCAACGGAGCTGCGTTCCAAGCAGAGAGGTGTCATTGAATTTCTTTTCTCGGGAAACCAGAGCATCTCAGATATTCATAGGCGCTTATAGAATTTCTACGGAGACCTGGCAGTGAACAAAAGCACGGAGAGTCGTTGGGCGAGGCGACTATCATCATCGGAACGAGGTGCTCCAACCTGTCCGGTCTCCTGCGTGCCGGCTGGCAGCACACAGCTGTGACTCCAGCAATGCTGGAACGGGCGGATACTCATTCGAGCCGATCGGCGTATCACAATCAAATATCTCGCTGCTCAACTGGACGTCTCTGTTGGTACTGGTTCAAAAATGGTTCAAATGGCTCTGAGCACTATGGGACTTAACATCTGTGGTCATCAGTCCCCTAGAACTTAGAACTCCTTAAACCTAACTAACATAAGGACATCACACACATACATGCCCGAGGCAGGATTCGAACCTGCGACAGTAGCAGTCACGCGGTTCCGGACTGAGCGCCTAGAACCGCACTGCCACCGCGGCCGGCCTCTGTTGGTACTGCTGACACACTCGCCTACCAGCTGGGGTAGTCATGGGCGTATGCCCGTTGGGTTCTTCACCGCCTAGTAGAAGACCATAAAGGACAATGAAGGACCATCTGTGCGGAATTGCTTGCTGATCATGACAATTTTTTGCCGAAAATCATCACAGGCTATGAAACTTGGAAACGAAACGCCAACCCATGGAGCGGTTCCACATCACCTCTCCTCCCAAGGAAGAGTTCAGAACCGCAACCTCAGCGGGTAAAGTCTTGCCGACAGTCATCAGGGACTCAGAAGGGCTTTTTCTATATGAGCTCTTCCCTGATGGTGCAACGATCAACTCTGAAGTGTTGTCCTACCATCGGAAAATTGAAAAAACGACTTCGGCGTGTTCGTCACCACAAAAATGCAGACGACCTTCGCCTTTTTCATGACAACGGAAGGTTTCACGCAAGTCTGCGCGCCCGAGAGGATCTCACAAAACGTCGCTGCACTGTGCTTCCTCATCCACCCTACAGCCCGAATCTCACACCTTCCGACTTCCACCTGTTAAGCCCAATGAAGGATGCACTCCGTGGGAAGCAGTACATGGCTGATTGGGTGGTTACTGACGCATCAAGGCGTTGGCTCCGACGTCAACCAGTACAGTGGTACAACGCGAACGTACACGCCCTCCCGAGTAAACTGGCATAAGACCGTCGTACAGAAAGGAGGTAATGTTGGAAAATAGGATTTCGTTGCCAGAAGGGTGGAGCCGATGTGTTGAAATCCAGAAGAAAACCAACCTGCTTTCAGAAAAAATATGTTCTGCAGTACTCAGTGAACGCCCATCGTATTTTGATGTAATAGGAAGCAGACATAACATCTAATTATATATAAAAAAAAATGGTTCAAATGGCTCTGAGCACTAGGGGACTTAACTTCTGAGGTCATCAGTCCCCTAGAACTTAGAACTACTTAAACCTAACTAACCTACGGACATCACACACATCCATGCCCGAGGCAGGATTCGAACCTGCGACCGTAGCGCTCACGCGGTTCCAGGCCGTAGCGCCTAGAACCGCTTGGCCACCCCGGCCGGCATCTAACTATCGTATTGCTCTTTACCTTGTAATGGATGTGCAATTTCATACCAATGAACGAAGTTTTATTTAATAAAACAAAACACTTGCGGTGACGAGGAAGTGACAGTTTCATGGACAAGCTCGCAATTAATAAAGAAAAGTTCAGCAGTTTGACTCGCTGCAGTGGAGTTGATACACTGGCAACCAGCCAGCTGGAACGCTTTGCGAACGTACTGGAGGAAACTAACGATTTCTTCGGAATCTAATGACGTATCGCCCGCACACACACGCGCGCGTGTCCCTACACAAGCACACATACACACACACACACACACACACACACACACACATTCACACATGAAGGCTCTCGCGTGCCTGGACGGCAACCTGTTTTGTACAGAGACACATGAGCGTGTAGCGGCAACTGATAACGATCAGCTGGCGTCTGACTCTGTTCCAAAACACTCGTGGGGCATCGTGTTCGTTAAACTGCTCTGTTAGCATATTTGATTTACAGGTGCTGTATGCAAAGCGTGTTATCGAGACACAACAGCTTTATAGTCCACAAGGAAAGTCAAAACAAGAATAAATAAATGTAACATAGCAAGCGAGATATTCCTTTGCCATTCCGCTCGTCTGCGTGTGTGTGTGTGTGTGTGTGTGTGTGTGTGTGTGTGTGTGTGTGTGTGTGTACGTGCGCCTGCTTGTAGCGAACGGACTATCTCTAGATCCTTGTCTATCTCAGTACTTGTAATTCAAACACACTGTATTTATAGCTATCATTTCGATATACATCTAATCTGATGTCCTGTATGGACGTCCTTCGAAAAAATTCTCGTACAGTATGAATGATGTCGTGTCGTATGAAAAATAAAAGACGCAATAGCAACCAGGAAAAAATAGTGCCAAAAATGAATGTTTGTAAGGGATGTTGTGACAAATTTCCACGAGGAGGATCATAGATAATTATTTGTAGATAAGAGAAATTATTCGTTTCCTGGAAACGAAATTTATTTTGCGGAAGGGTGACATAATTTGTGCTTAAAACTTATAGACAATAAAACAGTATGATAGCAAAACTTTCCGTCATCGAAGATTGTCCTAAATTCTACAGAAATTTATGATTTATATTAGGTATCCTGAGTTATCTGCAAAAGGATGGAAGGAGGGTTGGGTATAACGACCATCGACATCAAGGTCATTAGGGAGGGAGCACAAGCTCGGATTGTGTCAAGAATCGACCGTGTACTTTCAAAGGAACCATCCCGGAATTTGCCTGGAGCTCTTAATGGAAATTACGAAAAATCTAAATCTGGATGGCCGGACGCGGGTCTGAACCGTCGTCCTCCCGAATGCAAGTCCAGTGTGCTATCTGCAAAACTATGTTTTTACTAGAATTATTTCGGCTCGAGCTGTCGAGTTTAGGTATATTAGGTGAAAACCACGAAATTACAGTAAAAAAGTACACTACTTGATGAAAAGCCAACGGCCTTGCCGCAGTGGTCACACCGGTTCCCGTCAGATCACCGACGTTAAGCGCTTTCGGACTCGGCTAGAGTTTGGATGGGTGACCGGAGATACATGATTGAGAAGTAGCGGCTCCGGTCTCATAAACTGACATACGGCGGGGAGAGCGATGTGCTGACCACATGCTCCTCTCTATCCGAATCCAGTGACGCCTGTGGGCTGAGGATGACTCGGCGTCCGGTCGGTACTGTCGGGCCTTCCAAGGCCTGTTCGGACGGATTTTAGTTTAGTTTTATTTGATCAAAAGTATCCGTTCATCTATTAATGGACGTTAATGTGGTGTATGTCCAAATTTCGCCTTAATGACGTCTTGAATTCTGCTGGGGATATTTAATGAGGTGTTGAATGTCTGCAGAGGAATGGCAGGCCATTCTTCTTCAAGAACCGAAACCAGAGAAGGAAGCGATGTTGGTCGCTACGGTCGGAGCCAAGTCCACGTTCTAACTCATCCCAAAGATTCTCCATTGAATTTGCGTCGAGACTCTGGGCATTTCAAGAATGTTAATGTCCACAAACTATTGTCTCGCAGATACTGCTTTATGACAGGCTGGTTGTCTTGCTGATACAAACAATCATCGTCCGTAAACTGCTTCTCTACTGTACGCACTGTACAGAATGCTGTAAAATGTGTCCATATCTTTCCGCATTTAGGGGCTAACACCAAAAAACACCACTGTATCGTAATATCACCTTCTCCATACTTCATTGTTGAAACTATACGTGATGGCAAGTAACGTTCTCCAGGCATTCGTCGAAGCTAAATGCTTCTGTTGGATTTCCGCAGTGTATACCATGATGCGCCACTTCAAATCACCCGTTTCCAGTCATTCACTGTTAGTGAGGCCTCTCTTTACACCACCTGAAGAGTCGCTTAACGCTGACTAGATAAATGTGTGACTTACAAGGAGCCGCTCGACCACTGTAACTCATTATTTTTAACTCCCTTCAAACAGTCATTGTGCTAACTACGCTTCTGGTATCACTTTGGAGCTCACGAGTGATTCCTTCCGCTGATTTCATGCGATTTTTACAGCCACGCTCCGTAATTCTCGACGGTTCCTGTCCATCAGTACAAGAGCTCCGGCTGGTCTTCGTTTAGCTATGGTTGGTTCATCGGGTTTCCACTTCACAATCACTTAACCAATAGTCGGGCAGATTTAGAAAGGTTGAATTGTCCATGATGGAATTGTTACTCATAAGGGAAACTTCCCACCGCACCCCCACCCTCCCCCCCCCCAACCCCCACCCTAGATCTAGTGGTAAAATGGCCTAGTGGATAGCCCGTCAATGAACACAGGTCGAAGCATGAAAACAGGAAGAAGGTGTCCTGAATTGTAAAAATAAAAAGAAGCAGAACAGAAACAGTGGATTCTCCCAGCTCAATATGGGCAACACTGACTGAATTGCGAGAACCGCGGCGTCGTGGTTATATGGTCATGGTGTTGGACTGCAAAGCGGGTGATCCGTGTTCCAACCTCCATCGTGTCCCTTTTTTTTTGACAACATTATGAACTTACTGTCCGGTCTGTAGTCTTGGCAGTTGTCATGCTATACATTTTTTTATAGAATATGAGTCATTTGGTAAAAATATATTGCCGTTGCAATAAATGTGATAAATAGTGAGAGCAGGCGAGATGCCACGTACACTGTGAACTATGTTACTACAAAGGAATTCAAGAGTCAAAACTTCCAAAACGAAACGCTAGAGTCATAACATGTGGTACTTGTGTAAAAAAAATAGGATATATGTACGTCTGGAGGTTCCTTCCTTACACCTCGCTGTTGCAAACGGACGTTACGCCACGATACAGGCACAAATTGAATATAGCCCACAGACATGTCAACGACCCTACTGACAGTTCATAATTTTGTAAAAAAAAAGTGGAAAAAGGGGCACGAGAGAGATTTGAACACGGATCTGCCCCGTGGCTCGATGTTGTCCATCTTGACCTTGGACCGTTCACTTTTTTTTCCCAGTTCAGTACGCCTTCTTCCCGTTTTCATGCTTGATCTCTGTTCGGGTTTTGACGGGCCATGTTACCACTAAATCCGAGGGCGGTGCGATGGGAGTTTCGCTTGTCAGCTGATGCCCTACGACTAGTCCACTTTGAAGCCACCTAGACCTGCTGACCGATCCGTTCTGCTGTTACAGTTCCCCCACTGCTAATACAACACCCCCGCCTAATGTCACTAAACGTACGGACCCTCCCGCCGGAGGTTCGACTCCTCCCTCGGGCATGGGTGTGTGTGTTGCCCTTAGCTTTAAGTTAGTTTAAGTAGTGTGTAAGTCTAGGGACCGATGACAGCAGTTTGGTCCCTTAGGAATTCGCACACACATACACCCCCGCCTCCTTATATACTGGCGGCTCTGCTGCCTCTCGTGACATCTACATCTACAGCCATTCCCTGAACCACTATGAACTGCGTGGCAGGGATCACGTCCAATTGTACCTGTTATTATGGTTTTTCCCGTTCCATTCACACATTGAGCGCGGGAAGAATGACTGGTTAAATGCCGTGTTGTAATTAATCTAGTCTTATCCTCGCGATCCTTATGGGAGTGAAACATAGTTGGTTATAGTGTATTCATAGGCTCATCATTTAAAACCGATTCTTGAAACTTTATAAGTTAGCTTTCTAGGGATAGTTTACGTTTATCTTCAAGAGTCTGCCAGTTCACTTCTTTCGACATATCCCTCGAGGATCAAACAAACTTGTGACCATTCGTGCTGCCCTTCTCTGTATAGTCGTGTAGAGTATGGGTCCCACACGACTGGTCGTACGAGTAATTTGTAAGCAATATTCTTTGTACATGAGTTTCATTTTCCTAGTACTCTACCAGTAAATCGACATCTCCAACCTGCTTTACTCACGACTGAGCCTTTGAGAGCGTTCCACTTCATGTTCTTACAGAGCGTTAAACCCAGACAGTTGTACATTTAGTAAAACGCCCAGTGCTACATTTCTGGACAGTCTGGTGTTCTGTTCCATATTACTTGGGAGTATCTGAATACTTTTAGTTAGATAGTGTATGCTAACAGTGAGATATGTTTGGTGGGGACAAACTGGTAAATCTAATCCCACTAAACCCACGACATGAAACCACCATACTTTGTCCTATAGTTATTTATTATAGGGTACTTTTTGAGGCAATTGAGCTATTTCGGTCGATGAAAGAGGTCAAAACACTTTAGATAATGCTCGTAGTTTCCTACATATTAAGGCATATTAACTAATATGAATTAATTGCAACATATAGTGATGAAATTGCTTACTTTTCAAATCCAGTGGCTAGGTTCAATTTTTCAGATCATTACACTTTCTAATATGCCTAATGCTGACCTTCCATTCAATTTTGTTCAGAATAGTAAGGTCATTACCTTATAAACTTAATTTGCACACGGAAAATGTTGGCACTTCACGAGATATTTTCTTTGTTTTCCTGCTCAGTGAATTGTACATAAACTAGCTATTAGGGTAAGATACAGTATAAAATAAAACTAAGCTCCTCTCACACAGGCCATGAAGGCCCAACGTTACCGACCGGCCGCCGTGTCACCCTCTGCCCACAGGCGTCACTGGATGCGGAGATGGTGGGGCATGTGATCAGCTCTTCCGGCGGTATGTCAGTTGACGAGACCGGAGCCGCGACATCTCAGTCAAGTAGCTCCTGTTTACCCCACAAAGGCTGGATGCACCCCGCTTGCAAACAGCGCACGGCAGACCGGATGGTCACCCATCCAAGTGTAGCCCAGCCCGACAGCGCTTAACTTCTGTGATCTGACGGAAACCGGTGTTACCACTGCGGCAAGGCCGTTGGCTAGGTACAGTGTAGTATGTATCAAATATCAATTGACCAAACGAGAAATGTCATTGCGACATGTACCTTGTTTCGGTGCCTTAACACTGTCGTCACGAGCCACGGCTGGAAAAGTGACTGTCTTTGTTTGTTGTTCCCCATGTCACACTCAACAGAGAAGGATATCTTGGCAGGTACGGAATTTTGGGGAACTACGAAATCGTAAACCTGGTTACGTGGTTGGCCACAAGAGGATTTGAACTACGTTGTTTCCGAATGGGAGTCCACTGTGCACCAGTGTTCCACCATACGCTGCAGTTAAGCCAAGAGAATGAATGGCTGCAAAATCGTTACCTCCACCAGTCGTGGATATTTCAAGATCTGGACAAAATACTACTTTTCAGTTTACTTTTCGCTCTCACATTTTACTCGCAGGAGTGGCTTTGTATGTAAGGATTAATATGCACCCTATGCTCACGTTATCTCATTTTCAGTGTCGCACATATTCCTATAGAAGACACAACACAAGTGGTCTGAAATCAAACCATTGGACGATAGCTTAACGATAATGGTCAACTCGTTCTACAGTTATTTATAAAATTCTTTTACTGATGCTAGCACTGTACTGCCTGACTGCAATCTTTTTTGTGAAACAACGCCACATTGCGCTGTCAGTGTGAAATACAACAGCGTCTTTTCTTAACGATTTAGAAAGGGAACAGATAGCTTTTCAATGTCTCTGAATAGCGATTTCAATCTTTATCTGTAACGCTTTCATTCCGACGTATGTACATTAGGAACGGGAGTGTATTGAAGTTCTCAAGTGATATGTATTAAAATGCAGTCACACGAGCATTTTTGTTGTGTGGCCTGGCAGATTTGCTTGAGAATAATATGTGCTTGTTTACCGACTCAACATCCTGTTGCGTTGCTTTTGTATGTATTAAAATTCAGTCACACGAACATTTTTGTTGTGTGGCCTGGCAGATTTGCCTGCGAAAAATATGTGCTTGTTTACCAACTCAACATCCTGTTGTGTGGCTTTTTGTTTGCGCCTAGTATCCGTATCACAAGAAGACGCACTGTTAAAGTGTAGATACCGTAAACTCATTTCCGTTATCTCTCAGTTTACAATCACAGGGGAGGCTGAACACACAGTTCTGATGAAGTAGCATCGGCACAGGAATGTTAAAGAAAATGTGCAGGTATGTTTCTCCGTGTACGACTTTGAGCATAAATAACAGAGGGGTGCTTAGAAATATTTTCTGACATATAACGAGACTAGTATCGTTATACAAATATTTCGTATTTCGCGCAATTGTTTTTGTTCTCAATCCAATGTTCAGTTCTGAAGCTTGAATGTAACTGAGCTTTTTTGGCGGACTGGTGATAGAGAGTTCTAGAAGGAAAGCCAGCCTTAGGCCTCGAAACATAAAACCCCTTGGGGTAGAAAAAAAGCAAGAGCTGGCCTAGGGAGAAAAGTGGTATGAAGAAGAAATTGCGCATATTAGTCCTTATATACCATGTTACTCCTGTGAACAAAATGCGACAGTGAAAAGAAAGCTGAGCCTTAGGATGTTGCTCCAGAACTTGAAATGTATAATAAATGAAGAAATCATGTCATTTAAATGGCTGATATGTACTCATTTTGAAAGGTTTCTATTTTTCAAGCGATGAATTGCCAATACCTTACAATCAAAAGAATGACATTCTGGAAGCAGGTAGCTATGTCGTATGTGAAGTGTAAATGAATTCGAGGTGTGAAGAAAGCAATGATGCCTGTATGTATTGACGATTTTCTAGAAAGGGTCAAAGCTGTTGGCAAAGTAACATAAAAGAAAAACACTGTAGGGGTACAGTCTTGTCCAGCAAGTTTTTGTGGGGGAAAATCTTTCTCCAAGATTAGAATCATTATTCCGCTTCACAAAAAAACTATATGGATAAGACATTCAAAACCACAGACCATCTGATAAAAATGAAGCAGTGTTGAAAAATATTACTTACGTGAACTATACTGAGAAAATTATTGCACTAAACAAATTAAATGTGTGTTGTTTTATTATCTAGATTAAAAATTGTGCAAACTTCCTACAAAATGAAAGAAAAATAAAATCTACATCTTGTTGTTATGGCAGCTTTTGTGCATTGATGTTAATATGATGAATAATAAAAGCATTGTTTTAGTTGCTCCTCATGAATTATTAATAGTCCATAAATGATTTATTAGAAATAAAAATGGTTATAACTAAGAGTTTGCATTTCCTTGTTCTGAGCGAGGATAATTCATCATATTACTGAAGTCAAGTTTACCAGCAGTGTCGTATTCAGTCGACGAGGTAGCTAAACATGGGTCTGGTTTCGTCGATACTCGACTGGAAGTAGTTTTATTGATGCACTTCAATGTGATGAAACTGCATTCACAAGATGCTGCAGTCAGTGCCACACTCATAAATATCCTCAGAAGCTTTTTACTGCGCGATCCCGTGGTGATGAAAGAAACCCACTATTTACCGGCACATTTAACCTGCAACAACACTGCCCACTTCACTACGGTTCGCTTCGATACACGCATACAAATGACATGTCCATATAGGCATGACTTGGACGTAAAGTGAATTAGATTATCCAGTGAGATTTGATACAAAAACCACGTGAATTAAACGCATAACACAACGATTAACTAAGACTTTCGATGTTTTATCGTGGATCAGAGTTTCATTCGCGTTAGTACATCGACAAAATACGTTATATATGCATAAGGGATTCAACCAGTGGTCTTACACTGAAGCGCCAAAGAAACTGGTACAGGCATGTGTATTCAAATACAGAGATATGTAAACAGGCAGAATACGGCGCTGCGGTCGTTAAACGCCTTTATAAGACAACAAGTGTCTTGCGCAGCTGTTAAATCGGCTACTGCTGCTACTATGGCAGATTATCAAGATTTAAATGAGTTTGAACGTGGAGCCGTATTCGGCGCACGAGCGATGGAGCGTACCGTGTATATCAGGAATGCGGTAAAACATCAAATCTGCGACATCGCTGCGGCCGGAAAAAGGTCCTGTAAGAACGGGACCAACGACGACCGACGACGACGGAATTGTTCAAGGTGCAAGAATTGCAACCCTTCCGCAAATTGCTGTGCCACCAACAAGTGTCAACGTGCAAGCCATTCAACGAAATATCATCGATATGCCCTTTCGGATCCGAAGACCCACTTGTGTACCCGCGATGACTGCACCACACAATGTTTTACGCCTCGCCTGGGCCCGTCAACACCGGCATTGAACTGTCGATAACTGGAAGCATGTTGCCTGGTTGGAAGAGTCTGGTTTCAGATTGTATCGAGCGGGCGGAGGTGTACGGGTATGGAGACAACCTCATGAATCCATGGACTCTGTATGTCAGCAGGGGACTGTTCAAGCTGGTGGCGGGTCTGTAACGTTGTGGAGCGTGTGCAGTTGGAGTGACATGTGACCCCTGAGACGTCTAGACACGATTCTGACAGGTGACACGTACGTAAGCATCCTGTCTCGTCACCTGCATCCGTTCATGTTCATTGTGCATTCCGACGGATTTGGGCATTTCCAGCAGGATAATGTGACACCCCTCAAGTCGATAATTGCTACAGAGTGGTTCCAGGAACACTCTTCTGATTTTAAACGGTTCCGCTGGCCAACATACTCCCCAGACATAAGACATTATTGAGCATATCTGGGATGCCTTGCAATTTGCTGTTCAGAAGAGAGCTCCACCTTCTCGCACCCTTACGGATTTAGGGGCAGCTCTGCAGGATTCATGGTGTCAATTCTCTCCAGGACTACTCCAGACATTAGTCGAGCCCATGCCACGTGGTGTTGCGGCACTTCTGGGTGCTCGCGGGGCCCTACACGATATTAAGCAGGTGTAGCAGTTTCTTAGACTCTTCAGTTTATTATGATTCAGCCACAGACGACCTACTGGTTTCAGCCGAATTAGTACAAACCCGAACTGAAACCTTACAAAGTAACGATAGTGCATCGACCGCCCAGTTCATATACTACTGCTCGAGGTCTTTGAAAGACGGTCCGAACTCGTCGAAGTCGGCTAAAACCGAAAGGCCTCCTGCCGCAGTCATAGAAAGGGGCCGCAGTGTACGTGGTAACAGGAGTCCGCTTCCCTGGTGTTGGACCCCACGCAACAAAAGACGCAGAATTGCGTCGTACTTGAAACATTGCGTAATATTCTTTATAAACTATATTGGTTGAAACAGGAAAATATGCAGTTACTAGTTTGCTATAGGACGTAGTGGAAGCCATTACCCAAACTGCCAGCTCGACTTAAATAATAAATTGTGTAACTATCTCTGATTAAAAATGGTTTACGAAGCTAATGTAATCTGATCGGATATCACTATGTAATACGGAATGAGCACTAGACGTCACGAGAGGCGGAACCGCTAACGTAAAAGGAGGCAAGAGTACTGTCAGCAGAGAAGCAGTAACAGCAGATTGGATCAGCCAGAACAGCTAAACAGTACAGCACAGCTAAAAGGAAAGGAAAGTCGTCTGGCATGAATGGCTGGGATACTCCGAAGGGCAGATTCAGCCGCCTAACTGGAAAGGCTTCCCTATCCTTCGCGTCCGCAGCCACCTTCCCATCGCGAAGTATGAGAGTTCTGTGCGTACCTATTAAGTGCAGTTGACTGTAATGAGTGTGGTTGTAGTTAAAAAAAATGGTTCAAATGGCTCTCAGCACTATGGGACATAACATCTGAGGTCATCAGTCCCCTAGAACTAAGAACTACTTAAACCTAACTAACCTAAGGACGACACACACATCCATGCCCGAGGCAGGATTCGAACCTGCGACCGTAGCAGTCGCGCGGTTCCAGATTGTAGCGCCTAGAGCCAGCCGGAATGGCCGAGCGGTTCTAGGCGCTACAGTCTGGAACCGCGCTGCTGCTACGGTCTCAGGTTCGAATCCTGCCTCGGGCATGGATGTGTGTGATGTTCTTAGGTTAGTTAGGTTTAAGTAGTTCTAAGTTCTAGGGGACTGACGACCTCAGATGTTAAGTCTCATAGTGCTCAGAGCCATTTGATTTGTAGCGCCTAGAACCGCTTGGCCACTCCGGTCGGCGTGGGTGTAGTGTCGTGCCATGTTCGTGTTGGAGACGTTCAAAGAAGGGAGAAGGCGAAACCCAATGCTGGCACGTAGATTACTCCTTTCGAAGAGCATCAAGACTACCGGCGAGCGTCACGTCTCCATCCGGAGGACGGATCACCATCAACAGAACCACTTGCCATCACGTCATGAGACACTACGGGGAGGTCTGAAATTTAATACAGGACATTGGCACAAAGATCTCGTGGTCATGGGTTTTACGCCGCTACCCCTCTTGTACCCTCTGCCGTAAAGGCAAAGTAAAATGTGTCAGTCAACAGCGCGCTGTGTAGCCGGACGGTCACCCATCCGAGTACGGGACCCGTTCGACGGTGCTTAACTTCGGTGATCTGACGGAAACCAGTGAATTCACCTCACCATGGCCGTTGACTAGGAGACCTCAGTGACTTCAAAGATGGAGTAGTCACTGGATGTCAACCGAGTACGAAATTCAACAAGGACATTTTAACCATTCTAAAGGTGCGCAAGTAGACTGTTGCTGATGGGATATGAAATGAAAAGGCGAAAGAAAAACCACAGCTATACCAAGACAAGATAAAGTCTATCATGTACTGGAGGAAAACAGTGCTGAGGGTGGTTGGAAGAAATCGCAAGAAATCTTCGGAAAAAAAATCACTAGTGTTCCAAAGTGCTACCAGCACTCCAGCAAGCAAAATGACTGTGTAGGGAGTTCAAAAGGTGCGGTAAAATAGTCGAGAAGCTCTTCACATATCACACGTTTCTGTGGTCGAAACTAAGCGGCGCTGGACGTGGTGCAATGAGCTATGCCACTGGAGGCGAGTGATCTGGAGTGATGATGACGCTCCTGTAGCAATTCCAAGGAAGGTTAAGTTCAGCAGATGCCTGGAGAACGATACCTGCCACACTATCAATTATGATTTCAGATATCATTTTTTCTTGAATGCAATTTGATACCCATTAAGTATCGAAAGAACGATCTATTCCAAAAGTACTCGTTTCCGAAACAAAAGCATCTAATACTTACTTGCACCGAAACATTCCTAGTCACATGACCATCTGGTACAAGTTCTACACCGTCTACAGCGTTTCAAAGCGAGCAGTGTGGTGTTTTATAGATATCACCAGTGATTGGTCGCACCCAGTTTCTCCCCAACTGACGAGTGTAGGGCGGACTGTTGTAGTACTTTGTTAGATCGTTCCAGTACAATGTGGATGTAAAAGCTGTTGTATCTCGGAATTTGTCCTTTGTTAAGCCTGTGCAACTTCGCACTAGGATACGTCTTAATCTTATGTATGCTTGAACTGTCATAACCAAGGTTTACATACAGGGGGAGGGGGGGGGGGGGGAAGCGTTCAATAAATACGAGGGTCACTCCAAAAGATATGCACACTATTTTTTTCTTAAATCCATCTACACGTTTGACAGTTTTACAGTGTGTAGATACCTCCTTTAGGAACAATATTTTCATTTCTCCACATAATTTCCATTCGTCTCAACTGCCTTACGCCTTCTTGGAAACCAGCGCCTTAATACCCGCACGGTAAAATTCTGGACCAACCTGTTGGAGCCACTGTTTGGCAGCGTGCACAAGGGAGTCATCATCTTCAAACCTTGTTCCACTAAGAGAGTCTCTCCGTTTCTCAAAGAGATGATAGCCACATGGAGCCAGGTCAGGACTGTAAGGCGGGTGTCTCAGTGTTGTCCATCCGAGTTTTGTGATCGCTTCCATGATTTTTTGACTGACATGTGGCCGTGCATTGTCGTGCAACAGCAAAACATCCTGCTTTTGCCGATGTGGTCGAATACGACTCAGTTGAGCTTGAAGTTTCTTCAGTGTCGTCACATATGCAGCAGAAGTTATGGTGGTTCCACTTGGCATGATGTCCATAAACAAAGGTCCTTCGGAATCAAAAAACACCGTAGCCATAACTTTTCCAGCAGAAGGTGTGATTTTGAATTTTTTTTCTTGGGTGAATTTGTATGATGCCACTCCATTTATTGCCTCTTCGTCTCTGGTGAAAAATGATGGAGCCATGTTTCATCACCTGTCACAATTCTTCCAAGAAATTCAGCTCCACCATTCTCATACTGTTCCAAAAGTTCGCTGCATACCGTTTTTTTTGTTTCTTTGTGAGCCACTGTCAACATCCTGGGAACCCACCAGTCACAAACGTTTTTTAACGTCAACACTTTCCATATTCTGCAAACACTTCCTTCCCCTATCTCAATGTAGCGTGACAATTCGTTCACTGTGATGCGTTTGTCAGCAGTCACCAATTCGTTAACTCCCTGCACATTGTCTGGAGTGTGTGCAGTACGAGGCCTGCCGCTGCGAGGACAATCCTCAATATTTCCGTGCCCGCTTTCGTCACGTAACCTGCTTGCCCACCGACTAACTGTACTGCGATAGACAGTAGCATCTCCATACACTTTTTTCTACCTCTTGTGGATGTTTCCCACTGTCTGGTTTTCACAGCACAGGAATTCTATGACAGCACGTTGCTTCTGACGAACGTCAAGTGTAGCAGCCATCTTGAAGACATGCTGTGACGGCGCCACTCGCGGGAACAGGTTGAACTAAGTTTGAAAACAAGCGGGAAGGATGTATCTACACACTGTAAAACTTTCACACATGCAGAATGAAAACTGTATTTTTACAAAAATAGTGTGCATTTCTTTTGGAGTGACTCTCTTAATACAATACATGTTTTCGACCAGTTTCAGTTGAAAAAAATGCGGAATTTGTTGTGGGACGTTCTGGAATATTGGCAATTCAGTCTCTATAGTCTCATGAAGTTCCGATAGGTGGCGCCGCTATACGTCGCCTTCAAAATGACGTCTGCAACAGAGGTGCGTCCCAAGTAGACAGCTGTCATTGAGTTTCTTTGGTGGAAAACAACAGTATCACAATGACCTGGCAGAGAACAAAAGTATGGTGTTTCGTTGGGTGAGGCATTTGTCAACGAAGTCGCGCCAGCCGGCCTCGTACAGCTGTGACCCCTGCAATGTTGGAACGTGAGGACGTACTCATTCGAGTTGATCAACGGATCACAATCAAAAACGTCGCTGCTCAACTGGATATGTCTGTTGGTAGTGCTGACAAACTTGTCCACCACTTGGGGTACTAAAAGGTGTGTGATCGATGGGTTCCTGACTCTACAGCCCATACCTCACACCTTCCGATGTCCACTGTTTGGCCTAATGAAGAATTCACTCCGTGAGATGCGTACTTGGAGGACAAGGAGGTTACTGATGCAGCAAGACGTTGGTTCTGACGCCCACCAGTAGGGTGGTACCATGCGGGCTTACAAGGCCCTCCCAGTAAGGTGGCGTAAGACCGTCGCATTGAACTGAGATTATGTTGAAAACTAGGGTTTTGTAGCCAAAAGAGTGGGGAACAATATGGTGTAGTGGACTGTAGAATAAAACCAACCTGCCTTCAGAAAAAAAATGTGCTGCATTACTTATTGAACGCCCCCAGTAATATTTACAGTGTTGTGATGCCTGTATGAGCACGTCCGAAAGCCAATAAATTAATAGCAGTAAAAAAATTGTTAGATTTTTTCAGCAATATATCAGAACGGACTAGGGGTGGGACAGAAGGGGATATTGGGGACAGATTTCCAGTTCCTGAAGCCCTCTGATAAACAACCGAAACTCAAGATCGGGACAATTAGTAATCAATCGCTTTGTATTTTAGACCGGAATTGTTTTTTATTTTAACGTTGCCTGCAAGACAGATTCGTGGCATCGAATCGTGGGTGATAAATGCATTCGAACCCGAAAGGAGGGGGCTGTCCGGAATTGAGTGATGTGTTTTGGCGACCTTGGCACAGAGCGCTCGCTTCGAAGCGGAGAGCGACGACCGGCGCGCGGAGCGCCGCTGCTGGTGTTGGGCAACGCGCCTGGCGGCGGCGTCGCATTCCTTCCACCGGTCAGCTGGCGTGCGGCGCCGGCGCCGCGGCGGCCAATTAACTGCCGCTAACTGCAGCTCAGCAGCCGCGCCGCCCGCTAATTGCCCTCCGCTCAACGCTCCGGCATGGGCGCTATGTGGCGCTCGCGACGTGACAAGCGGGCGCTGCTACCTGCATTGCTCATGTCACTTCAGCCAATATCACGTCAACCGCCATGAATACACTGAGATGACAAACCGTGAGATACCTCCCAATATCGTGTCGGACCTCCTCCTGCCCGGCGTAGACAGTGGACTCCTTCCGAGAGAACAGGAAGGAAGAGCCAAACAGCAGCAGTATCCGTGATTGAGCGGAGTTTATTTCTGAGAGAAGTACCACACCAGATGTCATTCCACTTCTGTGTAAAGAGAGGTTTGATGAGTATCCGCGCATCTGCACCTGGAATCACGAAAGGAAATCGGGGGAGGGGGGGGGGGGGGGCAAGTACCTGCCTCTTCAGCCAAACAGTCAGCCAATACATTCCCTGGGATGCCCACATGACTCTTGGGACTCAGACAAAGACAACTGAGCAGGCGGCACGGTCGAGGGCAGAGAGAAGGTCAGGGACAGCAAAGGCCAAGGGATGATGACAGTAGCATTGGTCTATAGTCTGTAGGCTGTTCATTGAGTCGATACATATTAAAACACAGTGGAGAGAGGCCTGAGTAACAAAATGGAGGGCACTGTTAATGACTAGCAGTTCTGCTGTGAACACACTACATGACCCCGCCAGCAAATGGTGGCCCATTCCAGTAGGAGACGTAAGAGCGTGTTCCGTCTTATCTCTTGTTTTAGAACCATCAATGTAGAAGACGGTAGCACCGTGGAATTCTTCAAGATGGAACGTACATGACGCCGGAATATCATAGGGGCGGCAGAGGCCTTAGGACCCTGGAATACGTCGGTCCTAATCCGTGGTCTAGGCACCATCTAACGGGGCGGGGGTTGCGGGAGGAAGTACATGGGGCACATTCCAGTGAATGGAGATGGAGATCCCAACAGAGGGAACCGAAGTGCATTCCAACCAGTAATCCCTACACCCAGAGGGTCCGCCTTACGGGGGGAAGAAATATGCCCAAAACACAAGCACCGAAAGCACCTCATGGGTGGCGGGACGTATGGCTTCACGTCACGTGGGTGCCACTTAATCTTGACCTCCTCTGGGAGGGTATCTCCGTCGAAAGCCAGAATAACTGTGACCCCTCGGAGAGGACGCTGTCGGCCATTGCGTTTCTATAGTGACAGGTAATGTCTGAAATTTGGTATTCTTGGCAAATTCTTGACACTGTCGATCTCGGAATGCTGAATTCCCCAACGACTTCCGAAACGGAATGTGCCATGCATCTAGTTCCAACTGCCATTCTGTGTTCAAAATCTGTTAATTTCCGTAGTGCAGCTGTAATCACGTCGGAAAGTATTTCACAAGAATCTCCTGAGTAGAAATGACAAATCCGCCAATGCAGTTTCCTTTCATTCGTTGTGCACGCGATACTACGACCATCTGTTCATGTGCATATCGCTATGCCATGACTTTTGTCAGCTCAGTGTAGGACAGTCGTTCAACACGTTATACAGCCGGATTGGATATTTTTTCCGAGCGCTAACACAGCGCCACTGCCTGATTTGTTGGTAACATGACATATTTTTCTTCCTAAACTCAAGGCCGATGACATAAAGGAATTTGCGGACTTCCTGACATTGGTACGTAATAGATTCAAACCTCTTTAAGAGCCAGATATGGATGGACAGTGCACACGTACCCTACCTCATCAAAAGTATTTGGACACCCCCATGTAATGCGGAAGTGGCGCCTAGAAATGATGTGAGGCGGACCAGGCGGTAAGAACGGAGAGGGGGGGACGAACATTTTGTTGTCAATGCGGAAGTGGTAACAAAAGATCGTGTCGGTCAGTAGGGTTCAGCGACTTCGAACGTAGGCTAGTCATATGACGTGATTTGACTACCCGTCTAAATTTGCCCACGTCGACTGGCTGGTGATGTGATTGCAACATGGAAATGCAAAGAAATAAACATGCATTATTATAGAAACTCAAATAAAGCCCCTGTACTTTTCTTATTTGACCTTGAGAAGCCCTGTACTGACGGACAGGGACTGTCGAGTATTGGGGGTGGGGATGGATGCAAAAAATCGCATTAAATCAGCGAACGGAATCACGCGTGAGTTTTCGTATGATAGATCGCCAAAGGTCAAGTATGAAATATCTTGATCGAGGAATTCCACAAGACTCTGTACTATCGACCACCCTGTTCATTAACAGGGTGGGTGATAGTACAGAGTCTTGTGGATGTGCCCACACTACCACAAATAGTAATCGCACGTTCTCCGAACGACACTGCGCTCCTCACCAACAGCTGTTGAGTGAACGCAGTGATAATCCGCCTTCAGAGGCAACTAACTGTCACAGAGCATTGAGCAAAGTGTAACATGATACGGGTGAACGGAGAGAAGTCTCACCAGTCATGTTCGCCAGGAGACCAGATCCGAGAGGCAGACAGCGAATCAGTAACACGTCTTTCTAAACAATAAACTTATATTCAAGTCACACATACAAGCGAAGAAAGAGATGACGATCAGACGAATTCATGCCCTATATCCCTCATATCAAGCGAAAACTCGAATGTCAACAGAAAAGTAAGACTTTATAAGGCTGACTTACAGAAATTTTCCTCGGTCACAGCATGCCAGACAAATATAAAACTCTTCAAGTGATTCAAAACAGATGCCTGAGACTCATTTTAAGAGCACTCCGATGGACTAGAACCATAG
Organism: Schistocerca serialis cubense; assembly: GCF_023864345.2. Taxonomy (NCBI): domain Eukaryota; kingdom Metazoa; phylum Arthropoda; class Insecta; order Orthoptera; family Acrididae; genus Schistocerca; species Schistocerca serialis. The sequence goes on from NC_064642.1 coordinate 454,133,494, forward strand.
AACTGCATAATGAACTTAACATAATCGTGATAGGCGAGTTGGTTAACAGGAAACTGCTTGAGAAAGCTGAAAAGCTTAGGCCAACTTCAAGACATCTGGAATATACGGGAAATGTCAATTGCGGACGATGGCACCGTGTGAGACTTCCACGAGCAATAACAGAAGATACTATACAGAAATAAGGAATAACCAGGATCACAGCAGCGCAATAGGACTAGAGCCAGTGTGCTGTTAACGTCCGAAAAATTCTAAAATGATAGTTAGACCTAACAATAAGAAGCTCCGAGCGTCCCCTCGAGCGAGCAGCGTGGTTGGTCTCTAAAAAAGGTTTATTACACATTTGAAAGGAGTTACAGATTGCTGAATTTGTTTATCTCATGTTAATGGTGGCTTGCTCAGGGTATTTACTGTGATGTGATACGAATTTTAGACACAGTGGGGAAATATTTCCACTAAATGCTGGACGTTCTGCATAAAGGGTTTGGAAGGCTTAGGCCCGGACATCCTATATTTGGTCATTTTTCCTCCTAGAAAACCTTACAGAAGCCAGGAGTAACGGAGTGTGTGTGAGAAAAGTGGTGCCTTACGTATTCACGATCACTGCAGATGAAACTTTACCATTAGCTGACAGAGAGAGAGAGAGAGAGAGAGAGAGAGAGAGAGAGAGAGAGAGAGAAGTTGCCGACAAAATGCATCGTCTTGGCTCAACATCCCCGTTTGCGTCATAGAATGTGGCCGACAGTCCTTGGTAAAAATATTTCCCCGTTCTATCTAAACGTCACATAGGGCCCTAGTGACAATCATTAACATCAGATAATTAATTCAAGAATCTCTAACTCCTTTTAAACGAGTGATAATTCTTTGTTAGAGATGATTCTTTCTCAACTCTATTAAGGCACGTGAGCAGTTTTATAATTCATACCACTTTGATGAACAAAGAATCCTTCATCGTTTTACCTCGTAAATTACCTATTTGCTCCGTAGGGTAGTTAATTTTTGCGAATAATACCACCTAGACGACTTACTTTATTTTTTTATTTGTTACATTATTGTCTTCTGTCAGCTACTGCCATTATTAGATCCAAATGTCGTGAAACAAAGTTCAGGGTTCCGCAGTTGAAGCTTCACATCGTCATACGTTTTACTGCAGCTGACACTGAAATTTCTTCCAAGATGTCAGTAGCAGAAAAACGTCACTAATGTAATAAATAAAAAATACACTACGCGATACAGACGCTATTATTAAAAATGTTAACAACGATCGCTAATTCATTACGGAAATAACGTACTTTGTTAGTAAGGTAATTTAAGTAGCATAAGCAGTCATGAATAATCAAAATTTTGTATAAAGTTAAATATTTTGGAAAGCGGTCATTTCGAGATTAGGCCAACTGCAACTATATAGGATGGAAATGAAGTCCCATGCTTCTTTACAGAGCGTAGGGGAACGATGCGGGAGACCTGCACCGCCTTACTAGACAAGGTCCTAATGGAGGTGGTTTGCCGTTGCCTTCCTCCGACCGTAATGGGGATGAATGATGATGATGAAGACGACGCAACAACACCCAGTCATCTCGAGGCAGGAAAAATCCCTGACCCCGCCGGGAATCGAACCCGGGACCCCGTGCTCCGGAAGCGAGAACGCTACTGCGAGACCACGTGGGGCGTTATAGGATAACAGAATCAAAACAACAAATAACTCACTGTGATTTGTCAAAGTTCAATATATTACTTTGAAGAACATATTTCAAAATTTGTAGTACCCCTTGTTGTTAAACTTAATTTTGTTGCCACTCCAAAAATTACCTTAATCAAAAACGAAAATTACAAATATAAATATGCATTTTTAACTCTTTATTTTTGCCTATAACTGAAACGGATCAGTGTAATGTAAGCTTTAGCCTTCAGCTTCGAAAGTGAGAATTTATCCAGTCATGATATTATATGTCAGCCGTCACATAAATGTTGAAAACTGATGTTTACTCTAATTTTCTACTTGCATATTAACATATTCAAGGTTACTGTTTCACTTTCTCACGTTTCACAATACCAATGTTCCCTGTTGAAGCACTACAACATTATCGCTGAAATGAATACCAAGCCGCATGCTCACTGTATGCACCTGAGGAATCACAAATTTCAATAGCTACCTAATAATTTGTCTTCAATTACTTACTCAACGCACAAGACAGATAACTGCAGACTGGTAGTTTCGTCTGAACGTACCTACAACAAAAAAAAGAAAAGAATAAGTCAGTTGCTACATTAAGTATTATATTACGAGTATGCTACACGAATATTTTTAACACCAAAGCTACGCAGAACGGCATTACACCACGCTAAGGAATACCCCACATTGCTATTATGAACTACAATTTCAGTACAGAAATATCAGCCTTTCGACCATGTTTATATTATAAGTCTCGTATAATGAACAAGAAACACATGCAGCTGGTCCTGCTTCGTTCTTTGCTGTTTCTGAAACGGACCTTAATCTTGAAAAATCTACTGGTAATCACAAAAATCGCAGGTAATATTTAATACCCAGTACGTCAACTATTATCTCCATCTGAGTCCTCCCGGCTGGTTTCAGTCTCTTAAGTATTAACCGTCTACTTCAAAATAGATCCTGATATGGGGTTTTGGCGAAGCCCAAGGCTGCACATTCACCTAGTATTCACCTACTTGTATACAATCGAATAAAAGAAGAACAGTGATTTCGATAGACTTTCTACTTCAATCTTTTTATATTCTCGTATTTCCAGTGTGACATCTTATGTTTCACTAACTTAGTAGGCCATTACAATAACTATCTGTAAGGGCCCGTCTAGTTGTGTTAATCGCATGAAGACGTATTCAGCTCCCGCAAACGCTAATGGGAATAGACTAATACAAGTATTTTTAGCGGTATTTCATACTTTCAATGACAACAAATACGCAAAGGAAGAATGTGAAGCTTGAAAGAACTACAAAATTACAGTTTTGTTGAACAGCCAAACAGTCGTTTTTATACTACATTTTAGAGTTGTGAAGCGTGTTATGAAGCTCACAGATGAAATTTTGGAGGATATGTGAAAACTGCACAACAGCTTGGTAGTAGCGAACAGTGGAAGGACTACACTGAAAGTATAGGGGATGGACGAACTCATAGTCGAAGTTACTTCCTGTTGAAAAATTACCAACTAAAGGTATCAGAAAAGTTCTGACAATGACAAAATATTCTTATTTTTTACAATTAGTTTACTATCATTCAATTGCGAGGGCAAAGTGAAAATATTTCGGTCCGACACACACAGCATGAAGCATTCAGGTCAAAACGCTTATTTTTTGGCATATTCTCCTTTTAGATCAATGCAGTTTCTTGAAGATTTCACCAATGAAAGGCTGTATTCCTGAAGTCCGATTTACTTTTACATCGATACTCCGCAAACCATCTGACGGTATGTGGCGGAGGGTACTTCTGGTACCACTATCTGATCTCCCCTTCCCTGTTCCATTCGTGAAACGTGCGTGGGAAAAAAGACTTTCGACAAACCTCAATATTACCTTTAATATCTCGAAGATTCTCGCAGTGGTCACTTTGCAAGACGTACGTGGGAGGAAGTAATATGTTGTCCGACGTTTTCTCGGACGTATTCTTTCGTAAATTCAATGGTAAACCATTGAGTAATGTACAACGCCTCCTTCGTAGTGTCTGCCAGTGCAGCTTTTGAGTATCTCTGTAACACTGTCAAGCCGACTAAACGGCCCTGTGACGAAGAACACTGCTCTTCGTTGGATCTTCTCTGTCTCTCCCATTAGTCCTCCCCGGTAAGGGTCCCAGAGTGATGAGCAATACTCAAGAATCGGTCGAACGTGTTCTGTAAGCCACCTGGATGAGTTACATTCCTTTAAAATTGTTCCTACGAGTCTCAGTATGTCATCTGATCTTTTTGCTATTTATTTTATGTAGTCATTACACAAGGTTGCTCCGGTTGGTTACTCGTAGGTATTTTACGGTAGACATTGTGTCGAATTATTTGTCATCAATAGTATAGTTGCTCAGTAACAGATTTCTTCTCTTATATATGTGCAATGTGTTCATTAATTTATGTTCAGCGTCAACTGGCAGCCCCTATACCATTCGTCAATCTTCTCCAACTCATTTTGCAAATCGCAAATTGATACTCTCTTCTGGCTTTGCCTTTTTCTCGTAGATAAACGCATCATCTGCGAGCAGCTTTAAGGACCTTCAGACATTTTTTCCTAGATGATTTATGTACAGGGTGTATCATAATTAATGACGTAAACGCATAAAGTTGAAAATACACGTCCCGGCGGAGGTTCGAGTCCTCCCTGAGGCGTGGGTGTATGTGTTTGTCCTTAGGATAATTTAGGTTAAGTAGTGTGTAAGCGTAGGGACTGATGACCTTAGCAGTTAAGTCCCACAAGATTTCACACACATTTTAACATTTTTGAAAATACACGATACTAGGAGCAAAGAAGTTTCAGTAAACATAGGGTCGAAAATGCACACCTTAAGAGCCACGAGCAATTTTTCATTTTCGGTACTGTGAAACAAATCTCTTCTACTGCAAGTTCTTTGCTTTCCATATTTTGGGAACAGGTAGTACGGACCAAAACAAGAAAAAAAATTCCAGTAAACATGAACTCTAAAATGCATTCCTTAAGAACTATGAGCACCTGTTCGTCTTTGACACTTTGAAACACATCTCTTCTAATGATCAAGAGCTCGCAGCTTTTAAGGTATGCGTTTTAGAGCACATGTTTGCTGGGTATTTTTTTCATATTTTGGTCCATACTGACACTTCTCAAAATATCGAAAGCAAATAACTTGCAGTAGAAGAGATTTGTTCCACAGTATCGAAGATGAAAAATTGCTCGTTGCTCTTACGGCATGCATTTTTGACCCTGTGTTTACTCAGACCTTTTTGCTTCTAGTATCGTGTACTTTCAAGTGTATGCGTTTACGCCATTAATTATGATACACCCTGTATATATCATAAACATTTACGTCCTATCACACTTCCGGGCGATACTTTTGAAATTACGTTTACATTTGTCGATTGTGTTCCGTTAAGTGCGACGTATTGATTTCTCTCTGCAAAGAATCTTGAATCCTGTCTCAGATCAGGTCGATATTCAGTAGGCTCTTCTTTTTTTTCCCACTAAACGGCAGTGCAGGACGGTGTCAAATGCTTTCCTCAAGCCTAGGAACCTCAGCGCTGATGTCAGCAGCGTCGAAGATATTACGGAGGAGCAAGGCGAACTGTGTTTTGCAAGAACTGTTTGCGGAATCCATGTTAATTTTTAGAACGCGAGAGCATAAAACATGTTCCATAATTCTACAACAGATTTACGTAAGCGACGTAGACCCATAGTTATGTTGCATCTGTCCTGCGACCCTTCTTCAAAAGGGGAATGGACTGCACGTTTTTCCTGTCGCTGGGTATCCTTCGTTGCTACGGTGACCTACGACGAACTGCTGCTAATAAGGGAGCACGTTCTTTCGCATAATATCTGTATATCCGTGGTTCGCAAAGTGGTCCAGGTGAACACCCAGGGGACTCACGGGAGACCCACGGGAGACCAGACGGGGGTCCATGTTGGCTAGAAAAAAATAAGGAGGTTCACAAGTTGTTAAGTGGGAGTCCACGAAAATTTTTAACCACCTTAATTTTTTTTGAGTACCTAGTGTATTTTAAAAAGGTCAGCGACTGCAACTTGTAAAACCAATTATATCCGATATTCATACAACGCATGTACAGACTTGGAAAGTGCCGCCCGCGCGCCCGCTCGCCCGAGATGCTTTCTTAGACGTGCAAAGGGACGAAATACGACTTGTGCTGTGCGTGCAAGCTTCACTAATATAAATACGAATGCCAAGGACAAAACGTTACTCATGTGTATCCGGAATTTTGTGAATGAAAGTGTGAGTCAACCGATGTCTGTGTTTGCCAGTGCCGAAAAACGTAAGTACCTGCCCATTCGTTAGCGATATACTAAATTTATAATAAATTATTGTTTATATTAACAGTAATAATCAGTACTAATCAATAAGGCGATGCTCTTAATGAGTGCAATACAACTAAATAATAATGTGGTCCACTAATAAAGAGAATCTATGCTTATGAAACGAGGCATCGGTCTCGTGAATTAGGTGTATATTTCCTTTAATCATTAATTAACATCAGGCTATTTAATCTCGTGGCTGCTAAAGCTTCGACGATTAAACAATGGGTCTTAGAATTTTACTGCTTTTAATAATTAAAAACAGTTTTCTGCTGGCATTTTGGTTTTTTCATTGTTATAATTAATTATATTCTATTCTGTTAAAATACCTATATCCTGTTAAAATCGCCTCATGATTACTAAAACAAACATTTTTTCTTTACAGGTTACAACTGATACGAAAAATGGCTGAATCTAAGAAAACCATGTCGACAATACAGTGTTAATTATTTGAAATTTGGTTTTCTTCCATCAAAAGCGGACAAACGATTGCTTATATGTCTTATGCAACAAAATTTTGAACAATGGCTCTATAAAACAATCGAAGCTCGAAGATCATCTAAGAAGTTCTCATCCTGATGAAATAGGTAAAGATTTGAATAACTTTCAAACATTGAAGGAAAAATATGAAAACAGACCCACTGTGGACAGTATGTTCGCCTCAACATCTCAAAATAACGATAATGGCTTGTGGGTATCTTACAATATCTCATTGCTCATAGCGAAATCTGGAAAATCGCACAGTTAATTTTACCCGCTATTGAAGAGGTTATAAAAACTATTCTGCACAAACCTCCATTTGACGCACTCAAAAGAATTCCTTTAAGTAACAACATTGAACAAGGACGTATTGATGAAATGAGCTCTGGCATTGAAACCTTATTGTGTAATTATCTGCAAACGACACATTTTCAACTAGACGAGTCGACTTTACATGATAATGAAGCATTATTATTGGCATATGTTCGATTTTTTATGGACGAAGAAATCCATGAACAGCTGGTATTCGCGAAAACTTTGAAAACGGACACCAGAGACGAATCAGTATTTAATGCCCTGAGTGATTTTTTAAGGAAAAATCGATTCCATTTACAAACATTATTTCGGTGGCAGCAGATGGAGCTTCTGCCATGTTGCGCGATATCAAGGATTTATAAGCCTTCTTAAAAGAATGATTCTAGGACTAACTGCAATTCACTGTGTCATCCACCGACAGCACCTTATAGCGGAAAATTTTTTAATGATAAATTGCACCAATCGCTTCAATTTGTGATTAACGCACTTAACAAAATAAGACGCAATGCGTTGAATACACGTTTATTTGCACTACTGTGCGATGAAAATGATGAAGATTTCCAACGATTCCTCTTACATACTGAGGTACGCTTGTTGTCGAAAGATGCATTTTTATCAATATTTTACTCACTTTTCGAATCAGTTATAGAATTTCTGGAAGCTAAAGATACAGATTTAAAAGAAAATCTGATTAAATTTAAAGCAGACATTGCGTACTTGACAGATTTGTTCCACCAATTTAATGACGTTAACTTGCAGTTACAAGGGGACAGCCTAAATTTAATAAAAACAAAGGGTGTAATTTCGGCTTTTCTTGGTAAACTGAAATTTATGAAGCAAAATATTAGTCACCGCGAATTCTCAGAGTTTCCAAACTCTTCACAAGCAGAATGTCTTGATGAGGATATTCAGACATATGCTCAACATTTAATTACGCTACATGATGACTTCAAAAATAGATTTGAAGATTCTGACGATGGAAATACCACCATGGATCATAAATCCATTTGGTGAAACGGAAGTGGCGAATGCGGTATTACAAAAGGAACTACTTGAGCTTAGCACCAATGAGGAGCTGAACGTGAAATTTAAAAAGGCTAGCAAACATTTTCGCTGCAGGCAGAAATACCCGGAAAATATCCTGGGCTGTGGGAAACTGCGAGAAAATTTTTAATAGTGTTCCCCTTGTCATATCTTGTTGAAAAAGTTTTTAGTGTCGTTACCAACCAATTAACAAAAGAAAGTAGCAGATTGAACATCACAGAACGGGGAGATTTGAGGCTATTCATTACAAAACTGAAGCCAAATACTGATAATTTGCTGTCAATTCATCAAGTACACCCGTCTCATTAAAATTATGTTTATTTTTTAAATTGTTTATTTGCATTTTAGAGTTGATTGCTGATGTTTTGTCGATTGTTGATTAGTACGTTATCAGTGTTTGTTTTTAATCATACTAAGTATATAATCGTAAGTATTATTTTACTAAATAGGACACAAGAAAATGTGCTATTTTTATTTTTATTTTTACCACTCCGAATTTAGGGTTCAGACTCGACCGTCACATTTTTAGGAGTTTTGGGAATATAGTAGAAATGTAGCAGTAGGGGGTCTACCGAAAACAGTAAAACTTTGGAAGTATTCTACGAGAAAAAAAGTTTGGGAATCTCTGTTGTAGATCTTATAGGTAACTCATCTGGTCCTGACGCTACTAAGCGACTGTAGCTGCTTTTCCGTTTCTTGATCACTTCTCTCAATATCTGCCATTTCCATGTTAATGCGTACAATGATTGAACGGAGGGACCGTTTTATGACCTTCCGCTGTGAAACAGTTTCGGAAGACCGAATTCAGTATTTCGGCCTCCTCTCCGTCACCTTGCGTCTCGGTGTCAATATGAGCCCTGAACGACTGAATGGATGATTTCGATCCACTTACTAATTTTACGTATGAACAAATTCTCTTAGGGTTTTTAGTCAGATCGGTTGACAATTTATTTCTTTCGTAGTCATTAAATGCTTCTCACACTGGTCTCTACGCTTATTGTCGCCTCGTTCAGCTTTTGTTTGTCAGCTTGATTTTGACTTCTCTGTAATAAAGCTCTCTTTATTTACGTAGCAGTTTTCTAACACGGTTATTAAATCACCTGAGTTTTACCTATCCGGTAAGGCCTTTATCGTAACGTACTTGTTTAAGACATAGGGTCTATCGAACGATGCTTTCGAGTTCTTTTTTTCCATCTGTGCTCTATATCTTCGTCCTCGTCACTGAATTTTTGACGTTGACTACTCAGATATTCAGCAGTTTATATGCTGTCATTCTCACTGACCAAAAATTTTTTTCTGCCTTTCTTAACTTTCGTTGTAATACCCGTAGTCATAGATGTTATCAGTGCCTTATGATCATTGAGAACCTCTTTTATGTTAACCGATTCTAAAAGTTTAGGTCCGTTTGTTGCTACTAGGTCTAAAATGTACTCTTCTTCATGAGTTGGTTCTCTATCTGCTCGAAGTGATCAGAATAACGTCGCACGAATCTCTGTCTCTAGCACCAGTTTCGATCGGATGACTCTCCTATTTTAAGTTGAAGTAACGACCTATTAATGTAGCATGATCAGGAAACTTATTCACGAAATTATTTACGTTCACAGAATTCATTTTCCCTGAAAACCCTTGATAGTGAGGATTTCATTGCAACTTTTAAAGCCATAAGTAAGTCTTTTGACAGTCTTCCAGATCTCTAAATCGTTACATTAGTAGGGACATCTTCCATAACGTTTATCCATTTATTCTGCAGCTCTCTTGGATGACGATTAATTTTCAGTTGGACCTCACAAAGATATGTCTTGGCAGTGGACGTGGAAGCTCGTGTCCAAAATGAGCATTTGCTAGCTGTTGGCTACGTTTGATTCTTCATATTCAGCGAATGAGCTAGCTGAGGTACTGTACTTGCATTCGGGAGGACGGCGGACCAAAACCTGCTCAGCCATTCAGGTTTTTTGATGTTTCCATAAATCGCTTAAGGCGTATTCCATGGTAGTTTCTTTGAAAAGGACGCGATTCGCAGCCTTCCCTTTCGCAAATTTTTATTCAGTCTCTGATGACCTCTTAGTAGACTGATGACCTCTTAGTCGACGGGGCATTAAACCCTCATCTTGTACCCTTCCTTTAGCCTTCGTTCATACTGAAAAAAAAATCGTTTGTTCAAACTGAAAAAAAGTTGCGCCGAGTATAACCCGCTGCCACGCCAGCCAGATAATAAAGTTTGTATAAGAGACAGTGTTTCAGATATCCAGTCTGCACAAGTAGTTTAACGCAACACAAACTTGATGTGCATTTGCTAACTACTATGAATTTGGTAAACAGCGTGGCCTTTGTAATGGTTGTGGATGTACACCTCAAGTAGAACATTCCTTTCGCTGAAACATATCGCTCGATGTTGAGGTAGCGTGTCCAGTTAGCTAGCGTACAATCTAATGTTATTCACAGATACTTAACCACTTTTTAGTCTTCTAGCTGCTTCTGTAATTTCAGACGAAATAGAAAGAATCTAGTATAAGTCGCTAAGGTGTATTGCAATGGTTGATTTTTTTTTTGATGTTACACCGTTGACTGCATCAGGAATTACTGGTTCAACATCTTCAAGTTTTGCAGACACTACTGTCAGACTACGTCATCAGCATTTGCGAATATCTTTGAACTTGAAGTGACAGCTGGTTAGTAATATAAATGTTGGAAAGTATGGGTGACAGGACGGCGCCTAGGAGGATATTATGACGTTTGTTTCTCCAATGACTTCGAGTCCCTTGAAATTCAAAACGAAATTTTGTATCGAAGATGATGTGCCATAATCTGTAACCATTTGAAACGCCTTGCTGGACAGTTACAGAAAGTGCGCAGCCGATACGGCAATGAAGATGGCTCCTGTTACAGTTTTGTTTTCGATGACACCTTGGATATTCTGGGTTAAACTCAGAAAAAGCAGCAGTATTTATCTAAGTAAAGTCTGTTCTAGAATAGGTAATGGATCAATTCTAGTACTAGTCTGTTAAATATCATCCTCTCAAAGCGCTCATAAAGAGTGCACATGTTGCTGTAGGCCACGAACGAGTCGGTGAAAGGCAATAGTAAACACGTTCACAGAAGAAATACAGGTTTGCAGCAGTTTTCCTCATTTTTCGAGTCCCAGAAGCGTTTTATTTTATTACGGATTCCTAAATTCCGTATTATAGTGAGTCTCACTCAGATAAAGCTAAGATATTACACGCAATAAATTCTTCTAAATAGCTCCTTCCATATTCCATCCTGTAATGTAGGACGCTTCTTCATGGGAACAAGGGCTTCGTGTAAACTGATACAAAATCTGGGAATTTAGACTTTCCTTTTATCTATTTTTGTTGCATAAAAATTAAGTGGAACGTACCATAAAATTTTTTGCAGTCGTGAATATGAGACACAGATCTCTCTGAATTTGTGGTAACAGTGGCTACAATTATATTTAAAAGTATTACGGAGCGATCAAAGATGATTCATTTAAAGACAGTCACTTTTCCTCGTTCTAACTGACCACAGTGTAGTTCTTTGTCTGGGCTCCACCATGCTCTATATTTAATAAACCGAGCGAGGTGGCGCAGTGGTTAGCACACTGGACGCGCATTCGGGAGGACGACGGTTCAATCCCGTCTCCGGCCATCCTGATTTAGGTTTTCCGTGATTTCCCTAAATCGCTTCAGGCAAATGCCGGGATGGTTCCTTTGAAAGGGCACGGCCGATATCCTCCCACATCTTTCCCTCACCCGAGCTTGCGCTCCGTCTCTAATGACCTCGTTGTCGACGGGACGTTAAACACTAATCTCCTCCTCCTCTATATTTAATAATTGCTAATCGGGTAGTTTTTGCATATGTATAATCTTATGCACAACTAACCGGATTAAGTCGACTGCCTACCTATATCAAGTTTGTTCTTCTATTTGCCTCCTCTGTACAAGCTCCTTCATTTTTTCTCTCTTCTGCCAGTAAATGTCTAGATATGACCTTCAGCGGAAAGCGTGACGCAGTGAGACTGGAAGCCGAACGCCGCTTATTCATTTCTTTTTGTATTTCGAACATGTGTTTCCAGCGAATATTGTTTGAAGGATAAGTGTTCTGACAGCATAGGTGTTAACAGCGCTTATAACATGTTTACTCTGTGACTTCAGGTGTCTGAGTGTATGCAAATATTATGAAGTGAGCTTCTGTTTCGCTTGTGTCTACTCTTTTCTCCAAGACGGTCTTCCGGAACTGTTGTGCATGTCCTAAAATTCTTAAGCCTTTTCTTTTTCTTTTTTTAAAATTTCATTGATAGAGCCTTTTTGTACGGGTTATTCCTCTGCAGCGTCAATGGGATGTCTTAAATATCCTAAATGAAAATAATTACAATACCATATTATATCTCTCCCAAGTGTTGCACCGCAGCGTTTCCCTACAGTATTAACAAGGGGAAGAGTATGTCACTGTGTTCCAGATCTCTCAACCACAGATGAAATATAAAATTACAGTACTGCAGTGTCTATGTTGTTCCGAATTACGATGCAATGTGCTATTGATCATGTATGCACGAACAGGCACTGCAGCGACTACAGCCGTTATGAAATAGATTAAATGTATTCGCAACTGCGGATATGGACAACGATCAACCGTAGAACGGAATGACGAAAATGAAAATCTGTGCCAGACCGGGGCTTGAATTCGGATTTCCCGCTCATCGCGAGCGGTCGCCTTAACCACGGCCAGACCCAAACTTCCAGACGTTGACAATCATGTATCAACAACAGGTACTAGTACGTCTATTACGTATATTCCGCTACAGGCGAGACATTTTACTTGAAAGTCTCTTGTCCAGTGTCGGCGGATAAATACGATATTGCAGTGCCTGTGTTATTCCAGTTTACGATGCAATGTACCCCTGGAAATGCATACATGAGGGCAACAGACAGTCGGCTTTCAGCCGTGTTACCGTGCGGACGGGCTCGGCGCGCCGGGCAGTGCTCCGCAGGTGTTGTTGTTTTCCCGCTAGCGCGCGGTCGCGTCGTTGTCTTGCCGTATAGTACCTGTACCGACCCGACATGGCGTTCTCATATCGAAAAGCTACAATCAAACTAACGTTCAACGCATCGTACACGAGACCGAAGGCCCATGAAATTGAACGGTTTCTACGAGACATCATGCACATCGAACCACAAGAACTGATAGGAATTCATCTGTCTATTGTAACCAGCACAGTGTACCTCAAACTGATTGACGAAGCGGCCTGCGACAGATTACTCCAACGATCTGCAAACGGCTTTCGCTTCTGTCACGCAGACGGTAACGTGAGCGTGGTAGGAGTTGACCATGCTGGTCTGGGGGTGCGTACCGTGCGCATCTTTGAACTACCGTTCGAAGTTCCTGCCAACCTAGTCGTTGATGCGCTGCGGCCATACGGCACAGTTCTGAGCCACACAGAGGAGAAATGGAACACATTCGAAACGTACCCTGTCCTTAACGGGGTACGACAAGTGCGCATAGAACTTAAGAAGCACGTTCCATCGTATGTTTTCGTTGGTGGCTGCCGCGCAATTGTTATATATGATGGCCAACCGAGGACCTGCTCGGGCTGCGGCCAGGAGGGCCATGTTAGAACTGAGTGTCTGCAGCGCCGCCTCGTTCAAGTGCCCCGCAATGAACTTCCCCAACGATCCACTATGACCTCTCTCCCGCTAACATATGTGGAGGCGGCACGACATGATGTGATGGATGATCAAAACCTGCTACCTCCTCAAGCCGCTGCCAGCTCCGTTGGAGAGTCAGCGCCGTCGACGACGCCGCAGCCCAACGGTGCAGAGGTTCCTACAGCCTCCGCCCACCGCAGCGTCGTGGGCACCCAGCCACCGTCACTGTCGGGATCAGACACAGGGGTTCGTAGCGACCGAGACTGTGTCGAGCCCCGCCCTCCAGTGGATGTCGAATCTCGGACCCGAAAGCAAAAATCACCCAAGCGACACAAGAAGAGACGATTGTCAGCTGACAAACAGGACAGGAATGTGAAGCCGGCGGAAGACATCGACTTCGTTGACTCGCCCACAATTGCAACGGACTCCAGTGGCATCATTCACCAGAAGGTGCCTGAAGACAAGGAACACTCTCCTAAATCTGGTGGCCCAGAAAACGAGGCGCACTGCGTCGACTCCCAAAATGTGGGCTCCTGTGAAAGCGTACAGCCCCCAATGACATCACAATCGTCTCTTGGTGATTGGGCAGACGATATGGAGGCAGATGATGCACAGCAAACATCAATATCTCCACCAGAGCCCGTGGCTGACATTGAGCCCGGAGGGCTCTGCCAGTCAGGGACTCCTACGGCACAGTAATGCACAGCATGCAGATGGATGGCTGTGTGGTGTGTGGTGTGTGAGATCACTGTGGGATTGCACCGGCACACTGCCTCCGCCACTTGATATGTCTCAGTCATACCGTGTGGGAACAGTCAACGTAAATGGTGTCCACTCCACTGTCAAGACCCGCATGTTACACGACATGATCAGAGCGGCAGACTTGGACATTGCCCTTCTCCAGGAGGTCCGTCCCGAGCTGTGTTTAGACCTATATGGCTACACCACGTACAGCTTACCCGTAGGTGATGGCGCAGGAGGAACGGCCATCCTTCTCCGAGATGGCATAGACGCGACGGCCGCAACGTACTTGCCGAACGGGCGAGGCATCGCACTCACACTTGGCGCAGTGCGCCTCATTAACGTCTACGCTCCCTCCGGTACTTCGCACCGTGGTGACAGGCATGTCTTCTATTCGGAGGAGTTGGCCCCACTTTTGCAAGGAAATATGGACCATTACATAGTGGGCGGCGATTTTAACAGTGTTCTGCGGCCCGAGGACCAGATACCGCATTACGTCCCATGCCCGGCTCTACAAGCATTGATACGTGACCTCGCGCTCCACGACACATGGCTCTTACATCATGGGACCCAGAGTGGATATACGCACTTTACCAGCCATTCTGCCAGTCGTCTGGACCGGATATACGTCTCGCGTGCCCTCCGCACAGCAACCCGTGATGCAGAACTCTGGCCGACGGCCTTCACAGACCATCTCGCGTACATCTGCACTGTCACCTTGCCCCGACAACTCACAAGACGCAGCAGGGGCCCGTGGACGCTGAACGTCTCCCTCCTTCGCGAGGAAGCGTGTCGGCGAGCAGTCACTGACACGTGGCGTCGATGTATCAGGCGCCTGCCTATGTATGCTTCCACGTTACTGTGGTGGCTGGGATGTGTCAAACCTGCCCTCCGAAAGACCTTGATGGCCTACGGGCGTGACAGATCGCACTGGCAAAGGGCGACATCGGAATTTTATTATACAGCGTTACGTGAGCTGGCGACGCAACCGCCGTCTCCCGAACGTCAGATGTCCGTACAGCGCATCAAAGCTCGTCTACTTCGCATCAGGACAGAGCAGCTAGACGGTGTCCGCATCCGTGCGCGAGTGCAAGACTGTATCCCCAACGAAACAGCGTCAGTGTATCACATTGTGCGCGAGAGGCGCCACCGCAAACGTCAGCTCATTACGGCGGTAAACACGGAGGACGGCGGGAGCGCAGTGACACAAACGGACATCGCGCACACGTTCGCCAGACACTATGGGACCTTGTACATGGAAGATCCGCGAAATGTACGTGATTATGACGAGCTGTTGCACGATTTTCCCGCCCCTCGGGAAGTGGCACCCGATGATAGTCTGCTGTTGCCCATTACACCCGACGAGCTGACATCGGCCTTGGCACGTGGAGCACCGAACAAGTCGCCTGGACCGGACGGTTTACCCCTGGAATTCTACCGCACTTTTTACCACCTTATGGGTGACAAGTGGCTCCAAATGTTTCAAGACCTGATCCGCCCTGATTTCACTGTCCCCACAGAATTCACAGAAGGCATCTTGATCCCAGTTCCGAAACCGAATGGTGGTTGTAGGTGGCAGGATTTTCGCCCACTCACACTCCTCAACAACGACTACAAGATCTTCGCCCGTATCCTCCGCGCGCGTCTCCACACCGCTATCGGGAAAGCCATCCACACCGATCAGACATGTTTAGGTGGTGTCAGCAACATTCATACGGCGTTAGGAGCATACCGCGACGTAATTGCTTTGACGGCGGCCTGCAAAATACGAGGCGCCCTTGTCGCCGTAGATTTTGACCACGCATTCGACCGCGTCGATCACGGCTTCTTACGCGCAGTTTTGCAACACATGGGCCTCTCTCCGGAGTCTGCACAGGTGGTCCTTCGACTGGTCCACGGAGCGCGCTCCCGCATGATGGTCAACGGTTATCAGTCTGGTCACATTGTTGCTGGACGGTCAGTGCAACAAGGGTGCCCCCTGTCGGGCATATTATTTGCTGCAGCGCTTGAACCAGCTTTACATGGTCTACGGCAGCGATTAACTGGTATCTCCTTGCGGGACGTGACCTTTTGTTGTGGTGCATTCGCCGATGACGTGGTGTTCCTGGCCAGATCAGAGGATGAAATGCATATGGCGCTACAGTGGCTACGCCAGTACGGGGCGGTCGCTGGGAGCGTCATCAACGTGAAGAAGACAAAATACATGGATGTCGGAGGGGGGATTTCCCACACAACGGCGGTGCCCTTTGCCAAGGTGCCCGTACTCAAGTGTTTAGGAGTGCAATTCTATAGCAATGTCCGCCGCACCGCAGCGGCTACGTACCGCCGGCTCCTACACCTGACACGTGCTCTGCTGCAGGACAACAAACTGCGTCGCTTGGATATGCTCCTCAGAACACGTTATGTCAACACCTATCTTGTCTCAAAACTGAACTATTTTGTGCATATCCTTCCCTTGACAGCTACGATGGCCGACAGATTTCAAGCAGCATATGGACATTTCGTAAGCACCGGTCTGGTTTTTAAAGTCCGATACGCCACCCTGACACTGCCGCAGCGGGCGGGCGGTATCGGTTTAATTCACGTATATAACCGTGCGCGATCGCTTTATCTCAACACTATGCGTCGCACGTGGACCTCTGCCCTCGCCACTCTGACGGGCACCCTGATAGCGGAAGTGGCACCACACTCTCTGCATCCCCCGGTTTCTGTAGGACACATTTCACCGGCATTCACCCACATCAGAGACTTCTTTATTGACTTCAGCTACTTACGGTCAGAACTTCCGACGACACGGAAGCCCAGCACAAAAGACTATTATCGCTTCTATCAGCAGCGGCAACCTGTAAATACGGTCACCCACAGACATCCTGAAGTTGACTGGAACACGGTGTGGCGAGCGGTATACACGCCTTTTCTACCTACGACGGTGCGTTCATTGTGGTACGTGGTTGTGAATGGGAAGTTCGCTACTCGTCAGAGGTTACATTCCATACATCTGACGGACGACCCCTTGTGTCCGACATGCTCAGTCGCTGACTCGGATGCACACCGGCTGACGTGTGCCGCGACCAGCGAGTGCTGGCTCCTGACGCAGCGCATGCTGGCATTACTCTTGCGGCGATTGCCGGAGTCTATCTCCCCTGATGACGTATTGCGCCCCGACGTCGTATACTTTCCATCAACCAGAACGAACGCCGTTAACTGGCTAAAAGGCATGGCCGTTTACTACATATTTTGCGATGCTCCCAAAGTCACACTCGACTTTTGGTCCCTGTTGATGACGACACATGCAGCTTTCAGCCGCCACCCGAAGTACAGAACTCGTTTCGAAAATTATTTAGGTTCATTATTTGCGGATCCTCCTGCTCACTGGGGCGTTCCGGGTATGAGACGCTGAAAATGAAGAAGAATCCTGGAGCATATTGATCCTCTACGGACGGAATAGGGGGGAATCCCTCCCAACAGACGAGAAGACGACTCGGACGCTCGGCAGTAGTAGGATCTTTCTTTGTAACGAAACAAAAATAAATCTATAATACAAAAAAATGTTATAAAAATTAAAGAAATAAATAAATAAAAAGAACACCATCGACAAACCCACTCCATCCTCTTCCTGATCCTTCGATCCTCGAACTCGATCACGTTGCTTGGGCGTGGCGGCGTGATGGCCAGGCTTCGGGTGTCGACCCCTGCCCTACCCGTCGTCCTGCTCCTGCAGCGGTTCATTAGGAAAAAAAAAAAAATGGTAAGGCGACCGCTCGTGATAAGCGGGAAATCTGGGTTCGAGTCCCGGTCCGGCACAAATTTTCATTGTCATCATTACATTCTGCAGCTGATGGTTGTCTATATTCCCAATTGCGAATAAATTTGAAGTAAATATAAAACTAGTATTAATAACAATTATGTTAACTATACGACCTATTATTCTCCAACTGATAAAGGATACTGTTGTTATGATTCCTTGATGTAAATAATGTGTCATCTTCTGTTATTATAAAGTCCTATTACGTGTTAGGTATTTTATAATTTTGTCTGGCAATAAAATTAAATTGGTCTCAAATGATAGACTTTATTTACATTAAGTGCATTAGTTGGTATTCCAACAGGATGTCAAATATTCATATAAGGGTGATCCGTGGGCAAAGTTATTGAGAGTTAGTGACGGCTATTGGAGGAAATGGAATGTTCAAACAGGAATGCGTTCAGTTTCAAAAGGTTTAGACTTTTAGCCGTCTGCAGATGGAGATTATTACTCGTGAAAGCGTGCCGATCGATCGGAAAGGGGTACGCTACGTGAGGACAGCGACACATTGTCTCCATCAATTTTGGGCACACTCTACTTCGCTGCTAAACCATTTTGAGGTATGTTATACCCAACTCCCTAAGGGACTTAGATGATGACAACGTCTGGAAAAAAAAGTCTTCCCACTAACAGGTAATAGAATTCTCATCTGGTGCATGCGAAGACCACTCCATTCCCTGAATATAGTCTCTCCAGTGGTTTGGGAACGCGTAGGTTGTGTGGAAAGGGACAAGACTACATTACGGAAAAAAATCCCTCAATCTAGCTACAACAGCCATACCACCCAAATGAACCTAGTGAAACCGTACGCTGCAAGCTTCTCGAATTAATGTAGGCATCCGCCCGGGACTACTCTTCCAATTCCGCAACAGTTGTTATGTCTCACTATATCTTGGGTGTGGTAACGAATTCCTCGTCCTTCTCACAACGGCGAATGCCCAGAAACAACCATTACTTTGAACCGCAATTCATCTGCGGACTTCACCAAGGTCCTCTACGGTTTATCACATTTATTATGTTTAGTGCAGCACAGGCGTCTGTCAAAAGTTGTACGATACAAGTTGTTATATTGTTAGAGAAGGCCGAAATGCACGCTATAAGCTCACGCAGGATGGCGTGAGGTCTGAAACAGGATACGTAATGAATGCTATAAAGAAAAGTACGTAGCTGCTGGAATACTTAACTTTAATCCATCATTTGTATACATCGTTCTTGATGAGACATGCTTCATACGATAACTATCAATTGCTATGGCGCCTTGCTAGGTCGTAGCCATTGACGTAGCTGAAGGCTATTCTAACTATCTTCTCTGCAAATAAACGAGGCTTCGTCAGTGTTGCATCGCTAGCTAAGTCGTCCGTACAACTGGGGCGAGTGCTAGTAAGTCTCTCGAGACCTGCCGTGTGGTGGCGCTCGGTCTGCGATCACTGACAATGGCGACACGCGGGTCCGACATGTACTAATGGACCGCGGCCGATTTAAAGCTACCACCTAGCAAGTGTGGTGTCTGGCGGTGACACCACACAACTGATTTATTAAATTGTTATTTAACATGATCATATTACGGTCATCAGGCACTCTGTTGCATCGGACAAGCGTTTGACACACACAATCTTTACATTTCGGTTACGCAATAGTTTTAATATGATTCACATTAATGAAGTGATAGTAACACACATTAAATGCTTTAAAACAAGACTGGAATTTATCTAATGCCATTTGGAATAACAGCACTCACTAAGTACTAATAGCAGAAATACTAGCAACAGTAGGACTAGTACTACCACTATTACTCTCATCACTACTGCTAATACTAATAATAACAAAAGTGAAACAAAAACATAAAAATGTATTCATTGTTGTACAGAAGTGAGATTTTATGCCATAGGCAGTTCGGAGGGACAGAAATTTTAAGCATATAGCTACATACACATTGTGAAATCGCTGTGAAATATTCTGGCGGAAACGATGCCAGATATACTAGCACCTTAGGAAGTAACTGCTGCAGGAGCAGCATACCCGTTCCCAAATCACCTACTGCACGCCGTTCCCGTCTTTTGAGCTTGTTGTACATCTTGCACGATCTTCTTGTTGTACAGACATACACTCCTGGAAATGGAAAAAAGAATACATTGACACCGGTGTGTCAGACCCACCATACTTGCTCCGGACACTGCGAGAGGGCTGTACAAGCAATGATCACACGCACGGCGCAGCGGACACACCAGGAACCGCGGTGTTGGCCGTCGAATGGCGCTAGCTGCGCAGCATTTGTGCACCGCCGCCGTCAGTGTCAGCCAGTTTGCCGTGGCATACGGAGCTCCATCGCAGTCTTTAACACTGGTAGCATGCCGCGACAGCGTGGACGTGAACCGTATGTGCAGTTGACGGACTTCGAGCGAGGGCGTATAGTGGGCATGCGGGAGGCCGGGTGGACGTACCGCCGAATTGCTCAACACGTGGGGCGTGAGGTCTCCACAGTACATCGATGTTGTCGCCAGTGGTCGGCGGAAGGTGCACGTGCCCGTCGACCTGGGACCGGACCGCAGCGACGCACGGATGCACGCCAAGACCGTAGGATCCTACGCAGTGCCGTAGGGGACCGCACCGCCACTTCCCAGCAAATTAGGGACACTGTTGCTCCTGGGGTATCGGCGAGGACCATTCGCAACCGTCTCCATGAAGCTGGGCTACGGTCCCGCACACCGTTAGGCCGTCTTCCGCTCACGCCCCAACATCGTGCAGCCCGCCTCCAGTGGTGTCGCGACAGGCGTGAATGGAGGGACGAATGGAGACGTGTCGTCTTCAGCGATGAGAGTCGCTTCTGCCTTGGTGCCAATGATGATCGTATGCGCGTTTGGCGCCGTGCAGGTGAGCGCCACAATCAGGACTGCATACGACCGAGGCACACAGGGCCAACACCCGGCATCATGGTGTGGGGAGCGATCTCCTACACTGGCCGTACACCACTGGTGATCGTCGAGGGGACACTGAATAGTGCACGGTACATCCAAACCGTCATCTAACCCATCGTTCTACCATTCCTAGACCGGCAAGGGAACTTGCAGTTCCAACAGGACAATGCACGTCCGCATGTATCCCGTGCCACCCAACGTGCTCTAGAAGGTGTAAGTCAACTACCCTGGCCAGCAAGATCTCCGGATCTGTCCCCCATTGAGCATGTTTGGGACTGGATGAAGCCTCGTCTCACGCGGTCTGCACGTCCAGCACGAACGCTGGTCCAACTGAGGCGCCAGGTGGAAATGGCATGGCAAGCCGTTCCACAGGACTATATCCAGCATCTCTACGATCGTCTCCATGGGAGAATAGCAGCCTGCATTGCTGCGAAAGGTGGATATACACTGTACTAGTGCCGACATTGTGCATGCTGTGTTACCTGTGTCTATGTGCCTGTGGTTCTGTCAGTGTGATCATGTGATGTATCTGACCCCAGGAATGTGTCAATAAAGTTTCCCCTTCCTGGGACAATGAATTCACGGTGTTCTTATTTCAATTTCCAGGAGTGTAGATTGTTCTCTTGTCAGTAGCAACTTCGAGTAGTGAATTTGTTGCCACTCCCACTGTACACCGTAACGATGATGACATCTTGATACCGCTCAAGCATACCAGCTGCCATTCCACATAGATAATCATGCAGATGACGTCTTGCAGCCACAAGACAGGGGGTTTTGTGTCTCCACTAAATCAATGGATGTCATCGTACATAGGTTCGATCTGTGGCATCACCTACACTATGTGGTCGAAAGTATCCGGACATCTGGCTGAAAATTACTTACAAGTTCGTGGCGCCCTCCATCGGTAATGCTGGAATTTAATACAGCGGAGGCCCGCCCTATGCTCTGATGGCAGGTTCCACTCTCGCAGGCATACGTTCAGTCAGATGCTGGAAGGTTTCTTGGGGTATGGCAACCCATTCTTCATGGAGTGCTGCACTGAGGAGAGGTGTTGATGTCGGTAGGTGAGGCCTGGCACGAAGTCGGCGTTCCAAAACACCCCAAAGCTGTTCTGTAGGATTCAGGTCAGGACTCAGTGCAGGCCAGTCCATTACAGGGATGTTATTTTCGTGTAACCACTCCACCACAGGCAGTGCATTATGAACAGGTATTCAATCGTGTTGAAAGATGCAATCACCATCCCCGAACTGCTCTTCAACAGTGGGAAGCAAGTAGGTGCTTAAAACATCAATGTAGGCCTGTGCTGTGATAGTGCCATGTAAAACAACACGGGGTGCAAACCCCCTCCATGCAAAACACGACCACCGCCTCCGAATTTTTCTGTTGGCACTACACACGCTGGCAGATGACGTTCACCGGGCATTGCCGGACATGCCCATCGGATCGCTACATTGTGTAGATTCGTCACTCCACACAACGCTTTCCCACTGTTCAATCGTCCAGTGTTTACGCTCCTTACACCAAGCGACGCGTCGTTTGGCATTTACCGGCGTGATGTGTGGCTTATGAGCACCCACTCGACCATGAAATCCTACTTTTCTCATCTCCCTCTTAACTGTAATAGTACTTGCAGTAGATGCTGATGCAGTTTGGAATTTCTGTGTGATGGTCTGGATAGATGTCTGCGTATTACACATTACGACCCTCTTCTACTGTTGGTGGTCTCTGTCAGTCAACAGGCGAGGTCGGCCTGTACGATTTTGTGGTGTACGTGTCCCTTCACGTTTCCACTTCACTATCAGATCGTAAACAGTGGACTTCGGGATGTTTAGGAGTGTGGAAATCTCGTGTACATACGTGTGACACAAGTGACACCCAATCACCTGACCACGTTCCGTGGAGCGCCCCACTCTGCTCGCTATCAGATCGTAAACAGTGGACTTCGGGATGTTTAGGAGTGTGGAAATCTCGTGTACATACGTGTGACACAAGTGACACCCAATCACCTGACCACGTTCCGTGGAGCGCCCCACTCTGCTCGCTCACGATGTCCAATGACTACTGCCGGCCGGTGTGGCCGAGTGGTTCTAGGTGCTTCAGTCTGGAACCGCGGGACCTCTACGGTCGCAGGTTCGAATCCTGCCACGGAAATGGATGTGTGTGATGTCCTTAGGTTAGTTAGGTTTAAGTAGTTCTAAGTTCTAGGAGACTGATGAAAGTCCCATAGTGCTCAGAACCATTTGAACCATTCTAATGACTACTGAAGTCGCTGATGTGGAGTACATGGCAGTAGGTGGCAGCACAATGCACCTAATATGAAAAACGTATGTTTTTGGGGGTGTCCGGATACTTTTGATCCCATAATGTACCTTTACCAGCCTCTACCGGTGACGTCCCGTCGACCCGAAAAGCACCATAGCAGTACAATGTCTGAAGCATACATATATCGAATTTATTATGAAAGTAGTAGATACATATCAGATAGCTACACGTACGATGTAAACAATCGTTACGGAACTACATAGTTCCTTTTATAACACGAGTAACAAAATAAGGCATCTGCATTTCCTGGATTGAAATTAGTATAAAGGATTTATTGTCCTGTTGTGTTTTAGCATTGTTAGTTCTTTGTCCAACCTCCGTTCTTCGTAGCTATCTCAAAAATTCTGCAATGATTTTGTTAGGGTTTCTAATTTGTAAAACTGTCGCACACATACAACCTCATATTGCCTTCCATTGCGATAAACACGCCTTGAAAAAATTCCCCAAAGGTTTCCCACGGGGTTCAAATCGGAGCTACGATCAGGCCAGGGCAAGACATCGATATCTTCAAATCACTTTGTTGTTGTTGCAGAAACTTGAACGGACGTATTATCTTGTTGAAACATTAGACTTTCCTCCCCTAGGTCCTCATATTTCTAATCCAGTCTGTCTCTAGCACATATGTGTACATATTAGAGTTCATCCTAGTGTTCACCGAGGCAATGCGTGATTTACTTCTAGCGTAGAAGGCTACCCAAATGTTAACATTTCCACCATCAAAATTTGTGCTCATTTTTACCTGCTGCTCTGTTGTCATATCATCCCAATAATACTAAAATCCATCCTGCTTATCCAAATTAAGATTCTTCTCATCACTGAAGATCACTTTATCCCATTCTGAAGTCCAGGACACACGTTTTTCAGTGAACACCAATCTAGCCTGTTTATGTTGTGTTAGAGCAGGTTTCTGCAGCTGTTTCTTGAATGCAAGATGCTTATCATGCAACAAAATTTCTCGTACACGTCTGGCAGTTGCTGGCAATTGTAAATCAGCAACAAGTTGAGAAGAATAAGGGTTTGTGTCCATTATATGGCTCAGACAGTTTTCTACTTTGACATATTTTCCGCTCTGTCCACATCGTGCGCCCGTTCTAATGAAACAATCACTGTACTAAGCAGTTCAATTTCTTGGCAGTTTGACAATTAGAGAGTCCCATTTCCTTGTAAGTACCGATATTTCCTTTTCATCACTTGATAACTGTTTCCCGTGTGGCTTTGTCACAATCGTGGTTTATGTTCACAACACGCACTGTCACTAATGGTGTTTGTTTCCTGTCTGCAGTAAAGGCTCGTTCGCACACAGTAACACCGCACAGACGCGATTGTATTCACACCCTCTACCGCCTGATTCGTTGGTGCCTTGCTATACACTGCACTACAGGCGTCAAATATGCCACCGTTTGACTGCATAACGGTATACCGGTTTTCATACTATTGTATATACATTGTGCACAACTGTTCCAACCGACAGTATTAGTTTTCCTCGAAATATCCACTTCTTTATACTTGTTTCCACTACTGTACGGACTGTCTGCGCAATGTTGAGTCACGTCGGTGGTAGTAACCCGCATGCCTGCCCCCGCTCAAACACGTTGGGGACCAGATCGGAAGTAATCTTCGTCCCAATGAAAGTATCCAGGATACAGTTCAAGCAAGTGGAACCCCCAGCCCAAGCCCTACTCTACCCAAATCACTCACAACATGCGGAAGAAAAACTATTCACTCTATCCGACGCTTTTGAGTTGACTAGTAATTGCGCACGGCAATGCGTGACCCTCAGCTTATTGTCGGAGCAAGTGGCACGCCGGGTGGTTGTGCAACAGGGCGACACAAGCCGACCGGCCGTCCCAGGAGATATACAGAGGCGGGCTGGGGGCTAGCTTTCCCTGTGTGAGGTCAGCCACTCACTGTCGCGCGGGTCAAAGCACTTAACTCGCCGCTCGTGGCCATCTCCGTCATCCCCGCGGTGGAATGCGACGCCGCAAAGCGGGCCTCCCGCGAATTCGGCAGCCGCTCAATTAACCCGGCTCGCTCTTAATTGGCTTTCGGTATTTCGTTGCTGGCAGCGCGCTTGCGCAGTATATAGGGGCTTAAGTTACGATGGCGCCCTGCTAATGACCCTACGCCATCTCGTCAGAATGTTTCTCTAAAGACGGGCGCCTCTAGCGGTCCTTCTGCTTTTAATAGGATAGCGAAGTCTCCCGTGTGATGCAAGCACGAGAGTGGATTTTTCTTCCGTAAACATAACAGGTTGTACCGAAGATGGGAAAGAAAAACTGGCTGCTTGGCCTCGTGATTTGCGTCTTTAACTAATAATATACCCGTGGCATCACAACGAACTGTCACACCTTCCATTATATATACAGGGTAATTATAATTAAAACTTTCAAAACACTGTAGAAATAACACCACTGGTCAGAATGACGTCCGTGCAGTTCTAGGCGCTTCAGTCTGGGACCGCGTGACCGCTACGGTCGCAGGTTCGAATCCTGCCTTGGGCATGGATGTGTGTGATGTCCTTAGGTTAGTTAGGTTTAAGTAGTTCTAAGTTCTAGGGGACTGATGACCACAGATGTTAAGTCCCATAGTGCTCAGAGCCATTTGAACCATTTGAACCAACCGGAATGACGTCAAATTGCAACGGAATATTATCGGAGAACGGGGGAAAACGTATGGCAGAAGAAAAAAATAGTGTGAAAATTGATAAATAGATGGCGCTATATGGGTCATAATACGCAAATGAAAACACCTGTTATGCGCACGACCCATTGAAGTCGGTATAAACACACCGGGTACACGGATTTTCATCCTTTCGCGTCTGCGACGTTCACCATGATTGTCTCAATGCAGGATCGCGCTCTGCTTGTCAAGCTGTATTACAAGAATTATGACTGTGCACACGTCGCTCTGCAGAAGTTCCGGACACTTAAGGATTTGAGAAAAGGCGTTGGTCCGACGATTGCCGTGTGTCTGGAGAAAATAATTCGGAAATTGGAAAAGACGGGTTCTTTTGGTGTGGAACCTGGTAGAGGGAGGAAACGAACTGTTTTGAAGTCAGTGGAAGCAGTGGCCACAGCAATGCAGGAGGTGACGAATGCTGATGTGCAAACGTGTAGTGCGTGGAGAATTCCCCGAACATTGGACGTCCGTGAGCACAGTGCGTAAAATCCTACGAAACATCCTTATTTGCTATCCATTCAAAATTACCCAAGTGCACTAATTGCTTGCTGTTGACTTGCCAGGAAGAGAGACGTTATCTTTAGAATTTCTTGCTCGCATGGAAGTGGACAATGATTGGCCGTGGAAGATTCTGTGGACAGACAAAGCCCACTTCCATCTGACAGGATATGTCAATACACAGAATTGTCGAATATGGGCAACGGAAAACCCACACGCAAATCAACCAGTACAAATTCATCCTGAAAGGTCACTGTGTGGTGCGGGTTTGGTTCAAATAGCTCTGAGCACTTTGGGACTTAATTGCTAAGGTCATAAGTCCCCTAGAACTTAGAACTACTTAAACCTAACTAACCTAAGGACATCACACACATCCATGCCCGAGGTAGGATTCGAACCTGCGACCGTAGCGGTCGCGCGGTTCCAGACTGTAGCGCCCAGAACCGCTCGGCCACACTGGTGCGCATTTACGGCATCATTTATCATAGGGCCATATTGTTTCGAAGAGACAGGTGCTTCCGGTCCTGTTACCTGTACCGTTACTGGTAAGCGCTGTGAGTGTCTTTTGCGCAACCACATCATTCCAGCTCTCCAACTGCGTGCATGGGATCATTTTTATGCAAGATGGCGCACCTCCGCACATTACAAATCCAGTTAAGCAGCTGATGAAGCGCCATTTCGGGAATGCTAGAAATATCAGCCGCCATTTCCCTACAGCCTGGCCGTCCCGATCACCTGACCTTAATCCGTGTGACTTCTGGCTGTGGGACTTTCTGAAAGATGTTGTGTTCAGTGTTCCCATTGCAAACTTTGCTGCGTTGAAGGCACACACTGTGCAACACATTCTGAACGTGACCCCGGAAACACTTCGATCAGTTGTGGAACATGCTGTTTCTGGATTTCCAACTCGTTGCAGAAAACGGTGGTTAGAATATTGAACATGTTTTGCGCCAGCCACATGGAAATTAATAACCCGATTTGATTTTAATTGAGGCTTTTTATGCGGTTATTGACCTCAGGACAGTTAAAAACCGATGTGATTGATGCTTTTTATGCTGTTTCTGGCCTCGCGACAATTAAAAACCGATTTTTCCCACCCGATATGGTATGACCTTGTCGTGTTGGATGGGCTTACGTAACTAACAGTATCACACCTAGACACTCATGCACACTGATTAGTACAGTTTATTTAGCATAAAACGTACACCTTAGGCATTGTTGTATGATTCATTTGTCATTTGTAGTCGACCACTATTCAATTATGATGCTTACAGCGCCATCTATTGCTACATTTCTTAACTATTTATTTTCTTCTGCCGCATGCTTTCCCCTTTCTCCGATAACATTCCGTTGCAATTTGACGTCATTCTGTCCAGTGGTGTTATTTCTACAGCAGTTTGAAAGTTTAATTTTAATTAAAATCACCTTGTACGACACGAATAAACGTGATACCACGACACTAATATTTATTTAAATGTACAGTGGTAAACATAATGTCCCTAGTATGATTGGTTTCTCACAACAAAAATATTAGTCCACAAAATGAAGGGGCCGGCCGCGGTGGTCTAGCCGTTCAGGCGTTCCGTCCGGAATTGCGGGACTGCTACGGTCGCAGGTTCGAATCCTGCCTCGGGCATGGATGTGTGTGATGTCCTTAGGTTAGTTAGGTTTAAGTAGTTCTAAGTTCTAGGGGACTGATGACCACCGATGTTAAGTCCCATAGTGCTCAGAGCCATTTGAACCATTTTTGAAAATGAAGGCAGTTGCTCCACACATCAAAAAAGTATTTATACATCTACACAAAAATGAAGTTAAAATTCTCTAATTCACCTAATTAAATTCCGGTAACCTGTATGCATACCGTTGTCATTAATGACAGTTTGCAGAGGTCTTGGAATGGAGTGAAGCAAGTTCAGTCATATCTACTGAGATCTTCGTCCATTCTTCTAACAACACCGCCTGAAACTTCCGCTTCCCTGCAGAACGATGTTTTCGGCCATTTGCATCCAAGTGTGCCCAAAGATGCTCTATCGGGTTAAAATCAGAGCTCTATGGCGGAGTGAAAACCCTTCTTGGAGCATTATGTAATAACTACTCCATAGTTCCCAGAGCCTTGTGTTTAGGGTTGTTGTCTTGTTGAAAGTAAAAGTCGCCATCAAGACCCAGTTTCTGTGCCATGCTACGTAAATGGCATCCCGACACATCGATATATTTTCCGTTACTTATGACACCTTCAATAATTGCCAAGACAAAAAATGGCTCTAAGCACTACAGGACTTAACTGCTGTGGTCATTAGTCCCCTAGAACTTAGAACTACTTAAACCTAACTAACCTAAGGACATCGCACACATCCATGCCCGAGGCAGGATTCGAACCTGCGACCGTATCGGTCGCGCTGTTCCAGACTGAAGCGCGTAGAGCCGCTCGGCCACCTCTGCCGGCAATTGCCAAGTCACCAACACCAGAAGCTGCCATGCATCCCCAAATTATTATGTTTCGTTCCTCATGTTTTACTGTAGGTAGCATATGTTGGAACTGGAGCTGCGTATTTCGTTTGCGCAACACTTTTTCTCTTCCAAGTTAAACTTGGATTCGTCATAAAACAGGACAATATTCCAAATTTCAACAGATTTATTGACATACAGCAAGGTTCGCAGGAGAGCTTCTGTAAAGTTTGGAAGGTAGGAGACGAGGTACTGGCAGAAGTAAAGCTGTGAGGACGGGGCGTGCTTGGGTAGCTCAGATGGTAGAGCACTTGCCCCCGAAAGGCAAAGGTCCCGAGTTCGAGTCTCGGTAAGGCACACAGTTTTAATCTGCCAGGAAGTTTCTTATTTCCATAATGTTTGGCGAAGTGCAAGCGTTTTTTTTTTTTTTTCGGTAAACTTCCGAAATAAATGGCTTATTTTTGGGCAGTCAGCCATGAATATAAGCTGCGTTCAGAACATTCCTAATAGTTTCAGCACTGACCTGTTTGTTGGACGTTCACGGGATGTCAATGATCCTGCACTTTTAAAGGGCTCGTTTTGTGCAAGATGCACTGTCCTTCGACAGTCCCTACGTGTAAGAACTCTCAGACGTTCGCATCTGCGTTTATTGTCTATTGTACCGGTCTCTTGAAACTTCTTAATGATTTACCGCACTGTTGTGTTAACAGAAAGTTCTTTACTAATCTCACGATAACTTTTACCGGCGAATCCAATAAAATCTCCTTGTTAGCGAAAGACACGAATCCTCCTTCCCCTTTGGACTCGTTGTGACAAGAGAATGCTCCTTTCACTCGCGGTCGGGGAACCTTCGATTGTACAGATCTGGTATGAGCGGCGCTGTCTGTGTACAGTATGAAATATTTTTAGGGCAAGAGAAACCCGTCATTTAACTGATTACGTATGTTTCTGTGGTATTGGTAATCTATTTCAACATAAAAATTTCACGGAGGTGACAAAAGTATAGGAGTTTGCCCGCCGTAGAGCCGCTAATCGACGCGGCATGGACTCAACAAGTCGTTGGAAGTCCACTGCAGAAATATTGAGCCATGCTGCCTCTGTAGCCGCCCACAACTGCAAAATTGTCGCCGGTGCAGAATGTTTTGTGCATGAACTGACCTTTCAGTTTGTCGATTGGCTGGCCACGGTTTTCCAGTCGCCTCGGGTCCAAGGTCACGAGCCCAGGAGAAGCGCTGCAAGTGATGTTAGCAAACACACTCGTGTCGGTTATTTATTGACATATACCATCAACGCCAGCTTTCGCCGCACCGTCCTAACGTATACGTTCGGCGGACGTCCCACATTGCATTCTCGGTTATTTCACGCAGTGTTGCTTGTTTGTTAGCACTGACACCTCTACGCAAATGCCGCTGCTCTCAGTCGTTAAGTCAAGGCCGTGGGCCACTGAAGTGCCGATAGTGAGAGGTAATTCCCGATATTTGGTATTCTCGCCACACTCGTGACACTGTGGATCTCGGAATACTAAATTCCCTAACGATTTCGGGAATGGAATGTTCCATGCGTCTACCTCCAGCTACCATTCCGCGTTCAAAATCTTTTAAGTCCTGTCGTGCGGTCATAATCGCGTGGCAAACCTTTTCACGGAAATCAGCTGACTGCAAATGACAGGTCCGCCAACGCCCTGTCCATTTATAACTTGTGCGCACAAAACTACCGCCAACTGTATATGTGCATGTCGCATGACTACTGTCACCTCAGTTTACTTCCTTTACTGAGTCAGAGTTAATTGTATATCTTCCTATTATTTATATATTTTGTATTAGGTGCGAAAAGGTGTTTGTGTCATTACTTTTGGGTGCCAATGTACAAATTCTGTGAGCGAGCTCACATTACCTGAGAGAAATATACTCAGTAACTGATTATTTCACCCAGTCACAGGTAGCAGGTTTAACACTGCCGGTTGCAGCCTCTCGTGCAGTGGTTTTCAACTTGGGGATAATTACCTTCGAATGGGTAAAGTGTAATTTTCTGATGGGTAGAGACACAAGGGTTCGACTATGTTTCGATAACGAAACTAAGTTATTTTTAAAAAATCTTTAGTATTATCACTATTTCATAAGACTATACAACTCATTACATAAGTTACCTATAATTATATTTCTTTTCAAATACTAGCATTAACACCTGGGGCAAAGTGGTAGAGGTTACACCTTGTGGAACGAATGTAGTCCGCCCACTACACACTTTGTACCATGCACCTATGACAGTAAACCTGAGAGATGTATGTCACATTTGCGTAAATATCTCATGAAAATGCTTTCTTCGACGTGTACGTAGTTCCCGAAATGGTCCAAAAATTACTTCGATGTTCACTTCACAACAAATAAACGACATAATTGACAGCACAACACAACAGGAACTGTGTAATGATTGCCGCACTGCTGTAAGGTCTCACTGCTTTATTATTATTACTACCACTACTATTGGTGGCAGTGGACAGGGACAAGAAGTCTTCCGATTTCTGTCAGTTCAGAAGCAAGGAGTCCAGAAATTTAACGATTTACAAACAGCAGGCCTAGGTACAGCGTACACATTTTAAGTTTGTTGATTTTAATTGGAGGTAAAGGGTGTGGATGAAACAAGTGTTGCTAGGGAGGTGAGAGTTGCGCAAGAAGTACATTTTGTAAGAAATGCTTACACTCAATGTGGATAGTTAGTTTTCTTTTCTGGGCAGGAGTAACAGGTAGCACTTATGATGCACTGAGACTTCCTTCAACGTTCAATAAAAAAAGATCGCTAGAAAAAAGCAGTATCCCATGTGTCTTTGGTGGTTTAACAAAACATCCAAAAAAATTAAATTCGTTTAATTTCGTTATTTTAAAAACCATTTGTCCAAAGCAAATTGTTTTTCTATGTAAAGTTTAGCTAGGCGCTACTGTTGTTGATGGCGTGGGAAGGGGCGTGTGGGACAAGGTGCGGAGGGGGGGGGGGGGTACTAGCTAATATCTGATTGCACCCAGGGGTAATGGCCTCAGAAAGATTGGGAGCCATTACTGTAATGGAACAGTCCACAAGACACTTCGTCGAGAACGGATGTTTTCTAAGGAT
Organism: Schistocerca serialis cubense; assembly: GCF_023864345.2. Lineage (NCBI taxonomy): Eukaryota > Metazoa > Arthropoda > Insecta > Orthoptera > Acrididae > Schistocerca > Schistocerca serialis. Next base: position 454,165,500 of record NC_064642.1, read on the forward strand.
AATCTTTGGATTTATGTGGGTTACAAGTCACGTAATATTCTTCGTCTAACACGACTAAGTCCATCGTCCATGTTATTTCTGCACAGCGAGGGATCTACCGGTGGTCGTCGAATCTATAAAGACGTGAAGATGGTCCGTGCAGGCTGTAACCTGGTACGTTTAACAGAGTTGTCTTGCAAAGTAATAAAGATTATATTCCGCCTTTTGCGACTGTAACAGAAGAGTTATTTATATTAACTTCAGCGATCAGACTTTTTTTTCGTACGTCATTCTTAATGGTCTCTCAGACATGGCTGCTCGAGTTTTAGAACATACATCCAGTAGATGCATCAAGTGTCACTGATGTGCAAAAAATCTGACCACTGAAGATACTTTTAAATAGAGCGAGGCGCTTATGATCTTAATGAGATATTTATTACTATCGCGAAACACGGAATATAACCTATATAGTACTTGTATAACTGCGGATGTGGAAAAAAGGAGGCCCAAAAACAAAAATGTGTACTAACGTTTTTAAATTATCTTTCAAGTGCAACCAGAAAATAATTTTAATTATAGATTCAGAACAGGAGGAATCAAACTGCAACCAGAAAATAATCAGTTTAATGACAACGTGCTACGATTTCTAAGTCTTCCGGTAGGAGGATTAACACACATTCCACCAGTAGACGTTCAAAAGAGTAAATAGGGTTCCAGGTCGTCCTCTTGCCCTTCACGTTTCAGATTACTTAAAGTCAGCAATGATCAACACCGTAAATAGCATCTACCAATAATCAGCTGTTCTAAAACATTTTTGCAAACAATTCTGGAGAAAAACTAGTTCGGATCTCCAAGTGACGAGGAAACTAATATAGTACGATTTGAAGCATGGAATGTAAAAAATTTAAATATGCCACGGAAAAACTGGAGGGGGATTACCAGGCTCAAGTTACACTCACTGTCAGTAGGAATTAATGAAGTGAAATGGAAATAGAACAAAGATATCTCATCTGACTAACAACAGCATTTTTTTTTTTTTATTCCCATCAGTCGTCTGACTGGTTTGATGCGGCCAGCCACGAATTCCTCTCCTTTGCTAACTACTTCATCTCAGAGTAGAACTTGCAACCTACGTCCCCTATTATTTGCTTGACGTATTCCAGTCTCTGTCTTCCTCTGCAGTTTCTGCCTTCTACAGCTCCCTCTAATACCGTGGAAGTCATTCCCTCACGTCTTAACAGCTGTCCTATCATCTTGTCCCTTCTCCTTATCAGTCTTTTCCAGATATTCCTTTCCCCTTTCCTCTACAATTCTGCACAGAACCTCCTCAAAAAAATGGTTCAAATGGCTCTGAGCACTATGGGACTCAACTTCTGAGGTCATTAGTCCCCTAGAACTTAGAACTAGTTAAACCTAACTAACCTAAGGACATCACAAACATCCATGCCCGAGGCAGGATTCGAACCTGCGACCGTAGCGGTCTTGCGGTTCCAGAATGCAGCGCCTTTAACCGCACGGCCACTTCGGCCGGCCAAGAACCTCCTCATTCCTTACCTTATCAGTCCACCTAATTGTCAACATCTCAAATGCTTCGACTCTCTTCTGTTCCGGTTTTCTCACAGTCCATGTTTCACTGTCATACAATGCTGTGTTCCAAACATATATTCTCAGAAATTTCTTCCTCAAATTAAGGTCGATATTTGATATTAGTAGACTTCTCTTGGCCAGGAATGCCCTTTTTGCCAGTGCTAGTCTGCCTTTGATGTCCTTCTTGCTCCGTCCTTCATTCGTTATTTCACTTCCAAGTTACCAGAATTCCATAACTTCATCCACTTTGTGACCATCAATCCTGATGTTAAGTTTCTCGCTCTTCTCATTTCTACTACATCTCATTACCTTCGTCTTTCTTCGATTTACTCTCAATCCATACTCTGTACTCAGTAGACTGTTAATTCCGTTTAGCAGATCATGTAATTCTTCTTCACTTTCACTCAGGATAGCAATGTCATCAGCGAATCTTATCACTGATATCCTTTCACCTTGCATTTTAATTCCACTCGTGAAACTTCCATCGCTTCCTCGATGTACAGACCGAACAGTAGGGGCGAAAGGCTACATCCTTGTCTTACACCCTTTTTAATACAAGCAATTCGTTCTTGGTCGTCCACTTTTATTATTCCCTTTTGGCTGTATTGTATATGGCGCGGCTCTCCTTATAGCTTATCCCTACTTTTTTCAGAATTTCGAACATCTTGCACCATTTTACATTGTCGAACGCTTTTTCCAGGTCGACAAATCCTTTGGACGTGACTTGATTTTTCTTTTGTCTTGCTTCCATTATTAACCGCACCGTCAGAATTATCTCTCTCGTGCCTTTACGTCTCCTAGCGCATCTTCAATTTTCTTTTCCATTTTTCTGTATATTATTCCTGTAAGGAACTTGGATGCATGAGCTGTTAAGCTGATTGTGCGATAATTCTCGCACTTGTCAGCTCTTGCCGTCTTCGGAAATGTGTGGATGATGCTTTTCCGAAAGTAAGATGGTATGTCGCCAGACTCGTATGTTCTACACACCGACGTGAATAGTCGTTTGTTGCCACTCCCCCCATTCTGATGGAATGTTATCTATCCCTTGTGCCTTATTTGATCTTAAGTCCTCCAAAGTTCTTTTAAAATGGTTCAAATGGCTCTGAGCAATATGGGACTTAACTTCTGAGATCATTAGTCCCCTAGAACTTAGAACTACTTAAACCTAACTAACCTAAGGACATCACACACATCCATGCCCGAGGAAGGATTCGAACCTGCGACCGTAGCGGTCCCGCGGTTCCGGACTGAGCGCCTAGAACTGCTCGGCCACCTCGTCCGGCAGCTCTTTTAAATTCTGATTCTGATACTGTATCCCCTACCTCTTCTGAATTGACTCCTGTTTCTTCTTCTATCACATCAGACAAATCTTTCCCTTCATAGAGGCTTTCAATGTATTATTTTCACCTATTCGCTCTCTCCTCTCCATTTAACAGTGGAAATCTCGTTGCATTCTTAATGTTATCACCCTTGCTTTTAATGTCACTGAATTTTGTTTTGACTTTCCTGTATGCTGAGTCTGTCCTTCCGACTATAATTTCTTTCGATGTCTTCACATTTTTCCTGCAGCCATTTCGTCTTAGCTTCCCTGCACTTCCTATTTATTTCATTCCTCAGCGACTTGTATTTCTCTATTCCTGAGTTTCCCGGAACATTTTTGTACTTCCTCCTTTCATCAATCAATTGAAGTATTTCTTTCGTTACCCATGGTTTCCTCGGAGTTGCTTTCTTTGTACTTATGTTTTCCTTCCCAATATACTTTTCCTCTACTTCTACATCTACATCATACTCCGCAAGCCACCTGATGGTGTGTGGCGGAGGGTACTTTCGGTACCACTATCTGATCCCTCCAACCCTGTTCCACTCGCGAATAGTGCGTGGGGAGAATGATTGTCGGTAAGCCTCTGTATTGGCTCTAATTTCTCTAATTTTTTTCCTCGTGGTCAGTACGTGAGAAGTGCGTGGGGGGAAGTAATATGTTGTCCAACTCCTCCTGAAAGTTGCTGTCCCGAAATTTGAATAGTAAATCTCTCCTTAATGCACAACGCATCACTTGTAACGTCTGCCAGTCGAGTTTGTTCAGCATCTCCGTAACGCTCTCTCGCCAGCTAAACGATCCCGTGGCAAAACTCGCCGCTCTTCATTGGATCTTCTCTCTCCCCTCTATCAGTACTACCTGATAGGGATCCCATATAGACGTACAATACTCAAGAATCGGGCGAACAAGCGCCTTATAAGCCACGTCGTTCGTGGATGTGTTACATTTCCTCGAGATTCTTCCGATGAATCTGAGTCTGGTATCTGCTTTTCCCACTACCTGTTTTATGGGTCATTCCACTCAAGGTCGCTCTGTTTAGTTACGCCCAGTGTGGAAATCTCGCGTACACGTATGACACAAGTGACACCCAATCACCTGAACACGTTCGAAGTCCATGAGTTCTGGGGATCGCCCCATTCTGGTCTCTCACGATGTCTAATGATTACTGAGGTCGCTGATATGGAGTGCCTGGCACTAGGTGGCAGCACAATGCACCTAATATAAAAAAAGTATGTTTTTGGTGGTGTCCGGATACTTTTGATAGTGTATGTGTGGATAATGTGAACCACCGCAAGGACTCTGCTGGTTTCAAATTAGGTTTACTGAATGTTGGCCTTTAACAATGCCGTGACAGAACTTAACTGTTACTCCCTTAATCTTATTAGAAGCTGTACTCCTAGCGACATGAATTTTATCTGGAAATCCTTGCAGCCTAAGTGCTTCCTATGGTTAGGAAGCAGACACAGGATTTTAAATGCAAGGTGATCCAAAAAATATCAGACATTGATCAGGGTAACTTCCGAGCATTTTGGAACAAGGGACCTACAATCTCCGGCGACTCTTTACAGAGTTGTTGAATTTCATTTTGTTTCTTGTCCCAACTAGGTTTTCATCTGTACTGCGCTGAAAACAATACATGACAGTGCAGGTGTCGACAATATGCGCTGTGTGTCTTGTTTCCATTCGCTCATGGTAAATGTTGTTGCCCTCCTTACCACATTGCCCTCGAGTCTGCATTCAGTACTGCTTGGTTCTGTCTAGGGTTTTGTTTTCGTCTGTGTTAATGTGCTGGGGAAAGCTGTCGCCAGCACACCAGGTGGAAAAGAGGTTGCGAAGAGATTTATAGTAGGTGCAAGCAACGAGTCTATCAGGAGAGAGGCCAAATACAGACCCGCAAGCAACGTGCCGCCAACGCCCTCTCGACCGCCAGTATTTATATCGCTGCCGCGGACCGGAGGGCCCAGCCAGTCAGTCATCCAGTGAGTCAACGAGTTGACTCATCAGTCGCAGCCCAATGGGAGTCGCATTCGCAGTTAGCAACCTCTAGCTCAGAGTCAGTCAGTACATGGCGACCAGAGTAGTGTACATAGCGGGACTTTGTACTTCTCCAGCTGTGAGGCTAACGTGCACTATTACGGAAGAGCTTCTACCACAACACCTGGATTATCTTAAGTTAAATAGCTCTCTGTTTATGTTGATAAAGAACCCCGTTAATGTATGCGTGCACTTGTGTTATAGAAAGAGCATACTGGCCACCAAGCAACATCCTCTCCTTGCTTCCCCTGGTACAACCCTGACTGACTACAAGACGACACAATGGTTAGTCGTAAGTTAACAGAGATACATAGCAGCATTATGGACGAATCTGTGGATGAAGAGTTGGTGGATATGTATCTCGTGTATGGGTTCACTGAATGCAATGAAACAGCGGCACAATGTCGCTGTCTAAGCTGATCCTACACTGCCGGCAACCGCATGACGGTACTTTTGCATCTGTACATTACTCTGTGTCGCGTGTTGTCCGTTTTGCTTATTACATATTACAGGCTTCTTCACTGTTGAGGAAGCACTGTCACAGTAACAAGCGTGACTGTGGTAACAAAACGGATGAATCACCATTACATTACTACTATGTAACGAGCCACCAGAGGCAATGGGTCCCTTATAGCAAAATACTCAGAAGGTATCCCTGAACAACCTCTGAACGTTTGTCGTTGGTGTTCTGGTTCAGGCTGTATATTCCTAAACGTGTCACTGAAAAAAGATCGGATTAGTCGTAAGGGTCAGTGGTGCAGAAATCAGTTATCGCCATACTGAATCAATTGTATGAAGGCTTTAACGACTACTCAGAAATCGCGCCTCAGCTGAAGTTGAAGGCCAGAGTGGCCAGTGACATAATCGGCGTGATTAATGCGCTCACACAAAGGACGGAAGACAGCGGACTGTGCACTTTTCCTGCCTGCCGGCGCACGACCGCAGGCGCGGCCGTGATTCCACTTCACGGCTGCACAGCGCCTCAAAATAACATAAGCGCACTTCTAACGTGCTCGCGGCGTAACGTATTTCCAAGATATCAGGCCATCTCGCCCGCTGCCCGCCAGGGACGGCTGGCAGAGGAATTAATCGAGGGGACTATTGGTCTCAGGTAAGAAATATCTTTGCTCTTGCGTGTCTGCTGTACAGATGGGGTTTGTGTTACTTTTTACTAACGGTGCTTCTCTTATACACAAATCAACGAAACTGAAGGGCGGTGTCTCGAAGGTAGTAACTGTTTTCAGATGAATTTATAACCACCATGGTAAACGGAACAAGTTTACTGTTAATGAAATCACAGCAGGAATCTCTATCCGCTGTTCCACAAGTTCACTTTCCTTAACTGCTTAAACTACGTGAAATAACGTATACACAACATTCATGAAGGTGTTCCAGATAAGGAGACTGATTCCATTCGGTGTATGAAATAGTGAGATAAGCTTGAACATGATGATGGGTAATACATGTGCTTAAAGGCGGGGGAAAAGCAACACAAAAGGAACTTACAGTCAAATATCTGCAGGGTAAAGCAAATACCGAAACTAGGAACAGTGTTAATATAGTTCCACTTTATAAGGAACGAAATAGCTGAGAGATAAAAAAATGTTGACTTATCCGCCTTCTGTGTATAATGTCCAACATATTAACTAAATTTATCAACAGTGAATATCAATGAAACATGTTAATAATGTCTTTCTTCGGAAGGTTTACATTCACAAATAATTTCTTTATTACCCTCTCCCCCCGATAGTGTCAGATGCTAGAGTTGCACCATGATGCACCATGATGAATAAGACCGCTTCAACTGTATGATAAGCCATTATTTCATATCCAACTAATTCCGCTGAGTTAGAGCCACATCTTCAGGGCTGTACATTTATTTCATAATTTAGCCCTGAATATGTGGCTCTAACGCCACGAAACTAGTTAGATCAAAAATAAAGATTTATCATACAGGTAAAGCAGACTTATTCAACATGGTGCAATTCCATAGCTGTGGATGGCTGCAAATGCTAGAGTGTTACGCAATAAGATAGTTTCATATGCTCTCACAAATCTTCACAACCAATTCCAGAACCAGTGATGTAATGTAACTTTCTCGACTTGTCGTGCTACATTCATAGTATATAAGGGACAGTCAAGTGAAAACGAGATAGAAGGAAAAAGTAAGTAAACTGTTTATTATTTCGAAAGTAATCACCATAACTATTAATAAATGTATCCCACTGGAGACAAGCTGAACAGTGCCTTTATGGAAAAACCTTTGCGGTTGCCTGTGTACCCATGATTGTACCCAGGTGTGCATCCCTTCATCCGAAGCAAACCAGTGGCACGAATGCCTCTCTTCAGAGATCCAAGAATTATGAAAATTGCGTGGGGAGAGATCTGTAAGCAGCAGTAAACATTTTTCCACGATGGCATTGGCGTCTTAACGGAAATTGCTATACTTATGAAATAATAAACAATGCACTTGCTTTTTTTATATGACTGGTTTTCATTTGACTGCGTCTTATGAATTCATGTATGGACGTAAACACTAAACGATTAGCAGAGTCAATTTCGCGAATATACTGCAGTAATTGTGAATGATGTAAATTGGCATTTATACAATATATGGTAAGTTTTCGAAATCACGAGAACTTGGAAATCAAACTACAATTACAAACTTTTTTTTGATGCGACTGATATGACATCGAGTTGTACCACACGCATGAAAAAATGCTTGCAATTGTAGTTCGATTTGTCCTTCACCATACAGTGTGAACCACCATTATGTATGGTTAAGGTTGGAGCGTAATTCCGCTTTACTTCTACTTTGATTCGCTGAATAGCGGCAAAGTACAAATATGCTGACTTTTCAGAGCAGAGGTAGTTTGGTGTTTGACGTTGTTGTGTGTGTTGGATTTCAAGCTACAGAACAGCTGTATCTGAAGTAAACCTCCTGTCCCCACTACAACCGCTAGGAAGCTACGTTATTTTTACATGCGCTACTGTACTGGAGCTTGTAAGAGGTTACTGGTGGGCTGCCATAGCGCCTTTGTAGGGCAGCTCATTATCAGGATAAATTTACAGAAGCTAGTCTACAAATCAAACCCCAGAAGACTGTCGAAAATGGAAGGTGTCGGTTATAAGGCGATTTTCCTGTGTAGCATGAAAAATACTGTTAAAAGATGAATAACTCATTGGTCACGAACGTGGAAAGCTAGCAGATCGTCTTGGGGTGCTTAAACATTGCGAGTGTAATGGGTAAGGAAAATGTGTGATCTCCCGATTGAAATAGGCTTGTTAAGATCTTGGGCGCTCTATATCGAGATACGTAGTGATTAAAGAAAGCAATTTACACATGTCGTCCCACACTAAGACCATAATAACAAGAGTGGCGTATTGTCAGAAGAGAATGCGTGTTCCTTGCTTACTGCAGACACGGTTCTGCCGCGGTACGGGTAAAAGATGCATCACGGCGAGCGACTGAAATGACGTGGAAACTGAATAAGTACGGCAAAGCTGAAATATGCGGGACAGTACGGTTCTTGTGGGCAGAACATCTAAATTTCACACAAATTCACGTTCAAATTCTTGTGGTATATGTACCAAACGCAATATTGCGTCCAGCTGTAGTGAAATGATGCCAACAATTTTACCAAGGCCGCAGAGATTTAAGTGACGCTGCTCGAAAAGTCCAGATCTTGCACGATGCGATGTAAATCTTTCCGGTAAGCTGGAAGAACGTCTGAAGAGAAAGAGATTTTACAATGAGTGGGACGTTCATACATCGGCTCTCGAATGATTCCTTGATCAAGTAGCGGATTTATGTCGTCGAGAAATTGAACTAATGGTATTACGTTCCGACCTTTTTTTACAGATTCTTGGTGATCATGTTGAAAAATAGTATAACATCTGTGTCACTGTGAAGTGCAGAGGAGAATTCGATAAAAGTTACTTGACCTGCCGTAATAATGTGTAACTTACTTTTTGAAGACGCCTCGTATGTAGCAAATTTAGTACAATACATGGAGACAGGTGTGGTTAAAAAGAGACAAATGTTTAAAATTTTATCTAAAATCGTAAAACACGCACATACTTACATCACTATGTATACATCGTCATACTGACGGCAGAACATACACTATGTCGGGTATTAAAACTCATTATAAAATAACTAAATGCTCACTGGAGAACGGCTGTAAAACTTCAGAAGGAAAAAGTAATTGATAAGCCAGTCACTCTGCAACACACTACAAACACAAAAGCTTTGAGGAGGCCAGAGAATACACAAAATTCTAAAACATGTATCAACCTCACCTCGTCTTCAGCTAACACACAGGGCAGATGCCAACTCACAGCACAGCAACTATCTTCTGTGAATTTAAAATATACTCCGTTAAAAGATGGCTAGCCGAATTTCGATGCCATAGGCGAAAGAGTCTTCCTGCCGTAGCAAAACACTATACTTACGGTGGTTATGTCCCACATAAAGGTGGAGTACATCCCATCTCTGTAATTGGAAGGCCGGGCGCCATGTCAGATAATTGATTTCGGTCTACAGTTTCTCCTCCTTTAGCAACGCTTCGTAATTTATGTAATCAGCTGATTTACGGAACCATATCACTGACGTCGATCTGCAGAAGAATGTTGGAACACACACTGTGTTCAAATTGTTCAAATGTGTGTGAAATCCTATGGGACTTAACTGCTAAGGTCATCAGTCACTAAGCTACTGTGTTCAAACATTATGATTAACCTCGAAGATATAGGTCTATTAACACAGCATGGATTGAGAAAATCTCATCCTTGTGAAACACAACTAGCTCTTTATTCACACTAAGTAATTAGTACTATCGACAGGGGATTTCAAATTGATTCCATGTTTCTGGAATTCCAGGAAGTTTTTGACACCGTTCCTCTCTAGCGACTTCTAATCGAAGTGCGTGCCTGTGGAGTATCGCTTCAGTTGTGCGACTAGATTCGTGATTTCCTGTCAGAAACATCATGGTACGGAAAATCATCGAGTAAAATAGAAGTGATAGCCAGCGTTCGCCAAGAAAGTGTTAGAGACCCTTTGTTGTTTCTAACCTACATAATCGACTTGGGAGACAATGTGAGAAGTCTTCTAAGATTGTTTGCAGATGATGCTGTCATTACCCGTCCAGCAAAGTCATCAGAAGATCGAAACCAATTGCAAAATGACAGACACGATATCCGTATAGTGTGAAAAGCGGCAATTATGTCCGATTAAGGCAAAGTGTGAGGTCATCACGTGAGTACGAAAAGAAATCCGTTAAATTTCAGTTACATGATAAATTACACAAATTTAAAGAGAACGATCACGTATAAATGTTGTGGGGAAGGAAAACCAAAGACTGTGTTTTATTGGAAGAGGACTTAGAAGAGGTAACCGGTCTACTAAAAGAGACTGCCTCACTGTGCTTGTTCGTCCTCTGCTAAAGTTTTGCTGTGTGGTATGGGATGCTTACCAGATAGGATTAACGGAGCACATTGAAAAAGTCGACAGAATGACAGTTCGTTTTGTATTATTGTGAAATTGGGGATAAAATGGCACAGATATGATAAGCGAGTTAAGGGCAATTTTTGAAAGAAAGGGGTTTTGAGTTGCGGCGAGGTCTTTTCATGAAATTTCAGTCACCAACTTTCTCCTCCGAATGTGGAAATATTGTACTGTCGGCAACTTACATAAGGAGAAATGATCATCATAATACAATAAGAAAAATCAGAGCTCGTACAGGAAGATTTAGTGTTCATTTTTCCTATTCGCTGTTAGAGAGAAGAACGTGGAGAAATGGTATGAAGGAGGTAGGAAGAACTCTCTGGCAGGCACCAAAGTACAAACTGCAAATTAGTGATCTAAATGAGACTCTGGCTTAGAGGCTTGTTACAAACAGTAGAAGTGCAACACATTATCCAGCTCTCTCAAACCTACAGGCCTTCTCGGCTGACTACGTTTCCCTTAAGGTTGAAGGGAACTGCTGTATCATAGGAGAATCTTTGTGTGACTATTTCGAGGATCGGGAAAGGTGTACGGGAGGGGAGGTACATGTTGTTGTTGTGGTCTTCAGTCCTGAGACTGGTTTGATGCAGCTCTCCATGCTACTCTATCCTGTGCAAGCTTTTTCATCTCCCGGTACCTACTGCAACCTACATCCTTCTGAATCTGCTTAGTGTATTCATCTCTTGGTCTCCCTCTACGATTTTTACCCTCCACGCTGGCCTCCAATACTAAATTGGTGATCCCTTGATGCCTCAGAACATGTCCTACCAACCGATCCCTTCTTCTGGTCAAGTTGTGCCACAAACTTCTCTTCTCCCCAATCCTATTCAATACTTCCTCATTAGTTATGTGATCTACCCATCTAATCTTCAGCATTCTTCTGTAGCACCACATTTCGAAAGCTTCTATTCTCTTCTTGTCCAAACTATTTATCGTCCATGTTTCACTTCCATACATGGCTACACTCCATACGAATACTTTCAGAAATGACTTCCTGACACTTAAATCAATACTGGATGTTAACAAATTTCTCTTCTTCAGAAACGCTTTCCTTGCCATTGCCAGCCTACATTTTATATCCTCTCTACTTCGACCATAATCAGTTATTTTGCTCCCCAAATAGCAAAACTCCTTTACTACTTTAAGTGCCTCATTTCCTAATCTAATTCCCTCAGCATCACCCGAGTTAACTCGACTACATTCCATTATATTCGTTTTGCTTTTGTTGATGTACAACTTATATCCTCCTTTCAAGACACTGTCCATTCCATTCAACTGCTCTTCCAAGTCCTTTGCTGTCTCTGACAGAATTACAATGTCATCGGCGAACCTCAAAGTTTTTATTTCTTCTCCATGAATTTTAATACCTACCCCGAATTTTTCTTTTGTTTCCTTTACTGCTTGCTCAATATACAGATTGAACAACATCGGGGAGAGGCTACAACCCTGTCTTACTCCCTTCCCAACCACTGCTTCCCTTTCATGTCCCTCGACTCTTATAACTGCCCTCTGGTTTCTGTACAAATTGTAAATAGCCTTTCGCTCCCTGTATTTTACCCCTGCCACCTTCAGAATTTGAAAGAGAGTATTCCAGTCAACATTGTCAAAAGCTTTCTCTAAGTCTACAAATGCTAGAAACGTAGGTTTGCCTTTCCTTAATCTTTCTTCTAAGATAAGTCGTAAGGTCAGTATTGCCTCACGTGTTCCAGTGTTTCTACGGAATCCAAACTGATCTTCCCCGAGGTTGGCTTCTACTAGTTTTTCCATTCGTCTGTAAAGAATTCGTGTTAGTATTTTGCAGCTGTGACTTATTAAGCTGATAGTTCGGTAATTTTCACATCTGTCAACACCTGCTTTCTTTGGGATTGGAATTATTATATTCTTCTTGAAGTCTGAGGGTATTTCGCCTGTTTCATACATCTTGCTCACTAGATGGTAGAGTTTTGTCAGGACTGGCTCTCCCAAGGCCGTCAGTAGTTCCAATGGAATATTGTCTACTCCGGGGGCCTTGTTTCGACTCAGGTCTTTCAGTGCTCTGTCAAACTCTTCACGCAGTATCGTATCTCCCATTTCATCTTCATCTACATCCTCTTCCATTTCCATAATATTGTCCTCAAGTACATCGCCCTTGTCTGCACCTTTGCTAGTGCTTCTCACACAACTCCTGCTACCCCTCTTCATCGTTCGTCGGAGTATGGCAATCATATTTCTGACATATTTACAGTTAGTAGCCCCATTAATATTTCGTACAGCTGGATTTGAAGAAATGCAGTACTTTTATTTACAAAAAAGGTGAAAATTACAAAGATTGTTTCCAGGGGCAGAAAATTTACGTCGTTTACTTTTCAAAGAGAGGCCTGTTGAATATAAGACATGATATCGACGTAAATAAACGGATAAGGCATGTAAGTGAGAGATCAGGCATAGAACAGGCCGCCACTCAATCGCAAATATGAGTAGAATTTTCAAATAATTCGCCAGTATGTTTCAAAATGTACAAATTACATCGCTTTCCATTTTGTATGTAGTTTTGATATGTTTGAGTGAACAAATGGCGATTGTTTTTCAATGCACTATACTGCCGCGAGGTAGCATTCCGTTCTTCCGTTTATTGTACACCCTCTTACGGTAAGTAATTTCTGGCAAATCGTGCAGTGAATATCGGCATATTCTGTAGATATTCCTACAGTGTCTTTCCGTTGTATGTTATAGGATGACTGTATCTTGGGGCTTAGGCGCTAAGGGCTCCAACTACGTCAGCATCGACCTTCCTAGACTTTAGTGTGAAATATCTTTACGTGACTGACATTGCTAGGTGACTTGCACGTTTATTTTGCGTGCTATTTTTAGTCGACGAAACGCTGTACACGAGACGTAGGCAAACACTGAAGGGAGTATGGTGAAACCTGGATGAAAGAAACAGTGATATACTTAATTACAATATCTGAAGGGAAAATTACATTCATTACCTCATATTAAGATTGTCTTTAGCACGAAAAGGCATGCATAATGTTGCAGCAAAATTTTTTATCGATTAGCTACAATATAATATGTCTGAAAGACAGCAAAGTAAAATTTGAAAACAAACTGATAAAAATTCTCCCTGACCGGTCCTTTTGTGATATAGAAGAATTTATGTTATTGTAATGTGTAAAAGGTGGTGGGTAGGAATTACTAACTCAAATACGGAGTTTTTTAAAGAAAGAAAACCTTAGAAGTGTTCAGCATGTAACCATATTTAAAAATTAATTTCCGATGTGAATGTAAAATGACTCGTTGTACATCATTACGATATATCATGCTAAATTATCCATAAACTATCTACGAACGTATTCGTGTATTCGTGCGAGCCCGTGGAGCCGCCCAAGTCACAAACAGTCGAGTGCTAAAAGGTTGTTAATCAGGGAAAGAGTAGTACCGAACTAGGTAAAACAGAGAGGATAACTGAAATCGCGAAATTAAAAGCAAATGTTTGAAGACGCACACGCTCACTAACGAGTGGAATATGCTACCGGGAATGTAGCTGCAAAGAAATGGTTAACGGGCGGTAGACTGAAGCAACAGAATCATTAACCAGAACACTTCAAAACTTGTATTAGCTTATCTCATAGTAGATATAGGAACTGTAAAGATGCTAAACTGCGTGAACTCATTACAATATTAGGAGTGTGTTGATCTGTTGAGTAGAATACAATAGTTTAAAAGAGTAACACATTTCACTCGTAAACTACCAAATAATTTTGAAACAGTAAATTTTACGCTTTGTTTGTTCGAATATTCTGATAGTAGCATCTTATGGACCCTAGGTAGTGGTTGTTACGTCAATCGCATTGATACAGGACACAAGACACTGTAAAGTAAGAAGGTACCCCGAAGAATGTGCTAAACATAATATTCACATTCGGGCGTCCAATGGGCTCCAGTGAATCACTTGTCAATCCTTTAACTGGTGCTGCAACACAGAAAACATGGTCACAATAAAGTAATAGAAGCACACAAATACATGTTTCGACACAAACACTCTCATCGTCAGACATCTCACGGTTAAGTTTACAAAATTCGTCGAAATCAACACGCAGGTAAGACGACAGCCCACTGTCTTATGACTAACAGACGGAAACAACGAGCAGAGCAGTTGGACAAGAACTGCAACACGATACACAACTGCTCCTGAGCAATTGTCAACCAACGTAAGATGTCGCGAAACGTTGCAGGATAATGTAGTACCTCGCTTTCATGCCTTGAATGACAAGGCGACTGTAGAATATATTTTAGCTCATTAGATGTTTCGAAGATCATGTTTGCGACAACTCGTTATGACGTCCCAGCGGGGTGCCAAATGTACTCCTTACATCACTTTTCTGTGTCTAAGTGTGGTATTAACCCACAAAATTATTCCATACAACATTAATGGATGTTAACTATCCAAAGTGTTGTATTCACCACAACCTGACGACGCCCAACACCACTGGTAGCAGGAAACGAACGTCCCAGCTATAAATATTTACCGGTAGTTGCAGTGCAAGGTGGCTGGCCTGCACGCTAAGCAAATTTATGTAAATACTGGATTCTGAAACACACATACTCGTAAGACGGGCAGCACAAAATGAGTCAAACAATAAACTTTTAAGTTTACAGATGTGTTGACAGATGCGTGGCTCAATATTCGAAGCCCAACATGCTGACAAGCCTAACACATCGAAGATAACTATCTAATTTAAAAATGTTTAGCCAGACTGCTGTATTATACTGTAATCTGCTCTGTATCTGACTAATAACTTCACTAGACACGTGTTTTTTAAACAATCCGACGATTACTCGTACGGTGGCAATATAGACAGCGTCGGCTGCTGTAGACAAACTGTAGACCTGTAGGCACACGGACGTGAACTCGGCGTTAACTGTGCGGGAGGTGAACTGTAAGTGAAAACGATGCGTGCTGAATTATGCACCGTCGTGAGCTGTGATGCCAGCTGAGGCTGAAATGGCTGAGTGGCCGAGAGTCGCTGTTTATCCCACGATTAGCGTAATAATCTTCATTCGCGAGGAAGGAAGTATTTCGGGATATCAGCAGGTGATGTTACCAGCGCAATCAGAAATCTGTTCATATCGCGAGCGCTATCTAGGCGACAGTAGATTGGAGCTCAGTGTGGTGCCACAGTTTAAGGACCTGGAAGGTGGCGCCCTCTGATTAACATCGATGTGTACAGCACAAACTAAGCTAATTATCTAATGCTTTCTCCATCAAAATTAACAATCATACACACAGTAAACATTGGTGAACGCAAGCGTTTGAGAAGTTCAAGTTCCAATCAACATACAATCCTAGGATTTTTAAATATTTAATCTCTGCATAATTTTCTTTCAAAAAATGGTTCAAATGGCTCTGAGCACTACGGGACTTAACATCTATGGTCATCAGTCCCCTAGAACTTAGAACTACTTAAACCTAACTAACCTAAGGACATCACACAACACTCAGTCATCACGAGGCAGAGAATAAATTTCTTTGCCATGGCTTTCTGTGTGTATGTTAACGCTAATCTCAGGAACTACTGGAGGGATTTTGCCTATGCAGATCTGTGTTGGGCTGGATTATGGTGCTTCATCATTAGCAAAGAGCACCGTTCGTGTTTTATGGGCGTGAGGTACACGTAAAAAGTGTGACACAGAGTCATGCAAGAGGCATGTGCCCCTGTTATGAATTAAGTTGGTGAAACAGTGCTGAGTCACTGGACGCGGGGTGACAGGTTCATTGACCAAATACAATAACAGAATACAAGAAAGATACATACCAATTCATGGAAAAGAACTTCATATAGACAGTGTGGGTCCTGTGAATTTGCGTATTATATTCATAAATAACTTTGCTGTTAAATATGTTCTTTATTGCTTTTGGTTTCTTACAGTTAATAATCAAATAAAATCACCCCTCTTCATTTATCGTTATCCCCCTCTCTATCATCCCCTCTCCTCATCCATGCTTTTAGTTATATACCATATTATTTTAGCAACATTTTATGGACAACGACTTCTGAAGCACATATTTTTAACATTTTACGTGTGATACATCGTATATACATCCATTCTATGACTTCTATTTATGTTAATTCATATATTTTCCCTTGTGGTTACGCAGTTCACTAATGTTTTGGAATGTGTTACATTCACATATCCCCATATTGTCTGTACGAAGTTCTTCCCCCTGAATTGATGTGTCTCTTTCATGTACTTACTTCTGTGTCTCTTATCAGTCTTCACTGTGTTCCTCTTGCGTTTTTTGTAATCTTTTCAGATTTTGTGATGATGACGACGACGACTGTAATCGAAACTACATACTTATATGGATATGGCATCTGTTCTTTCGGACATGTCCGAAAGAACAGATACTATTGATGACCTGCAGCCGTCTAGAACGAAATTAGAATTACATTAGTACCTTTAGCTGATGACGGGCGTTGATATATATCAACGGGGACAGATGAAAATGTATGCCCCGACCGGGACTCGAACTATCCATCGGAGCCACCGAGGGCACAGAGGATAGTGCGACTGGACTATCTCGCGCATGCCTCCCACGATACCCACATTCTAACCTTGTATGTCCACACACTACATTCGTAGTGTCCCACCCCAACACACTCATTACTCGTGGAAGACATTCTTACCAAGTCGGGGAATATGTATGCATCCGCACAGAAGAAGAAGATCACGGTCGGCATTGCCAGACCTATATACTTATATGGATATGGTGTCTGTTCTTTCGGACATGATCCCGGGTTCGAGTCCCGGTCGGGGAACACATTTTCTTCTGTCCCCTTTTATATACAGGGTGAAAAGTATTTAAACCGACAAACTCTGGGAGGTTGTAGGGGACATCAAAACAAATATATTTCCCTAATGCCATTTTTTCCTATGACGATTATTTAAACCGGTGGACGGAGATTTCTCTGGCGGTAAATTAATTAAACCAATAAAACAGGAGACAACACATTAACACAACGCAGTTTCAATTACAGTAGATTTTCAAAAATGCCTCCATTGACACGTAAACAAAGGTTACACCGTCGGATCATGTTCTGTCAGGCACGGGTAAACACTCCAGGAGTATTCTGAATTGTTCCTGCTGCTGCTACTATCCGGGCACCCAGATCCTCTTCTGATGCAACAGGAGTTGCGTAAACAAGGTTGCGCATCTCTCCTCACACAAAAAAGCCCAGAGGGGACATATCTGGGGTTCGAGCAGGCCATGGTACAGGACCACTTCTACCAATCCACGTTTCTGGGAACCGTCGGTCCAGGAATCGACGCACACGACGACTGAAATGTGCTGGCCTCCCGTCATGTTGGAAACACATGCGTTGTCTTGTAGGGAGCGGGACGTCTTCCAGCAATTCTGGCAATGCTCTGGAGAGAAAATTGTAATAGTGCCTGCCATTTAATGGCCTAGGTAGCAGGTACGGCCCAATTAAACAGTCCCCAACAACACCGACCCACACATTAACGAAGAACCGCACTTGATGAGCGCCAGTAATTGTGGCATGTGGGCTATCCTCACTCTAAACATGCGAATTGTGCATCATGAAGACTCCATCACGTCCGAACTTTGCTTCATCGGTAAACAACAGAGAGGATGGAAATGTAGGGTGCATTTCACACTGTTCCAGGTACCACTGCGAAAACTGTGCTCTGGGTGGATAATCAATTGGATCCAAGTTGTGGACAGGCTGTAAGTGAAATGGACGTAACAATTGCTCTCGAAGGACTGTTCTTACATTCGTCTAATTCGTCCCCATATTACGTGCAATTGCGCGAGTGCTGATTGAAGGACCCCGCTCCACATGCTGCAAGACAGCTTCCTCAAATCGCAGCGTTCTTACCGTGCGACAGCGTCCCTGTCCAGGTAATCTGCTAAATGACCCGGTCTCACGCAGACGTTGGTACACTGCAGCAAAGGTCGCATGCTGCGGAATAAGGCGATTAGGATATTGTTGTTGATAAACCCACTGTGCAGCTAGTACGTTGTGGTGCGCTACGTAGTACGCACCAACCATATGAGTGTGCTCACTCCAGGTATATCGCTCCATTTGTAAACAGAGACAAAGCACTATTACACTGGTGGACAGCAGTTGCCTGCAACTGAAGAGCGTAATACGGCCTCTTTAACAACTGAAGAGCGTAATACGGCCTCCACCGGTTTAAATAATCCTCATAGGAAAAAATGACATAAGGGAAAATATTTGTTTTGATATCCCCTACAACCTCCCAGAGTTTGTCGGTTTAAATACTTTTCACCCTGTATATCAGCGCCCGTCAGGAGCTGAAGGTATTAATGTAATTCTCATTTCGTAATCGAAACTCGTCAATAAACGTGTCACCTCACATGAAATTACTTAAGAAATTATTCAGTGCAGTATCAGCACTGTTTCTCCATTTTAATTATTAATGTAAGATATATGGTCATTTACATACAAGAAAAATAATAATAAAATAGGAGCGGTTGTGATACCGATGCATGTGGAACAACGATTGCAATTTGTCTCCAGATTCAACCAGCCACCGAACACGTCCCTTTGCTTCCTATCAGTTAAATACGAAGTGGACCGCTTCCTCAAGGTATCCTGAGAGCCACAATCTTAAATGGGTTGTGGTGAGGAGGAAATGAGGAGCAGCTGGTGTTGGAAGCCTGCCGCCCAGAGCGGTCGCTGGGGCGGTTTCGGAGCGACCGCCTGATCGG
This sequence comes from Schistocerca serialis cubense, assembly GCF_023864345.2. Lineage (NCBI taxonomy): Eukaryota > Metazoa > Arthropoda > Insecta > Orthoptera > Acrididae > Schistocerca > Schistocerca serialis. Next base: position 454,184,661 of record NC_064642.1, read on the forward strand.
TCTCAGTAACGAGGCGCTTCCCGTGGCCATAAATCCCGCGTACATTTCGCGTGGGCAGGCCGCGCGGCCCGCGTCCGTAATTTACGACGCACGCAATGAGCCTCGGCCGCACACGCGTCGCCAGTTGGCAGCCTTGTTTCGTCGCCTCCTGCTCCCCTGTTCCACAACGTACTTTGTGTCATTCGGGCATCTCTGCCAGTCGATGGAAACATGTCACTTCAAAAGCACCAGGTGGACTAACACAGCAGTTTCCTCCACTCTCATGGGCTTCCAAAGTTGTTAATAAAATTCTTTCTGTTTTCAAACTGTGTTTCAACTTCCTTATCATCTATTTATCACCCACTGTCGAAGAAAGGCTTCTCTAGACTCTTCTAAGCAAGTTCCCACCTTCCATTAGGTGTTATCTTAGTTATTACCTCTCTCTTGTAATCCAGTAAAGGACGTCCTTGGTCCCTCTGTCATCTAGTCGCCTGTCTATATGATCGGCCTTCCTGTAATTCAGTTTCATTACGCTTCTTTTACTTCAGCTCGTTCAAAAATGTAGACATCACTGACGTCATAGACACACACGTGACGTTGTTGGCTTTTAATTTACACGCAGGCATGAAAGGCGCACCATATTGTGCAGTCGATTTTGACCAGAAAGTCAAATGGTTCAAATGGCTCTGAGCACTATGGGGCTTAACATCTGAGGTCATCAGTCCCCTAGAACTTAGAACTACTTAAACCTAACTAACCTAAGGACATCACACACACCCATGCCCGAACCTGGGCCGTAGCGGTCGCGCGGTTCCAGACTGTAGCGCCTAGAACCGCTCGGCCAACCGGCCGGCCTTCAGCCCGTTCTTTTATCCATTTCTTATCCTGTTTTTCCTAGTAATTCCCAACGTACCGAGTGGTTATAATTAAAATGACGGCGTTCCGAGGGCTGCAGTGCTTGCTATATACAGTGTACGACGCTGAAACATCTTAGATACGTTCATTAACCGATGCGCTCGCGGAGTGTGCTTAAAAAAATGATTCCACTATCTGCCACCAGGCGAAAATACGGCGCTGTAAGTAGTCAGAATGTGAAATGTTTCCTGTTTTGACATCAATATGCTGTTTGTCGCTTAGCAACATGTGTTAATTTCTTTTGTGAATCACCTGTCGTGCAAAGCGTTAAGAAGGTTGAAGTTTTCCATGCGAAACGCATTGGTCATTGAGAAAAAAGACCGTGCTCCGCAGGCAAATATGTCTTATGGGAATGTCACTGCGGGAATACCGGCGACAGTAACAGCTGCGAAGAAGCCCCATGTCAATAAATGGGCTAAGGAATATGATAAAGAAATGTATAGAAAGAGGTGAATTAGGTGGGGCAGCAGGGAGAGGGAGACAGCTCATTCCCATGGCAGTTGTTGATGGAACTGCTATACTGCATACGCCTAAATTCCGCAACCAGTGCTCGGGTTGTGTCATCTGAATTGTCTCCTCCCCGGTCAAAAGTTCAAAAGATTTTGCGGTCCGCTTTACACTGGTACCCGTATAACATTCGGAATGGACACCAAAGGAAGTTCCAGAATAAGCTACAATATTGTGACTTTGCCCTTCGCGTTTTGATACACATGGAAATGGATGAAATGTGGCCGGGGAATAAATATTTTTTGTACGGACGAGACACATTTTACTCTGCACGATGTCATGAACGCACAGAACTGTCGCATATGGGGTTCTAATCCGCAACGTGTAGTGCAGGAACATCCAGTGTACCCAACTTACTTGACTGTGTCGTGTGGATTCACAAGCTGCTTCATTTTCGGTCCCTCATGGGCCTGTTAAGTGTACCGTGGAATCTGCACATTGAAAGGACCTCTTTGTACAACATTTAATGCCAAATTTGCAAGAACACAACAGTTTCCACACCACATTTTTATGCAAGATGCGGGCTACACCACATGTCGCTTGTCAGGTGAAAGATTTCCTTCGAAAACAAGGCAATTTCAAGATGTGTGGCCTTTCAGATCCCCCGACCTAAATCCATGTGACTTGTGGTTATGGGGATATCTGGATGTATCGGGCCGGACTCTTCCTGATCTGAAGGATAGCATACTGCGACATGTCGCTCTCATTACACCTGATGTGCTGTGAGCAACTGTCGACCATGACGTGTTACGGATGCAGTATGTTTCTGAGTCGAGAGGCCATATTGAACACATGTTGTAACATGTGACCAAATCCTAATAAACGTCAGAGAACCACCGTTATTGCGTGTTTGATTGTTTCTCCCCTTTTCCTGCACCATGCCACATACTGGCTGCTTAAAGCGCCATATTTTCATCTGGTGGCAGAAAGTGGCACTTTTTTTTTTTAGCATACCCCATGAGCGCACAGCCGGTGTGGCCGTGCGGTTCTAGGCGCTTCAGTCTGGAACCGCGTGATCGCTACGGTCGCAGGTTCGATTCCTGCCTCGGGCATGGATGTGTGTGATGTCCTTAGGTTAGTTAGGTTTCAGTAGTTCTAAGTTCTAGGGGACTTATGACCACAGATGTTAAGTCCCATAGTGCTCAGAGCCATTTGAACCATTTTTGAGCGCACAGAGTAATGTACATACTGCGGTTATACAGCCCACACTACAGTTTAATTGTAACCACTCAGTAAATCTTCTTAATGCTCGCTGAGAAAACTTTAAGTAATCAATGATTTTCTTCGTATCCCCGCCAACAGCTGATATCGATGGTGCTTCAGACGCGCCATAGACGACCGCTGACAAATACCGCCAGGGGCGTGCTCGAAATGTCATATGGCACGAGACGCTCATAGTGACGGGGCCAGCAAGGCCGTGATTTCAGTGTAGTACTGTCTGTTCATGAGTTACTGTCAATCACACCATTCTGCATATGGGATTTCTACCCTGCATTGTACGTAGACTTTTCTGTTCCCGTTAGTGGCATTCATTCACTGTTCTGATTTAGATGACGTTGGGTTTTGAGTACATGTCTGTATCAAGAGCGAACAAAACAGTGGGATCACATCGTAGTCGCCACTTTTCTGTCCGCTCCCGATACGAATACGTAATACAAACACAAAGTCGATGCCATCGAAGGCAGAACTCTGAATGGAAGCCAGTAACGAGAGCAAATCCAGGTTCAATGCAGGGTCGAAATGCAATAAGTAGAACGGGATACGCTGAATGTACTATAAGCCCTAGTTAAATCACGGCTGTCTGTGTGGCCCCTTGCTATGAGCTACTCGGCCACTTGATACACCACTGGCGGTGTTCGTCAACTGTGAACTATAGCGTCTCTGAGCTGCTGTTGATATCAGCCGTTTGTGGGGAAATTAGAGTTTTCATATTAATAGTTCATGTATCGCTGTCATACGTCATAATGACTGCAAACTTTCTGTTTCAGATAAAATGGAAGCTTAGTCCTGGAAACTCTATTTAGTTCAATACGAAGCCAAGCCACCATGTTGTTTTTTTATTAGCTGTTTCAGTCTAACAACGAGAGTGTATTCAGACATTCGTCGCCCGATAGCAACGCAAAGTGACCTTTAGGGCTTTTTGACGATGCTGAGTGTAGCTCCGAACTTTTACTGTGTTGCTATCAAGTGATGGATATCTGAAGATGCTCTCGTTCGTTGAAACTTGTAATGAAAAAGCCACTAATACGCAGCCTTCAGCGGCTCGTCTGTATGTTAATTCCTAATGTTCGCTGTGTCTACATTCCCTCTATTTAATTTACCGAACGCGCACCAGGAAATTTTTACAGTCTGTGTAGTTACGGAAATTACTGCATTGAGAAAACAATTCTTGTTTTACACTCAAGCATGTTTCGTTGAAGATTCACCATCGTTATAGGCTTCGTATATTTTCTGGCAAATAACATGTAAATAAATTTGGTATAGTAATACCTATAGTTTTGAGATTATGCTGCTTACATAAATAAAACTATTAACAGAAAAATATATTCTTTAGCATCACATACTGATGTTTCGTGGCTGTCTAACATTTGCAGTACAGCTGATATTTCACTCCAGTTCGCATCTGCAAATGATCAGGCTTTTTTTCAGTATTGCGTTACGTCTGTTTACCAGAATGTTAGGCCTAAAATAAAACTATTGCTTTTTCTGTTCCGCTGCTGTTAAGATCATGGCACTGTCGGTATATTATATACCGTGTCAGCACTAAATTGTAGTTTTATTCTTTGACTATGTTGGATTAAGGGAATAGTTTTAGGAAATGTTGTGGGGATATGATGTTTACGAACGGGCATTGTATAAATTGGTGAGTGGGAAGGGCTTCATATTCACGTAAGCTGCGTATAGTTAGTTTTTGTTGGTTGTGCTACATTATGTCTTTACAGGGTATGCAAACAGTGTTCCCTAACACTCACTGTGACGTTGTTTATCATATATTGACTTGTTGCCAACTGAGCTCCGAAATTAGTAGCTATATGACTGTAAGTGGGATCTTATAACAACCAATACTAGATCCAAATTCGCGGAAAAAAACGTCTTTCGGACCTTGCAGTTTCACACTTTTCTTCTAGGGAAGAAACGATATTTTTTATACATGTTTGGATTCATAGATTAAATACAAATGTTCGTGCCCATAGTATACCATGGCGGTGTTGTTCTAAATTACTACAATAACAGTGTCGGGTGAAACTGAATAAATCAGCAACCCATTATCGGTCTTCTTTGACCACAGAGAAACGGCAAATTCTTTTGTGATTCGGGTGTGAAGCCAAGGAAGGGCGTTTCCTTTATGTTTAACTCTTAAATCGTCCCGTACTTCGGGAATTTGAACGATTGGGAATCTTGCTGGAGATCTGCAATACAATTATAATATTTCCAAAACTAAAGAAACGTAAGATCGTACGTTTTAGTTTTGGTTCAAAACTTCGTTCCTAGATTAAATGCGTGGCCTATTATATCATTTTTGTTATGAATACACTATAGCCATTGAGTTTTTCGCAGTTGCGACAGACATTACTTCAATAATGGGTTTGCAGCTTATCAGTTAATTCTAAATGAAATATGCTTTCATTTTAAAAATATTTATTACAGACAGAAATGGGTGAAATTTTCTGTGAAAAAATTAATACTACTTTTGAATTATAGATTCAAGGAAGCTCTATGTACGTAAAGTAAAAAGTGCAAAGTATAAATTATTCTATGAAACAATCTTGGTATCATTATACATATATGGGCAGTCATTTCGAAATATTTGGATCAATATCATGAGCTAATGGTGAACATATACACGAAAAGGCGATTTAGTTAGGTATTGTCTTAAATATTGTTTTCATAAACCCAACAAAGCATTTACATATTCCACTCGCTGGATGGTTTCGGTCATACTGCATCCGACCTTGAGTTGTTGTTTCCATGTTTGATCCAAGCAACACAAAGTTTAATCCAGTCATTTCGAATTCACATGGAACGTATAGTTCATGTAGAGCATACGGTTCATGTAGAGCATACAGTTCATGTAAAAGCAATGTTTTTCACTGAACTCGCTGTTTTCAAAAGTCGTAAACTACACATATCTCCTACACATTTCGGTATTTTTCCATACTGCACACATCTTCCTTTACACATTATGCACGACTATTCTACATTACAGGTCTCTGTTTCGATGACATAAAATATGGCGGATCGTTATTCAATTTGCTTCATTGACAACGGATATTCGACAAGGAAAGAAAAAATATGTATCGCTAGAACAATAATCAGCTCAAAAAATTGAAGTTGCTCAAAATATATTCTAACAAAATATGAGTCAATGTAAAGTACAAATTTTCGAAAATGGAATAAAACTGTCTAAGACTTTAAGGCAATAATCTAATGAAACTGTAAACAATATATGTCTCAGTAAACATACGATTTACTTACAGTACCTGCAGCAATATTATATTGTCTACCACAACTGCATTACTGCTCTTTCATTTCCGTCTGTGTGAAGTTTTCACTCGGTTGTTGTATATTTGACGAAAATACGACAGAATACCAATGATACGTGATCCAAGGTGTGTACATATCATCGGATTCTCAGCAGCTTCTTGAGCGCCGATTTACCCGATTAACCTACTTCGTTCACATATTTCTGTTTCATCAATAACCCGTTCATTTATTGACTGATAGCTGCTAAGTTATATGCCCTTTTCCTCTCGCCAGTATCCACAAAGACAAGCAGCTACTGAAAGTGTCTGAAAGCCGTTGTTAAAGGCTCTTATAACAGCTCTTTTCGGGTCGTTCGACAGCGATGATGTAGCGCTATTAGAAGGAAAAGTAGTGTCCCGTGTTTCCGGAAATGAGGAGATATTCTACAAGATAATAAGAAACTGCACCCTAATCGTGGTGGAAACTATGATAATGGTGGTTTTGTCACTGGTCGACCCTTGGACGTACCAAAACCACTCCAGAAAACCATTCAACGTCTTTATAGGAAAACGTTATCTGTAGATTATTTCAAACTTTCTTATTCGCGTTTCATCTGTATCATAAGTAAATGTGGCTAGTTCCGCCTATTTGCTGCAAAATATAGAAAATGCTTTAATCTACAACTTTGCGGAAATGGGCTTGTAATTTTGTCATATAATAGTTGAAGAGGTTTCTTACTGTACATTACATACCGGAGCTGGAAATTAAGTATAATAACATGAAAACGACGTATAATCAGAAAGGAAAAAGGCAGAATGCCTTTTTTTTAACGGTTCTTTGGTGTAACCTCGATGATGGAGGAATTATTACAACATTCGACGTTACGCTCGAGAACCATTAAGGCAGTTACTGCATCGAGAAACCTTCAGACGGCACAGTCTACCGTTTGTTTTTGTTTTATTTGATATCTTTTCTTTTTTCCCCACCCAAGTCCGCATTGACTTATCACTGATATAGCAATTATTTGCGTGAATTAGGGGAAAGCCTGAAAGGCCTAACCTTGCTGGGTGAAGTAAATACATAAATAAATAATGTACGTACTGCTTGAGGCCAAGAGTCAAGTGAGAGCCGTGTAGTACTACTGTCGATGCGTTGCATGAAAACACTTTTGTATGTTTAATTGACTGTGTTGTGTTCTTCAGAGGCGGCGACGATACAAGTCCGAAATCAATACCTTTTAAGTCTCGCAACCAAAAATCGTCAGCAATGACTGCCGAAGACTTCTAACACCAGAAGTCAGCTTCATTTTGTGAACGGCCTTGTCAAAGAAGGTGGAGGAGCGGACAGAGTTTCAGGGCAGCTTCTTGCTCTTTGGGATAGGAAACTGCCCGTAAAGGCGGAAGAAAGAGTAACGACCTATGGCCTGAAGATGCTGCAAGCAATCGAAACCACTGCATTAAAGACACACAATGGATTTCTGGAGGAGATGTGGCCTGTAGCTGAAAAAATGCCATGATGCTCTCTTCATTGGCATAAGACTCCAGGTTAGTCCCCCATTCAGATCTCCGGGAGGGGACGGCCAAGCGGTTGCTGACCCTGAGAAAAAGATCTAATAACTAGCGAAAGGACAACGTTCTACAAGTCGGGGCGTGGAATGTCAGAAGTTTGAATGTTGTAGGGAAGCTGCAAAATCTGAAAAGGGAAATGCTAAGGTTCGATGTAGATATAATGGGGCTAAGTGAAGTGAAATGGAAAGAAGACAAAGATTTCTAATTAGACGGGCTTAACGAATTATTAAAAGCAGCAGAAAATTGTATGACGAGAGTAGGATTCGTTATGAATACGAAGGTAGGGCAGAGTGTGAGTTACTGCGAACAGTTCAGTGATAGGGGTTGTTCTCATCATAATCGACAGCAAACCGACACCGACAACGGCAGTTCAGTTATAAATGCAGACGTCACAAGATGAAGAGGTGGAGAAAGTATATAAGGATATAGAGCAGGTAAATATGTATGTAAAGAGAGATGATAATACACTGAAGAGCCAAAGAAACTGGTACATCTGTCTAATATCGTGTAGTGGCCCCGTGAGCACGCAGAAGTGCCACAACACGACGTGACATGGACTCGACTAATGTCTAAAGTAGTGCTGGAGCGAACTGACACCATGGATCCTGCAGGGCTGTCCATAAATCCGTAAGAGTACGAGGGCTAAAGATCTCTCTGAACACGCTGCAATACATTTCAGATATGCTCAACAATGTTCATGTCTGGGCAGTTTGATGGCCAGCGGAAGCATTTAAACTCAGAAGAGTTTTCCTGAAGCCACTCTGTTAGAAATTCTGGACGTGTGGAGTGTCACGGTGTCCTGCTGGAATTCTCCAAGTCCGTCTGAATGCACAATGGACGTGAATGGATGCAGATGATAAGGCAGGATGCTTATGTACGTGTCTAGACTTATCAGGGGTTCCATATCACTCCAACTGCACCCGCCCCACACAATTACAGAGCCTCCACCAGCTTGAACAGTCCCCCGCTGACATGCAGCGTCCATCGATTCATGAGGTTGTCTCCATACCCATACACGTCCTTCTGCTCGATACAATTTGAAACGAGACTCGTCCGACCAGGCAACTTATTTCCAGACATCAAGAGTCCAGTGTCGGTGTTGGGCACAGGCGAATCGTAAAGCTTTGTGTCGTGCAGTCATCAAGGGTAGACTAGTAGGCCTTCGGCTCCGAAAACCCATATCGATGATGTTTAGTTGAATGGTTCACACGCTGACACGTGTTGACGGCCCAGCATTGAAATCTGCAGCAATTTACGGAAGGCCTGCACTTCTAACACGTTGAGCGATTTTTTTCAGTCCTCTTGGACCTGTTCTTGCAGGGTCTTCTTCCGGACGCAGTGATGTCGGATATTTGGTGTTTTAAGGGATTCCAGGTCGGCCGAAGTGGCCGTGCGGTTAAAGGCGCTGCAGTCTGGAACCGCAAGACCGCTACGGTCGCAGGTTCGAATCCTGCCTCGGGCATGGATGTTTGTGATGTCCTTAGGTTAGTTAGGTTTAACTAGTTCTAAGTTCTAGGGGACTAATGACCTCAGCAGTTGAGTCCCATAGTGCTCAGCGCCATTTGAACCATTTTTTGAAGGGATTCCTGATATTCACGGTACACTCGTGAATTGGTCGTACGAGAAAATCCCCACTTCACTGCTACCTCGGAGATGCTGTATCCCATCGCTCGTGTTCCGACTGTAACACCACGTTCAAACTCATTTTAATCTTGATAAGCTGCCATTGTTGCAGCAGTAACCCATCTAACAACTGAGCCAGACACTTGTTATCTTATATAGGCGTTGCCGACCACAGCGCCTTATTCTGCCTGTTTCATATGTCTGTATTTGAATACGCATGCCTATATTAATTTCTTTGGCGCTGTAATGTATAATAACCAAGAATGATTGGGCCATAGTACTAGGGGAAGCAGTAGAAGAAAGAGTTACGGGAGAATATGGCTTGGTACTAGAAATGTGAGAGGAAGACTAATAGAATTCTGCTGTAAATTTCACCTAGTAAGAGTGAATACACTGTTCAGAAATTACAAGAGCAGGTGTTCTTTGAAAAGGTCCAGAGACACGGGAAAATTCCAGCTGGATTACATCATGATTAGGTATAGATTCGGAACTCAGACGTTGGTTTGTAAGGCGTACCCAAGGAGCAAATATAGTCTCCCATCACAATGTAGTGCTTATGAAGAGTAAGATGAAGACTAAGAGACTCGTCTGGCAGAATCAAAGTGTCAAGATGTGTGAGGGTGAAGTACTGTGAAATGATGAGATCCATTTGGAGTTCTCTAAGGTGCTGTGCTAATGAATGCCGTAGTAGGTAGTTCATTTGAAGGGGAGTGGACACCTCTCAAAAAGGCAATCACAGAAAAGTCCATCATAGGGTCAAAGAAGGTAACCGCAAAAAAAGCTTGGATAACAGAAGAAATCAATTGATCGATGACAGCAAGGGAATACGAGAATGATTTGGGAAATTCAGAAATATCACTTAGGGATGCAATAAACAGGAAGTGGAGGGAAGCCAAGGCGAAATGCTGCAAGTCTAATGTAAATAAATCGTAAAACAAATGGTCGTTGCTTTATTCAGCTTACAGAAAAGTCGAAACAACATTCGGTGTTTTTAATTGGATGACATTAATAGCAATGGAATCAACATTAAGAGTGCAATGGTAATACGACTTTTAAGCACAGAGGAGGGAGCGGATAGGTTGAAACAGTACGTTGTAGAGCCTTACGAGGGGAGCACTTGTCTGATGTGCCTGAAAGGGAGTCGATATGGAAGACACAGGTGATACAATAGTAGCGTCAGAGTTTAATAGAGCTTCGGAGGACTTACAATCAAAAAGACAGGCGGATAGATTAAATTCCTCCTTAAGATATGACTGGGGACGTGGCAATCAAACGACCAAACGATTATTCAAGTTGGTGTGTAAAAAACATGAGACAGGCGATATACCATCAGGCTTTCGGAAAAGTATCATCCACACAATCCCGAATGTAGCAAGGGCAGACAAGTTCGAGAAGAATCGCACAAACAACTTAAAGAGAGATCCGTACCCAAAGACTGGAAAGGTGCACAGGTCAAACCAATATTCAAGAAAGGTAGAAGGAGTAATCCACTAAATTACAGGCCCATATCATTAACGTCGATATGCAGCAGGGCTTTGGAACATGTATTCGAAAATGATGAATTACCTCGAAGAGAACGTATATTGACACATAGTCAATACGGATTTAGAAAACATCGTTCTTGTGAAACATAACCAGCTCTTTACACACACAACGTGTTGAGTGCTATTGACAAGGGATCTCAATTTGTTTCCGTATTTCTAGATTTCCAAAAGGCTTTTGACACTGTGTGAAACAAGCAGGTTGTAGTGGAATTGCGTGCTTATGGAACATCGTCTCAGTTATGTGACTGGATTCGTAGTTTCCTGTCAGAGGGGTCACAGTTCGTAGTAACTGACGGAAAGTCAAGCAGAGGTGATTTATGGCTTCCCCCAAGGCCCTCTGCTATATCTTATCTATATAAACGATTCAGGAAACAATCTGAGCAGCCGTCTTAGGTTCTTTGCAGATGACGTTGTCGTTTATCGTCTAGTAAACTCATCAAAAGATCAAAACGAATTGCAAAACGATTTAGAAAAGATATCTGAATTGTGCAAAAATTGGAAGTTGACCCCAAATAATGAAAAGTGCGAGGTCATCCACACGATGCTAAAAGGAATCCGTTAAACTTCGGTTACATGATAAATCAGTCTACTCTAAGAGACGTAAATTCAACTACATACCAATGAATTACAATTACGAACAATTTAAATTGGAAGTAACACATAGAAAATGTTGTGAGGAAGGCAAACCATAGACTGCGTTTTATTGGCAGAACACTTAGAAAATGTAACAGATCTACTCAAGAGACTGCCTACACTACGCTTGTCTGTCGTCTTTTGGAGTACTGCTGCACCGTCTGCGATCCTTACCAGATAGGATTAACAGAGTACATCGAGAAAGTTCAAGGAAGAGCAGTACCTTCTGTATTATCGTGAAATAGGGAAGAGAATGTCACAGACATGATACAGGATTTGGGCTGGACACCATTAAAACAAAGGTGGTTTTCGTTGCGGCGGAATCTTCTCACGAAATTTCAATCACCAACTTTCTGCTCCGAGTGCGAAAATATTTTGTTGACGGCAACCTATATAGGGAGAAACGATCATCGTAATACATTAAGGGAAAGATATGTGTGTTCGTTTTTTCCGCTCGCTGTTCCAGCCAGACACTGATGTATTATTTGCGGGTATCCATGGAGATGAAGATGTAGAACGGCTTATGCATCCATATTGCTGGCAAAAATAATGTACAAAATAATGGAAAAGAAAAGTGAGGTCTGTTATATGGCGATGTGTTTGTTTTTCGGAAAGGTAAAGACATCGAAGAGAGAGTTCTGATGTTGTGACTGATAATGGAAGCAAGACTTTAAAAAAATCAAGACACGTTCATCGGATTTGTCGAGCTGGAAAAAGGGTTCGAGAATGTACAATGGTGAAACATGTTCGAAATTTTGAGTAAGATGGATAATATGCTGTATGAACAAGAAACAAGAGGGAACACTAAGAATAGAAGTCCAAGAGCGAATTTTTCGGATTAAAAAGTATGTAAGACAGTAATGAAGCCTTTGGCTCCTACTGTTCAATCTCTACACCGAAGAACCAATGACGGATATAAAAGAAAGGTTCACGAGTGGAAGAAGTGGACAAGAAGAAGCATCAGGATGATGCGACATGCGTTAAGACATCAGAGAATAATTTTCATGGTACTTGAGGGTACTGTGGAGGGTGACCGAGCGAGGTGGCGCAGTGGTTAGCACACTGGACTCGCATTCGGGAGGACGACGGTTCAATCCCGTCTCCAGCCATCCGGATTTAGGTTTTCCGTGATTTCCCTAAATCGCTTCAGGCAAATGCCGGGATGGTTCCTTTGAAAGGGCACGGCCGATTTCCTTCCCAATCCTTCCCTAACCCGAGCATGAGCTCCGTCTCTAATGACCTCGTTGTCGACGGGACGTTAAACACTAACCACCACCACCACCACCACTGTGGAGGGTGAAATATGTAGGAGACAGCAGATACTGCAGTCATCTAACAATAAATTAATTGAGGGCGAACTGTGAGATTTGTACAATGGAGGAATTCGTGCTGGCCGCATCGAACCAGTCAGAAGGACGAATGACAAAAAAAGAAAGAAAAATGAAGAGTGAGCCGGTTTAATCGAGAGTTAAAACGAAAATAACAACACTCGCACGCATTTGACGTTCTCCGCAGCACAGAGGACTCTTCTGTGCAAATATACGTACACGGTCTTCTACATAAGGAGAAGTTGCTGAATTCGTGTAGGGGGATTAATAGACCGTTTTCAGAACTGCACAGTACCTTTGTGCCGTTCCGGCTAACTCCAGAACACATATAAAATTAATATTCAGTTTTTGGTGGCACTCTTTGCTTTAATTACGACTGTGAAGTATTTGATTTTACACATTGCATCACTACCCCTTCAGGATGTGACATCACGCAAGGTCTCGAATTCAAATATTGTGACAAAGCTTAGCACCTTACGCGGCGATGTAACATCTAAGATGTGAGCCTAGAGCAGAGGTCACCAAATTTTCTTCACAGCGGTCCGGATGACTCACAAAATGATGGGTGGGGGGTGCATCATCATTCTGTACAATACTTGAAAGTCAGAACGAAATCACTGGGGAAAAAAGACGAGGAATAAATTCTGCATTGTGTATTAATTAGGGGTGAGTGGCATGCAAAGCACAAAAACCAACGACATCCAATCTATTTATTTACTACGAAAATTATCAAAGAAGGCGATGTTAGCGAAAAGTCAGTTACATATACGGATCAGACAAACAAAGCAGCAAAAATCATTAGTAAAACTAACGTTTTGCTTTCAAAATATCATCAGTGTTTGGTTTGGAGTTGCTGAAAATAATGAAGAGAATTGCTTTCAAATGTCTATCAGTCAATCTCGTTCGGTTTGCTGACTTCACAAACTTTATTTTTGAAAATGTTTGCTCATAGCCATAATTGTTACAAACACCGATGCTATAACAGCAAGAAATTTTTTCACTTTGAGAAACTCAATATCAAATAAGAAGCGATAAAATTCAAAAAGCTTCCTCCTCTGTTCTTCTCTTTCAACAAGCCATTTGCTTGCAGATCAGTGAGCTCCAGCTATAGCTCGATAGGTACAGCATCAAAGTTACAACCGGACGGCTTCTGGAACGGAAGAATGTCACTCCCATTTCTGCCAAGATCGGAAAATCTCTCGAAACAATGCTTCTTCAGGTCACGAATGAATTTTTCAAAAAATCGGAATTGACGTCTTTGGTGACTGAAATAAAAATGAGAAAAGTTTTCTCCTTACAGTTCTGTTTAAAACAATGACAGCTTTCTCCGAAATCCTTTGATCATCCTGTAGAGTTCACAAACGAGATTATCCTTTCCATGAAGTTTCAAGTTCAGTTCATTCAAGTGGGACGTGATGTCGACCAATTACAACTTTGACAGCCAGACAGACTCCGACGGCCATGGATGAGCCTTCTTTTTCGGCGAGAAAAACATAGGTTTTGTCAGATCGAAACAGGACATTATCGCATCTGACCCACCTCACTGCAGTGTGATGAGACAAGTCACAGAATTCAGAACAAATTTCTTCAAGTAAAGCCTGGAAATGACGGTGACTGCGTGTCGCCGAGTGAGTTACATATGGGACAGGGGCCCGTGGACGGCGTTTGAAACGGTTATTTCACTGGGTACAAAGGTTTCCAGCTCCGTGTGTCGGGATGCCGACGATGGGCGAAAGTTACAGATGGAAGTCTTGACTTGCTGAAGTGGTTCTTGTAATGGCTGGCCATTTTGTTGCTCGAAAAATTCCGAAGGGAGTGTGAGTAGTTCACCACACACGAGCTGTGCTGCAGAAACTCCACCGACAAGTTTAACAGCTCCTCGTAGCCCTAGCAAGACCAGCAGTAGAACAGAAAAGTCTAGTGTACCGCGCGTTTTATCAAACAAATTCAGGTACCATCGACGGGCCGGATGAAGGGCTGTCGCGGGCAGGATCCGGTCCGCAGGCCGTAGTTTGGCGATCCCGCGTCTAGAGTGTACAAGGTCACAGCCTGTTCCTTCATCCATCCTCTGCCACAAGGATTGCTCGCCAGTCATTGGTGAGCCCGACTGCGGCGACGGGCCCTTGTAGCTGTCAACATTGTTGAGTTGCAGCAGCAGGCGGACGTCTACTGAGGAGTGCTCTCGTCCAATGACAGAAGAAGCGAGCAGCGAGCGAGCCCGCGCGGCCGCCCGCGCCCGGAGGCTTCATTCCATCGGCCCAGGAATGCGCACCTGCGCGGCTCGGAGCCGGCTGGGTCAGCTGGTGCGGCCTTGCCGACAGCCGACAGGTACCACCGCTGCGGCGGGCGCACCGCGCTGCACTGCGCCAAACCCGCAGCACCGCACCGCGCCGCGGGCTGCTTTCGCTGGCACGTGCGCCATTTACTGGACACCTGCAACTTTCCCAATCCTCTTGTCTGTCTTTTATCATTCAGACAAGCTTGCTACGCCGATCTCACCCTACCCGTTGCGAACATTTAAGGTTAGTATACCTCGGACACGAGATGCATCACCTGGAATCCATACTGAGGAGCAATCGGAATTCCATCTGAAAACCCCTTCTACATGATCGACTTTCTTGCCTAAATTGACTGTTGAAAACAAGCGAGTCTATTGCAGCGCCCCTGCCGATTTATTCCTGTACTGTGTGGTCATTTTCGTTTACACGTCAGCGCCAAAATTGTGCAGCTTGATACGTGAACGATGAAAGTGAGGTTATGAGGGCATACCCTTTTCATGAAGAAATCGAAATATAGTAACAACATGTAGGAACAAGCAATGATATTGGAGTTTATTAATGAGAGTAAAATTCATGGTGGATGTTCTTGCCAAAGGTCGTGTGGTAAATTCTCTACACTGCTGATAAAAGAGTATAGGAAGAGTGTCGCCCAGACTTTTCGAAACATACACGTTTATTTATCATCACAGATGAACAAAGCAATCAACCGCATATCAATCCGCATTTTATTACAAACCTAGCTAGATTTCAGTTATAGTACAGTATAGTACAGTCATCGTCAGTGCGTTTAGTGGCTTTGTAGGTCTATAAGACTCTCTACTAAATGCACTGTAACTGTAAGCTAGATCTCCAATAAAATATGGACTGGTATACCACTGACTGCTGTGTTCATCCCTGATTACAATCATTTCACTGTTACTGAGCACGACGATTCTTAATAGAATGCAACTTGATACATTCACTTGCTTGAGAAGACATAATACTTGCAAACGCACCGTACAATATCTATAAAGCGATAAATAGCGCCGCGCGGGATTAGCCGAGCGGTCTGCGACGCTGCAGTCATGGACTGTGCGGCTTGTCCCGCCGGAAGTTCGAGGCCTCCCTCCGGCATAGGTGTGTGTGTTTGTCCTTAGGATAGTTTAGGTTAAGTAGTGTGTAAGCTTAGGGACTGATGACCTTAGCAGTCAAGTCCCACAAGATTTCACAGACATTTGAACATTTTTTTGGAAAATAGCGCCGCTATACTTCACGCCGCTATACTTCACGCCGCTATACTTCAGCCTCTTTCTTGCTAAGTGCAAAATGACATTGAAAATTATTTTTCTCGTCAAATAATTCACTTTTTCACTCATGAAAAAATGTTCAAATGTGTGAGAATTCCTATGGCACCAAACTGCTGAGGTCATCGGTCCCTAGACTTACACACTACTTAAACCAACTTACGCTAAAGACAACACACACACCCATGGCCGAGGGAGGACTCGAACCTCCCGCGAGAATGGCCGCCTGATGAAATAATTTTCGTTACACTTCTTCCATCTATTTACTTTCTTCATTTATCCATAATTCAGGTTTTTTCTGTAAAACGAAAATATCTTTTTGGTTTTAGAGGTTTCGTCCCACTTGTAGGAGAACACTAGTAGGGAAAATGCCAGGAGTCGTGCAACTTTTTCAGTATGTCACAAAAATGAAGCAGACAACACAACAAAGATTAAGAAGAAACGAAGCCACAAAATCTATTTTTATAGCAGGAATTAGCTCGGTCAGAATAGGTTAACTTCCAGTGCCACAGATCTCTGTTTATGCTTATGTGCAGGGTGCAGCATACTCGGAAATTTAGAACTCCACACTCGTACCATCTATACATCATTGACGTCATAGGCATACTCGTCACGTTGTTGTCTTTTAATTTACACGCAGGCACGAAAGGTGCACCCTATCGTGCAGTCGATTTTGACCAGAAAGTTGCTTGTGTAAAACGTGCTGAAGAAATGCCACGAATTGTAACACCTCCGGTGTACTGGCACGTCGCAAGAAGAAATGTCGGGTCGCTCGTGTAAAACGTGCTGAAGAAATGCCACGAAATGTAAGACCCCAGCGTACTGGCACGTCGCAAGAAGAAATGTCGGGTCGCTCGTGTAAAACGTGCTGACGAAGTGCCACGAATTGTAACACCTCCGGTGTACTGGCACGTCGCAAGAAGAAATGTCGGGTCGCTCGTGTAAAACGTGCTGAAGAAATGCCACGAAATGTAAGACCCCAGCGTACTGGCACGTCGCAAGAAGAAATGTCGGGTCGCTCGTGTAAAACGTGCTGACGAAGTGCCACGAAATGTAACACCCCCGGCGTACTGGCACGTCCCAAGAAGAAATATCGCGTCGCTCGTGTAAAATGTGCTGAAGAAATGCCACAAAATGTAACACCCCTGGCGCACTGTCACGTCGCAAGAAGAAATGTCCGGTCGCTCGTGTAAAACGTGCTGACGAAGTGCCACGAAATGTAACACCTCCGGCGTACTGGCACGTCGCAAGAAGAAATATCGCGTCGCTCGTGTAAAATGTGCTGAAGAAATGCCACAAAATGTAACACCCCCAGCGTACTGGCACATCGCAAGAAGAAATTTCGCGTCGCTCGTGTAAAATGTGCTGAAGAAATGCCAGCCTCGAAATGTAACACCCCTGGCGTACTGGCACATCACAAGGAGAAGGTCGGGTCGCTCGTGTAAAACGTGCTGAAGAAATGCCACGAAATGTAACACCCCCGGCATACTGGCACGTCGCAAGAAGAAATGTCAGGTTACTCGTGTAAAACGTGCTGACGAAATGCCACGAAATGTAAGACCTCCGGCGTACTGGCACGTCGCAAGAAGAAATATCGCGTCGCTCGTGTAAAATGTGCTGAAGAAATGCCACGAAATGTAACACCCCTGGCGTACTGGCACGTCACAAGGAGAAAGGTCGGGTCGCTCGTGTAAAACGTGCTGAAGAAATGCCACGAAATGTAACACCCCCGGCATACTGGCACGCCGCAAGAAGAAATGTCAGGTTACTCGTGTAAAACGTGCTGACGAAATGCCACGAAATGTAAGACCCCTGGCGTGCTGGCACGTCGCAAGAAGAAATGTCGGGTCGCGCGTGTAAAACGTGCTGAAGAAATGCCACGAAATGTAACGCCCCCGGCGTACTGGCACGTCGCAAGAAGAAATGTCGACTCGCTCGTGTAAAACGTGCTGAAGAAGTGCCACGAAATGTAACACCCCCGGCGTACTGGCACGTCGCAAGAAGAAATGTCGGGTCGCTCGTGTAAAACGTGCTGACGAAGTGCCACGAAATGTAACACCCCCGGCGTACTGGCACGTCGCAAGAAGAAATGTCGGGTCGCTCGTGTAAAACGTGCTGAAGAAGTGCCATGAAATGTAACATCCCCGGCGTACTGGCACATTGCAAGAAGAAATGTCGGGTGCGGTCTTACTGCCACACAGAGTGGCAAACAGAATCGGTTGTATATGCGCAAACACGGCGTACAGACCACTTACAAACCGACCAAGAACATCTACAACTGTCTCAGATAAGAAACGCGAGATAGATATCCGTCGAATATCGTGTGCGAGAGTGGGGAAAAGTCTACGTTGTAATGACCGGACGAACCATTGGTACATCATCGAACATAAACATTACTGAAGACTCAGACAGATGTAGAAATTGCTCGTGATGGACCACACGCTGAATTCAACCACATAATAAAATTCGTCTACACGCAGGTTCTTGCTGTGAAGAAATACCACGCCCGTCTGTTTAGCGAAGCCATTGAAATTCATAAGCGAGACAGTAACCTTAACAAGAACGAAGAAAGCCAAGATAAACTGATCTTGTATTCCTGTGCTGCGGAGGACGACCGTTGCCGGTAAAAGGGCAGAGCGACAGCCGTAATGACCATGGAAAAGCTCCCAGATGTTGGCTCACCTCCAGTCCGGCACAAGCGATGGAGGGTGAATATCTGACTGGCGCTGTCTCTCGAGCTGGCGAAACGTCAGAAAAATTACCGAACAAACGTGAGCCGAAGATCTCGAGACGAAAGTTGACAGACAATATATCACTTTAGTTTAGGCTTTACTGTTACTGTTATTGATAATGATCACAACTGCAAATCTATTGCTACTAGTCACAATTTATCTTATTTCCACTGCGCCTTTCAGAGATTTAAACTTAAATCGTAAGTGAATTAATACATGTGTATGACGTATGAACGACTTTGGGGAAACTTGTGTACTGCTCTCGGTGGTCAAAGGTTCCTTTTCTTCCGTGTACAGCACATACAGTTTATAAACACTCAGTATTTACGCAGTGCATGTGATCTTGCATGACAGGAACGGTTCCTGTGACCACTGCAGACAGTGCCACAGGTCACCCAAACACACAACAGAGACATGTATACTGAAGAGCCAAAGAAACTGGTATAGACATGCGTATTCAAATACAGAGATTTGTAAACTGGCGGAATACGATGCTGCGATCGTCAACACCTATATAAGACTAGTGTCTGGCGTAGTTGCTAGATCGGTTACTGCTGCTGCAGTGGCAGGTTATCAAGTTTTAAGTGAGTTTGAACGTGGTGTTATGTTCGGTGTAGAGCGATGGGACACAGTATCTCCGAGGTAATAATGAGGTGGGGATTTTCCCGTATGACCATTTCACGAGTGTACCGTGAATATCAGGAACCGCTGAAACATCAAATCTCCGACATCGCTGCATCCGGAAAAGATCCTGCAAGAACAGGCCCAACGGCGACTGAAGAGAATCATTCAACGTGACAGAAATGCAACCCTTCCGCAAATTGCTGCAGATTTCAATGCTGGGCCGTCAACAAGTGTCGCCGACCGTTGGTGGCCGAGCGGTTCAAGGCGCTTCAGTCTGGAACCGCGCGACCGCTACGGTCGCAGGTTCGAATCCTGCCTCGGGCATGGATGTGTGTGATGTCCTTATGTTAGTTAGGTTTAGGTAGTTCTAAGTTCTAGGGGACTGATGACCTGAGATGTTAAGTCCCATAGTGCTCAGAGCCATTTGAGCCATCAACAAGTGTCATCGTGTGAACCATTCAAGTAAACATCATCGATATGAGCTTTCGGAGCCGAAGGCTCACTTGTGTACCCCTGATGACTACACGACACGAAACTTTACGCGTCACCTGGGACCGTCAATACCGACATTGGACTGTTGATGACTGGAAACATGTTGCCTGGTCGGACGTGTCTCGTTTCAAATTGTATCGGGCGGATGGACATGTACGGGTATGGAGACAGCCTTATGTATCCATGGACCCTGAATGTCATCAGGGGACTGTTCAAGTTGGTGGAGACTCCGTAATGGTGAGGACGCGTGCAGTTGGAGAACCCTGATAGGTCTAGATAAGACCCTGACAGGCGACACGTGCGTAAGCATCCTGTTTGATCACCTGCATCTATTCATATCCATTGTGCATTCCGACAGACTCGGGCTTTTTAGCAGGACAGTGCGACACCCCACACGTCCATAATTGCTACAGAGTGGCTCCAGAAATAACCTTCTGAGTTTAAACACTTTCGCTAGCCACCAAACTCCCCAGACATGAACACTATTAAGCATATCTGGGATGCGTTGCAACGTGCTGTTCAGAAGAGATCTCCACCCCCTCGTACTCTTATGGATTGCCCTGCACGATTTATAGTCTCAATTCAATGCAGCACTACTTCAGACGTTAGTCGAGTTCATACCACGTCGTGTTGCGGCACTTCTGAGTGCTCGTGGGGGCCTTACACGATATTTGGCAGGTGCACCAGTCTTGGGCTCTTCAGTATATTAATTCACACATATCCAACTGATGTGTAAAAGTGTGAAACGGTGGTGTAAATAAGATAAATGTTGACTAGTTACTGTGAGCCGCGCTCAGAATTCGATAGCTCGCGTCCGGCGAGTTGAGCTCGTCTTTGCCAGTTACAGGATCTTTGGTTTTCTCCCTGATGGAAGTGGGGAAGTGTCTTGTGCGAAAAGGGAGTGGGGGCAGTCTGAACAGGGCTGTTATTGTTGACGGTTTGTCGGTGGGACGTAGGGGCTTCCTGGAGAGCAAATTTTCAGCACTGCCGGTGCACGGTTCTTCTGGTGTGAGTGTTGGAAGTCTGCGTTCTCCGTGCGGCGGTGCTGCTGTTGACGTGCCTTGCTGGGTCAGCCTGGTCCTGCCCTGGCTGTACCCCGGTTCCTCCCGCTGAATTTGGCGCGATTTGGCGAAGCCCACCGGTCGTGCCCGCTTCTGCACTAGACGACCGGAACGCCTTCACCACAGGATTTTTCCGGGCACCGAGTCAACGCCTTCCTCGGGTGGAAAGAGTCCGGTTCGACTTCCTTGTGTTTATGGTGACGGTCATTTGTCTCTCCAGGGATTTGTCTCCATTGCCTGCTGTTCGTTGTGTTTGAAGCAGCTCGGCGCTGGCCTTCCGCTTAGTTTTTCAATTTTGTGTTGTGCTGCGCTTCCCCGTTTTCATTAAATGTGATTTTGAAAGAGTTTTCAGGTCGTGCTCAACTCTCTTCCCCGTGGGGAAATTGGCTTGCGGTCAGATTCAATGTTTTTAAAAATCTTTGGGTGCCCAATTTTAATTAAAGGGCAGTGTGTTGTTGTGGCTAAGTCTAAGCACGCTTTGCCACTACGTTGGCCTTTAGAAAATAAATCTGCTTTATTTAGTAGGACTAATACGTTTATTGCGACCAGTAAGTTTGTTTCTTTGTCCTTAGATACCACAATAAGTCGAATTTTTATATGATGCTTGCCTCTGTCAAATTGTAGGTAAAGTGCGCTAAAAACAGTTCCATGTGGACAGTTGAAGTTCTTACTCTGACTTGATCATTAAGCTAATAATAGGCCACTAGTATAACTAGGGTTGTGGGTACTAATCTGAAGGATGCTCCTGTATTTATTAAGATTGTGCTGATGTTGGTTCTACATTCAAGATACCAGTAATTTTGACTTTTGACCGTTAGCAATTCCAGCTTTAAATGTGTATCTCGTTCAAACCTGTTAAATTTAACTGGCATCACGAAGCGAGTTAACATTCAGTGGCGCTTTCAACCTAATTTAATACTCGTATTAGCTTTTTTTTTTTTTTAGTTGATGCTGCCCGCCGCGGATTCCTCACCTGTGCCAACCTCTTCATCTCAGAGTAGCACTTGCAACCTACGTCCTCAATTATTTGCTCGATGTATTCCAATCTCTGTGTTCCTCGACAGTTTTTGTCCTTTACAGCTCCCTCTTGTACCATGAAAGTCATTCGCTGATATCTTAACAGATGTCCTATCATCCTGTTCTCCTTTTCAGTGTTTTCCACATATTCCTTTCCTCTCCGATTTTCCGCAAAACCTCCTCATTCCTTACTTATCAGTCCACCTAATTTTCACCATTCGTCTGTAGCACCTCAGCTTAAAGGTCGTTTGTAGCACCTCATCTTAAAGGCTTCAATTCAATTCAAATATTAGTTACTGGATTTCTTTTAGGGCTTTGGTTTTAGTTAACCTGTTCACTGCTTAAGAGAGCTTTGCTGTATATGTTGTAGTGCATTACCTATCCTCCCTGGGCTTACTACTGCTGGGGAGGGAGGGGGGGAGGTCTGCGTCCCGATGTTTAGGTCTGGGGTCTGTTGTGTTTTCCGTGGTTTTGTCCTCTGACCTGACGTGGGGGCACTCTATTGTTTTACTGTAATTTTCAGGTTGTGGCGTGCCTGGGCAAGATTTTCAATGTAAATCATTAAAATGTTCTGACGAATTGTAATTTTTGGTGAAAAACATTAAAGAACATGTAAATTGTTTGCTGGTGGTGCTTCACGTTTAATACTTTTTAAGGGCGAAAGCTCGAGTTCAGTCTTTAATTTTTTTTTTAGTTCAGCGTTGTATTGTTGCCTAATAAATTGTTTTAAAGAATACTTGGTAACGAACGGTGTTCGATACAGGCTCTTGTTGCCTGCGTCAACAGCAAACTTACAGTTTCAGTCGCTACCAATTACATTCAACAGCTACAATAATCTGTGCTGGACATGAAACGTGAGCCAATATTGAAAGGTATCGGAGCTGCGTCTCTTGATAACGCCTTCCCTCGCACAGCGCTAGGCGGCAGCGGGGTCGACCGATGAGGGTTTAAAGCGCCGTACGCGGATATGGTCATTCTTCTTATCACCTCGAGCGAATGGAAGAACTAGTGTCTTGTAGGACAGCAGGATAGCAGTATGCACGTTGTTGTGACGGCGCAGGGTCGGCAAAGTGATACCTTGGACGCAACTTCAGTGGCAGCATGGTTCAAATGGCTCTGAGCACTATGGGACTTAACTTCTGTGGTCATCAGTCCCCTAGAACTTAGAACTACTTAAACCTAACTAACCTAAGGACATCACACACATCCATGCCCGAAGCAGGATTCGAACCTGCGACCGTAGCGGTCACGCGGTTCCAGACTGAAGCGCCTTTAACCGCACGGCCACACCGGCCGGCGTGGCAGCATGTACAGTAGATATTCGCAGGGTCATATGCATGTAAAGTGGAGTTCGAGATGTAGTTTAAACTGAGCACTGACATGAAGTGTTATGCTTGCTGGCCCAGCTAATTCCCCGTCGAGATTACGAGTTGTGTATGCGCTGTTGAATGTGCTGTCTGTTTTATCTAAAGGTCAACAGGCGCATCAAGTACGGCTCGTGTCATTTGGTAATTTGGCTGGATTTCTCAGTATTGCTTGTGGATTTTCGTCGTAGCCAAAGGAGGGACAGTGCAGTTTGATGCGCAAACAATTGTTGGTCTTAATACTAATGTACGCCGTCGATTTAACTTGTTTAATTGTTTTACTGTGTTTGACAGCACTCCGTTCGAGTATATGTTGTGAATGGTACACTGTGTTTTGTTTTGGCCGAGTGCCGTTAAGTTTTGAGTATTTATATTGATGGAGTTTGGTGAAATGAACGAGCACCTTTATCCCTGCTAAGGTTTTTTTTTAATTGTTTGAAAAGCAATAATATTTTAGCAAGTAGATATCTACTAATACCAGTATTGCTGGCCCCTGCTTCCATCTCAAGCGAGGTAGATTACTCCTACACGTAGGTCAGGGGCCTGAAGATGGCGTAGTAAAGCGCCGAAACTGGGTGCCTGATAAAATAAGGTTTAAAATTGACGGCTGAGAGGTGTTTAATTTGACGTCCTCAATCGAACAGCCCCGCGACCATCGCTAAAAAGATGGACATACAGAGACAATACGGCGAACTTCCCTTGTGGTGAGCCGGCTGAGCTGGCCGAGCGGTTCTAGGCTCTACAGTCTGGAACCGCGCAACCGCCACGGTCGCAGGTTCGAATCCTGCCTCGGGCATGGATGTGTGTGATGTCCTTAGGTTAGTTAGGTTTAAGTAGTTCTAAGTTCTAGGGGACTGATGACTTCAGAAGTTAAGTCCCATAGTGCTCAGAGCCATTTGAACCATTTTGCACCTTGTGGTGAACAGCCGTGATAGAACGAAACTGACGTTCCCTTTGCAGTCCAACATCGGGCCACTGTCACGCCCGAACGCCCCCCCCCCCCCCCCCCCACTTGTTAATATTGCAAAATTCGACCAGATGTCAAAATGGAGGCCCCTTGCAAATTCTGTTGTGTGCTGATAACGCTGTCTCACACCAGTTTGCAGCATCTCTTTGTCCTTCACAGTCACTACTCAACATCTGAGGCTGGTCGGGCTCCTTATACAGGGTGATTCAAAGGTAATTTTATAGAGTATAAGGGTGTAATGTATGGATCAAAATAACAGTAAAACGTTACATAAAGTTTCGTGAAACTGCATTATTTACAAGTTATGACCCATAATTTCATTTGTGGTAGGTATTACATTATGGGACAGTTCATGCTTCTAGCGTGTCGTGTTAGTCTGCATATCGACTGATATTTCTTTGTCGGCGGTGCTCTTGTGCACTTCAGTCGGGAGGCAAGAGGATATCTCAAAGGTGCTTATCCTGACAAGTGGACAGGTCGCGCAGGACCAGTTGCTTGGTCCACCAGATCTCCGAATCTTTAACCCTGAACTTCTACCGTTGGGGCCGTCTCAAGGACCTCTTGTGGAGTTCCAATTGGGGATGCAGCACAACTACAGCAGTGAATTGAAATTACCTCTGCAACTGTGTAGAATGAGATGAACAGAGCCTCCAACATTCCGGGATCGGTAAGAAATCTAGGACATCACTGTCTTCATCTACATGGATATAATTTTGAACATGTCACGGGTCAAAAAATGGGTCAAATGGCTCTGAGCACTATGGGACTCAACATCTGAGGTCATCAGTCCCCTAGAACTTAGAACTACTTAAACCTAACTAACCTAAGGACATCACATACATCCATACCCGAGGCAGGATTCGAACCTGCGACCGTTGCGGTCACGCGGTTCCAAACTGAAGCGCCTAGAACCGCACGGCCACACCGGTCGGCCCCCATGACATGGCCGGACGGTGTGGCCGTGCGGTTCTAGGCGCTTCAGTTTGGAACCGCGTGACCGCAACGGTCGCAGGTTCGAACCGTGCCTCGGGCATGGATGTATGTGATGTCCTTAGGTTAGTTAGGTTTAA
This sequence comes from Schistocerca serialis cubense, assembly GCF_023864345.2. Taxonomy (NCBI): domain Eukaryota; kingdom Metazoa; phylum Arthropoda; class Insecta; order Orthoptera; family Acrididae; genus Schistocerca; species Schistocerca serialis. Next base: position 454,210,111 of record NC_064642.1, read on the forward strand.
GTAGTTCTAAGTTCTAGGAGACTGATGACCACAGGTGTTAAGTCCCATAGTGCTCAGAGCCATTTGAACCATGTCACGGGGTAAACGTACTTTACTGTAGAAGTTCAAGTGTTAAGATCCGGAGATATGGTGGGCCAAGCAACTGGTCCTGCACGACCTGGCCACTTTTCAGGATAAGCAGCTTTGAGTGTGCAGGATAACCGCCGGCAAAGGAATATCAGTCGATATGCAGACGAACACGGCATGCCAGAAGACTGCAATGGCCCATAATGTAATGCCTACCACAAATGGCATTATGGATCATAAATTGGAAATAAAGTATTTTGAGACCAAATTTTATTTAAAGTATTACTCTTATTTTGATCCATACATTACACCCATGAAGTGTGTCCAGTTACTTTTGTATCACCCTGTATAAGGAGCGTGAACAGTGTCACATGCTGAGTGGTCACTGTGAAGGACAAATGGTCCCTTCATGTCGTTGCTTTCCGAGAAGACTTAATTTTGTATTGTTCGTGCTGCACTAGTGATCCCTATTCTATTGCATAACTTTGAAATAGAGTAGTTTCCGACAAAACTTTGTTTAACGTTTTAATCTTATTTTGATACAAACATTACACCCACGAAGTGGGTACAGTTACTTTTGAATCACACTGTACACCCTAGCAGGCTGATAACAACTGTGAACAAAAACAACGGTCATTCACTCTTGTGGCCGTTCCACCTGTCACAGAGAATTGCAAATCTGATAATTTATATACCTGCCCACGTCGTGTATGTTTACGAAGTTACATTAGCATCCAATTATTTCTTCTGGGTGCTTCACTTTTTTGTCAGGCAATGTATTTATAGTTATGTGCTGGCTGTTAACACCCTGTAAATTGTGCATTCTCCCCTTATCTTACTGATCACGTACTCACGTCCACTATTAAGTTCAACTGGATTCTGGCTCAGTGCCACAACGCTATCGACGTTTAGCGTCGTCGTTTTCATAGGCACGTTTCCAACCAGTGGTTTTAAATTAATCAAATACGAAGAGAAAAATAAAACGGAGCTGCAGAGAGGTGTGGTAAACGGGGAATACAACTAGCACGCAAGACGTCCCGTTCTTAATAAATGACACTCCCAGCTGCAGAGCAGTAGCGTGTTTTGGCGGGAGGAATGGAAGCCCGGGTGCGGATAGTCAGCTGGCGGAGCTTACGAGCGGGCCGCAGCGCGCTACGAGCAGTCCGCCGGAGCCGACACGTGCAACCACTCACAGCGGCCGGCCGGCTGGTTTCGCGGACCATTGGAAACAGCCTGCCGGCTGCGAGAAACTGCACGCCGAAGAGAGACGGGGGACGGCAGCGCTGCGGAACGGAATGGAACGACTTCATCGGGGCGCATCGTTTACTAGCCGGCGCTGGCTGGCGTTTACGGTCGCCTTACGACTGCCGCGTCTCGTCTGGCCTCCACAGCTGCGTGCAGAGGGCCGCAACAGCGGGCGATGCCGTGCGTCATATGGCGACCCTGGGCGCCGAGTCGCCCGCCGCTTATCGCGAGGAATGTATTTTCCACTCGCTCTTCCTTGTCCCGATAAAATTCCTCGGCTTCTTCTCCTCCCTTCTCCCCACCCCCACCCCCACACCACCGAAAAAAAAATCACTCAACAGATACAAATAACCTAAAACCAGCGGAAAAATGCCCATAGCGAAGCACAAAAAATGCAAATATGTTCCTGTTTATTTAAAAGATTCTGACTGAAAAATGTGGAGCCAGCTACCTCATTCTATCTTTTTCAGCACCTTTAAAAATTTTCGCAAAAATATTGGCACGTGAATATATTCCTGCTTTTTTTAACGTGCAACTCACCTCAAACACCCACAAGCTCTCCTAACTGTAACTCACTCACATCCACTAGCCCATCGCTGTAAGTCACTCGTATCCATCCACTCCCAGCTGACCTTTTTCACTCACTCATTCGGCCCAACTCAGTGTCTTTACTCCTTTCGTCTTTGTGTCATTGTCTCCTGTGTCACAGTCACAGTCCCCTTCGTTCTGTCCTACTATTATAGTCTCCTCTAACTTTGGATGTTCTCCCTCTCCCAATTCCCCTTTCTCCTTCTCTTTATTCTTCATCCCCCTGCCCCCCCCCCCCAACAGTCTCCTTCACTCTTTTCTTAGCACTATTTTCCGTTGTCCATACCACTGTGATCCTGCTTTTCTCCCACGCTGCCATTTGTAAGTAGGTTGTTTAGGTTTTTATGTTGGTAACGCCACGTAGTGCTCTATATGAAAATCACTGACTCTGCTGTGTGCAGTCTGTGGCTGGTTTGCATTGTTGGAACTTTCGCTATTGTAGTGTTGGGCAGTTGGATGTGAACAGCGCGTAGCGTTGCGCAGTTGGAGGTGAGCCGCCAGCAGTGGTGCATGTGGGGAGAGAGATGGCAGAGTTTTGAGAGCGGACGATCTGGACGTGTGTCCGTCAGAAAAACGGAATTTGTAAGACCGGATGTCATGAACTGATATATACAATATGACTTTTGAACATCATTAAGGTAAATACATTGTTTGTTCTCTACCAAAATCTTTCATTTGCTAACTATGCCTATCAGTAGTCAGTGCCTTCAGTAATTAGAATCTTTTATTTAGCTGGCAGTCTTGGCGCTCGCTGTATTGCAGTAGTTCGAGTAACGAAGATTTTTGTAAGTGATTCATGAAAGGTGTAGCTTATTGTTAGTCAGGACCATTCTTTTGTAGGGATTATTGAAAGTCAGATTTCGTTGCGCTAAAAATATTGTGTATCAGTTTAGTGATGATCATAATAAATAAAGAGAGAAATGTCTGAGTACGTTTAGTTTTACTCAGCTGTTTGACAATCAAATAACGGAAGAGATTTACCAGCACTGTCATTCTTAATTTTTCTATAGGGATGTTTCACATTGTCTCCTTTGCTCTTTTTATTGCGCAACAGATCTCCACTATTTTCCATTATTTCTTTTCCGTCTCTTTGCCACTGCTGCTGTCTTCTCTCTCAATGTAAAAAAAGGCGAATATGTTCGCATGTCAATGTTTTTGCGAAAAATTTTAATGGTCCTCAGGAGGACAGAACGAGGCAGCTGGCACCACAGTTTTCGAGTCCTTTAAACCAACGGGAAAATATTAGTATTTTTGTGCTCCGATAGGAACATTTCTCCGCTGGTTTCCTTTTTTACCTGCTGCGGCATGGCACGTTACTCACATGAAAAGAAATGTATTATCAGTAAAATTCAGATAATTTATTTATATGAAACTGAAATAACGTAAAACTAATGTTACGCCTCAAATCGGATTTTACGAGAAAAAACTTTCACAATTTCTTCAGTACTACAACCAAGGGGTTCCCACACTTTACAGCATATGTCCCCGTGCTACGTCGCTTTATAAACTACATTTCCGCTCACATCGGATTTCACGTGCGTATTCTACGTGTATAAGTGCGGTAACTGTGAACCTTTGCATCTCGGAAACGAATAAAGACATGAACAAAATTTCAAGGTTGTTCGAGATCGGGATCTTAGGAATGTATCGTAAAAATTTCAGCCATTTGTTGTGCATAGTCGTCTTGGGAACCTCGGCTGGGTTTTGCTCCGGAAAATATATTATTAGCGAAAAAAAAAAAGTTGTCCGTAGCCCAAGGGCTATCCCCCATTTCAACCTACCTTTTTTATCACCAATGGAACTCGAGGTATGAGCACAGGAAAATCTCTTTTTTATACGCTGCTTTTTGGAACATATTAGGCACGCGTGCTGTCGCATGCATACCGATTCGCCGCCTGCACAGAGACGTCTTTCAGGCTGCTTACATAAGGCCATCTGCGTCTTTCTACAGCTAACTTTTCCATCTATACGAATCTACTACACCAAACATCCTCGAAACTCCGTTTTGCGTATGCTGACCTTTGTATTTCTTTACAAGTTATCTCATCCTCTGCTCCTTCCAGGGCGAAGTTAACTACATACGTAGGTTCTGGGTTGGGGTGAGGAGTCAAGAGTGTAATATTGTGTCTGTCCCTTCTTCTCCCCCCCCCCCCCCCCCACCTTTCAAATATAAATTGTCACTCCCACTATTAAACTACCACAGATGCGTACGATTTCAATAACAACAATGGAATATACGCACATAAAAAAAAGTTTTGCATCACCCCAGTTCCCAGAATTCCCGAAGATAGACGTTGACTGTGAATATTGTATCACAGACACAGCCCCTTTGATTGTTCAGCGATCCACTAATCCCACTCAAAGATGTAAACAACCATGCATGAGCAGCGCCTATTAGACGGAGGAGGTCCGACAGCCAAACAACTCCAGTCATTCCACCAGGAAGGAGGTACACGGCTCGTGCTGTCTGTAGTTCAACTATGCCTAGACGGTCAATACCGCGATTCGATCGCGTCCGCATTGTTACTTTGTACCAGGAAGGACTCTCAACAAGGGAAGTGTCCAGGCGCCCTGGGTGAACCAAAGCGATGTTGTTTGGACATGGAGGAGATACAGAGAGACAGAAACTGTTGATGAAATGCCTCACTCAGGCCGCCCAAGGGCTACTACTGCAGTGGATGACCGCTACCTACGGATTATGACTCGGAGGAACCTTGACAGCAACGCCACCATGTTGAATAATGCTTTTCGTACAGCCACAGGACGTCGTGTTACGACTCAAACTGTGCGCAATTGGCTGCATGATGCGCAACTTCACTGCCGACGTCCACGGCGAAGTCCATCTTTGCAACCACGACACCATGCAGCGCGGCACAGATGAGCCCACCAACATGCCGAATGGACCGCTCAGGATTGGCATCACGTTCTCTTCACCGATGAGTGTCGCATATGCCTTCAACCAGACAATAGTCGAAGACGTTTTTGGAGGCAACCCGGTCAGGCTGAACGCCTTAGACACACTGAGTGCAGCAAGATGGAGGTTCCCTGATGTTTTGGTGTGGCATTATATGGGACCGATGTAAGCCGCTGGTGGTCATGAAACGCGCCGTAACGACTGTACGATACGTGAATGCAATCTCCGATCAGTAGCATATCGGGAGGCATTCGTCTTCATGGACGACAATCCGCGCCCCCATCCTGCATATCTTGTGAATGACTTCCTTCAGGATAACGACATCGCTCGACTAGAGTGACTAGCATGTTCTTGAGACTTGAACCCTATCGAACATGTCTGGGATAGATTGAAAAGAGCTGTTTATAGACGACGTGACCCACCAACCCTATCGAACATGCCTGGGATACATTGAAAAGAGCTGTTTATAGACGACGTGACCCACCAACCACTCTCAGGGTTGTACGCCGAATCACCGTTGAGGAGTGGGACAATCTGGACCAAAAGTGCCTTGATGAACTTATGGATAGTATGCCACGACGAATGCAAGAGGACGTGCTACTGGGTATTAAAGATACGGGTGTGTACAGCAATCTGGACCACCACCTCTGAAGGTCTCGCTGTTTGATGGTACAACATGCAATATGTGGGTGTCATGTGCAATAAAAAGGGTGAAAATGATTTCCATGTTGATCTCTATTCCATTTTTCTGTCAGGTTCCGGAACTCTCGGTACCGAGGTGATGCAAAACTTTTTTTGATGTGCGTATAAAACTGGCGACCCACCATAGTTTCGCACTGTTCAGCACATATGGCCGGACGACATGTGTGAAGTAGCGAGTAGGGGCTTCAATTTATATATGTGGAAGAGAGAAGGGAAGATGACGTTTTAATACAACAATAATAATTTGTTAAATTACCATAAAATATTTTAATGTAATAATAATAATAATAATTTGTTTGCATCCATGAATACTACGTTGCTGCAGCTTATCGTCCGGGAAATTAAAATAAATAATAAATATTAAATATAGCCTTCGAAAAGCATACGTTCGAAATTTGGAGAAAAGGAACTGTCATGCATGAAATTTAAAATGTGTAATAACTACAAACTCCCTCATGGATCTTGCCGACTTGGGGTGGCTTGCATGTCTCAACGGTGCGTGTAATCGTACCGTATGTGCAACCATTCCAGAGCAAGAGGGGGTGGGGTGGGAGAGGGGGCGGTATCCATAGCTGGGCACAAGACCGTTGATATGTTAATCGTTCATTACTAACGAATTAACCTTTCCAGTAATGGATTAACTGTTAATTTAAAGGAAAGGTTATCGGACTCTTTCTTAGCCTCCTTACAGTCCGTTAATTGTTGATTAGATATCTATTATTTATGAGATAAACGACGCCGCACCGCCTGCTGAAATCAAATCCTGAGATATTCGGGACTTGTCGGTCTGTGGCTATGTCGGCGTTGCATGCGATTCACGCGAACAATCTAGTGCGAGCGACAGTAAGTAGGTGTTGGCTGTTTTTTGTTGTTTGATTAGTGAGTTCGGGGTTAAATAGCACTTTCACAAAATGGTTCAAATGGCTCTGAGCACTATTGGACTTAACTTCTGAGGTCATCAGCCCCCTAGTACTTAGAACTACTTAAACCCAACTAACCTAAGAACATCACACACATCCATGCCCGAGGCAGGATTCGAGCCTGCGACTGTAGCGGTCGCGCGGTTCCAGACTGTAGCGCCTAGAACCGCTCGGCCACACCGGCCGGCAAATAGCACTTTTTTGTGTATTGTCTGTGAAAACTAAATCAGGGAATCGGGCTCTAGCTTCACAACTGATGAAAACCCGCGGTCGCATTTAAGTGATCACGTTAATTTTGTATTCAGATCAGTAGAACAAATAATTTTGGATTGTAAACTGTGTTTGTCTAAAAAATCAACAATTAGAGTTCACAATTCGAGCATTAACAATTTGAAACTACATTTAAAAGGATCATATGAATCGCAGTAGCTACAGTTTGATGCCCTACATAAATTTCTCCGACAAAAACATTTTTATTTCAGCAGCGGTAATAGGTCTGAGTCACTTGCTCGTTTCACTACACCCACAACATAAAGTTTACTATTACGAGTAAACGATTAACTTCCGGTAAGTCATCCGTAAAGTATGTTTTAAAGTCTAACGAAGTTAAATTTCTTAGCAACGGATTAAAGATTAATTTGATTAATGTTGCCCTGCTATGGCGGTATCTGTGGAGAGGCCAGACAAATGTGAGGTTCCAGAAGAGGGGCAGCTGTCTTGACTGACCGACAGTTAATTACCGGTCCGGTAACAACTTTCTGGTTCCATGCACTTTTACTATCTATTTGAGTGCCTTTTTACCCTGTTCAGTCTGTCAACTTCATTATTAATGTCTTTGTAGGACACTAAGAAAATATAAATATTTAACAGAGTCTGGGGTCGACTTTTAGTTAAGCAGAGATGTTCTATCCCCTTCCATCCTTAATTTATTCACCGAGGGTGTGAAAGACGAATCACGCCTGTAGTAGGAGATTAAGCCGTTGCTTTAGGCACGGTCGTGGCCGAGTGGTTCTGGCGCTACAGTCTGGAACCGCGCGACCGCTACGGTCGCAGGTTCGAATCCTGCCTCGGGCTTGGATGTGTGTGTTGTCCATAGGTTAGTTAGGTTTAAGTAGTTCTAAGTTCTAGGGGACTTATGACCTCAGCAGTTGTGTCCCATAGTGCTCAGAGCCATTTTTTTAGGCACGGTCAAGGCAGCAAACAAGGTAGCCGGTGCCCCTTTCCAAGTCACACAGCTGGGAATGTGGTTCCATATATTCACAACACGGTACGATAAGTGCCTTAATACAGGCGGAAATTATATTCAAAAGTAAGTTAAGGCATAGGGTTGCCGTATCTAGCAGGGACCTCGTCGGGATGCTCTGAGATGGGGGTGTAGAAATGAAGTAAGAAATTTATTTAATGTTTTTACTTTTTATTTAGAACACAGTTACGTGGAACTTGTTGCGGCAGAAGTAATAGGAACACCATATTTTTCGAAAGATTCACCGCGAATCTATTTGTATGATTCTTCTGCGATGAAACAGCTACAAATGCTTCCTGATGCGTACTTCCTTTCTTGACAAAAGATCACTCTTTCGTGTAATCATCCGAAAAGTGCACTTTCCATCCTTCGACAGTTTCGTTAGCTACGATAAGTTTATTAGACGGTAAACAGTCCTCAATAACACTTTAGTCATCGAAGTACACGTCACTATACACTTTACACCTTTATAACCGAAGGAAACATTTCAAAAAATACTAACTTGCACTCTTTGTTCGTATTACGTATAGAAAGAATCGTCTTATCAGATCGTTGTTCAAACGGGAACTGCCCAATTCTTCCACGTGGCGCTGCTTAAATAGCTACTGGAGAAGTCGTATACGAGATCTATAACGGTTACGGTCCCGATATATCGGGACGGATGGCAACCGTATTAAGGTACAGTATAGCACATACAGTCACGACACACCTGCTAATGTTTGTAATAATCTGCGACAGCAGCGCTCCAAGAGGATAGAAGGCTACAGATCTAAAGACGGTATCGGGTGAGTACAAATAGTACTGTTTACATTGATTTGTATCATAATTTTTACAATAGGCAGCCTCTGTAGCACCACAAAAATCTGCAGCAACTAAAAAAGAAAAAAATAAGTAAAATTTATCTGTTTTGAAATTCCTAAGGACCCTGGGAGGAATGAAATGGTACATTACCAGGCATTTTATTTAAGATTCTCTTGTAGCTTATTATATTCAATGAAAAAAGTAGTTTTCTTTTAAGGACAGAAAAGAACTAGTAAACAGCAGAAGCTCCGACACTTTCGAGAAATCCGTCATATATCAACTCAACAACGTGAACGTAGGAAACTGGTATGGAAAGCAACAGCTACATTATTTAAATTACCAAATAAACCATCACAACTGCAGCTGAAGGGAAAACCACACAGACGTAATAATAAAAAGTCAAAAACAGTAAAATTGTTTTCCTACACAGAACAAACCAATTTTGCAATTGTTGCTATCGTCTGAACGACAAACGGCAGGAACCATGAGCACTTCGGTTTTGAAGCAAAAGTTCACATTTACGAAACTTTTCGTGTGTTACAAAGTTGAGTGAAGTGTAAGAATGTGCGCATCATTAGACTCGATACAAATAGAAAGTGGCTATCATAATAAGAGCCGACAACAGAAATTTATGCTCCCTATGCATGAAATATGTGTTTATATTCTCTGGCTTTCAGTGCCAGTAAGCTACTATTATACGCATATTCGAAAGTATTTCTCCATGTATATGTTGTAGCTTCTGTCACAGAAATCAGTGAGATTCAGCTGGGTTTATATTTATTTCACGCTCATTCATGTCTCTCTTCGTCATTCAATAATGCTTGGAACGCAAAAAAAAAAATTAATAACTTTTTCGTTAATTAAGTAGAAAAATAATTAAAAACAAACATTAATCTTACAGCTAACTTTCTCGCCGCTAGGGAGAGGTCAAATTGCTCCCTCTTTCGAACAAGACACAGCCAGCGCAAAAGCACCCCAGGCGCAAAAGATGCGAGCTGGTACCAGTGCCATAGGGACTCGCCACTTGCGCGAGTTCCACCAGCGCCACGGGCAGCGTTGAGCATGACGATATCGACTTCGCCTCGGCCAATTGCCGGCCGAGCACAATCCGCCAATGACCGGACGACAACGGACAGAAACCTCCTCGGGAGAGAGAAGACCAGCTCTCGCCACTTGGTTATAGAGTAGATCATCGTCCACGGCTGACTTAGACAGGGAACGTCGTTCTATCAACTCTTAGAAGTGAACAGACAGTTGTAAATTGCATTTGCTATGTACTGTGTAGCTTACCTACGATTATTTACACTTAGCCATTGAGGGCCTTTTTTGTGTTACGATGCATGCATAGTTGCAGACTTAATCAGTCACCTAGTCACAAAGACAAGTAAACGTTTTTAACTCATTTCTGTGAATTTGTTATTGATTTGAAACTTCCTGGCAGATTAAAACTGTGTGCCGGACCGAGACTCGAACTCGGGACCTTTGCCTTTCGCGGACTGAGCTACCCAAGCACGACTGACGCCCCGTCCTCACAGCTTTACTTCTGCCAGTACCTCGTCTCCTATCTTCCAAACTTAACAGAAGCTCTCTTGCGAACCTTGCAGAACTAGCACTCCTGAAAGAAAGGATATTGCGGAGACACGGCTTAGCCACAGCCTGGGGGATGTTTCCAGAATGAGATTTTCACTCTACAGCGGAGTGCGCGCTGATATGAAACTTCCTGGCAGATTACAACTATGTGCCGGACCGAGACTCGAACTCGGGACCTTTGCCTCTCGCGGGCAAGTACTCTTGTTATTGATTTGTTGGAGTGTCGTAGAATCTTCTTTCCCCTATCCAGTTACCTAACACTGAGGCAAAGCTGAGGCAAGGGAGAAATTGCACCAGAAGCCGTTTCACGAACTCACAAACTCGGTCTCCACAGCCATAGTGACGAAGCCTTTACAAAACTGCCGATGAGGTTTTGCAAAAAAAAAAATACCGACAATTTTCATAGCAGGGAGTGTCGCGATTCTATATGTTAGACCGTGGACTCAGGTTCAAGTTTTCATTTAAAAGTTATTGTAATATATTTTAATTTTATGTTAAAACGGTGATTACTTTGAAAACGTGCCACGTAGTAGGGACTAACAAATACCAGAATAGGCAAAAACACACTGCGGAGCGTGTTGGCTGTAGAAGTTACGAAGATATGAAAAGATAAGCATAACATAAGATAAAATGGAGGACGGAGTGAATCCGGTCGGAAGACGGATGGCTTAATAAAAGCCATGCTTACCAACAGTTTTATTTTCCGAAATGGGATGGTTAGGGAGTGAAATGACCCTAGCACGGTACATATCCTCCACCATCCAGCGAAGTGCGCCTTGCAAAATACATCAGAAGCGACCACACACTTTGCAATTACGACGTAACGAGCTATACAGGTATATACACTACTGGCCATTAAAATTGCTACACCACGAAGATGACGTGTTACAGCCGTGAAATTTAACCAATAGGAAGAAGATGCTGTGATACGCAAATGATTAGCTTTTCAGAGCATTCACAGAAGGTTGGCGCCGGTGGCAACACCTACAAAGTGCTGACATGAGGAAAGTTTCCCACCGACTTCTAATACACAAACAGCAGTTGACCGGCGTTGCCTGGTGAAACGTTGTTGTGATGCCTCGTGTAAGGAGGAGAAATGCGTACCATCACGTTTCCGACTTTGATAAAGGTCGGATTATAGCCTATCGCGATTGCGGTTTATCGTATCGCGACATTGCTGCTCGCGTTGGTCGACATCCAATGACTGTTAGCAGAATATGGAATTCGTGGGTTCAGGAGGGTAATACGGAACGCCGTGCTGGATCCCAACGGCCTCGTATCACTAGCAGTCGAGATGACAGGCATCTTATCCGCATGGCTGCAACGGATCGTGCAGCCACGCCTCGATCCCTGAGTCAACAGATGGGGACGTGTACAAGACACCGAGCGAGGTGGCGCAGTGGTTAGCACACTGGAGTCGCATTCGGGAGGACTACGGTCCAATCCCGTCTCCGGCCGTCCTGATTTAGGTTTTCCGTGATTTCTCTAAATCGTTTCAGGCGAATGCCGAGATGGTTCCTTTGAAAGGGCACGGCCGATTTCCTTCCCAACCCTTCCCTAACCCGAGCTTGCGCTCCGTCTCTAATGACCTCGTTGTCGACGGGACGTTAAACACTAACCACCACCACCACGTGTACAAGACAACAACCATCTGCACGAACAGTTCGACGACGTTTGCAGCAGCATGGACTATCAGCTTGGAGACCATGGCTGCGGTTACCCCTGACGCTGCATCACAGACAGGAGCGCCTGCGATGGTGCACTCAACGACGAACCTGGGTGCACGAATGGTAAAACGTAATTTTTTCGGATGAATCCAGGTTCTTTTTACAGCATGCTGATGGTCGCATGTGTGTTTGGCGACATTGCGGTGAACAAACATTGGAAGCGTGTATTCATCATCGCCATACTGGCGTATCACCCGGTGTGATGGTATGGGGTGCCATTGATTACTCGTCTCGGTCACCTCTTGTTCGCATTGACGGCACTTCAAACAGTGGACGTTACATTTCAGATGTGTGACGACCCGTGGCTCTACACTTCAGTCGATCCCTGCGAAACCCTACATTTCAGCAGGATAATGCACGACCGCATGTTGCAGGTCCTGTACGGGCCATTCTGGATACAGAAATTGTTCGACTGCTGCCCTGGCCAGCATATTCTCCAGATCTCTCACCAATTGAAAACGTCTTGTCAATGGTGGCCGAGCAACTGACTCGTCATAATACGCCAGTCACTACTCTGGATGAACTGCGGTATTGTGTTGAAGCTGCATGGTCAGCTGTACCTGTACACGCCATCCAAGCTGTTTGACTCAATTCTCAGGCGTTTCAAGGAGGTGGTTGTTCTGGGCACTGATTTCTCAGGATCTATGCACCCAAATTGCGTGAAAATGTAATCACATGTCAGTTCTAGTATAATATATTTGTCCATTGAATACCCGTTTATAATACGCATTTCTTCTTGGTGTAGCAATTTTAATGGCCAGTAGTGTAGTTTTCCCGTAGCTCGTCCACGCCGTGGTACAAGGCGAGTGAGCAGCAACACAGTACTCCTGTCCGTGCGCCTTATAGGGGTTGCAAGTGGTCGGCGTGAAGGTATAACAGGACTGTCAGAGACGTGAGGGAGTGCGTGTGCTCTCTGCTTCGTTTTGTTCCGCCGACTCGTCCGGCCGTGCAACGTCCTTGGGTCTGAAAGGACGAGCCACGAAAACCTGTCGCCGCACAGCCAGGAATCCGGCCAGGAGACGGCCGCACGTCGCGTGAGCGAACACTCGGCCCACGAAAGCAGAGCTGCCAGCATTTACATGCAATTAAGGCGGCGCGACGCGATCTGATTTAAAGCGCCCTTTCGGGGAACGAGGATAATAGCCGGCGCGTGTTTTTGTGGAGGCCGCCCTTCTGCATACAGGGCCGGCCCTGGCCGTGCAGCCGTGATGGGGGGTACTCCCGCCCCTCTCTACCTGCCCGTCAGCGCCACCCTGACGTTTCCATTGCAGCCGCTCTCTAGGGACTTCCTCACCCACATAACAGTGTTCCCACAGGGAGAGGGGAAACGATCCACAGCGACCGGCAGGTGTCTGTTTGTGCCATTCGCGAGAGCAGCAAACAGCTTGCAATTTTCTAGAGGTTTATCTAAGAGGGATGGCGATCTTTGTATTATTTTCTTTTCTTATAACTGTCTGTAACTTTCCTAAAGTTAATAAATCAATATTTTTCACTAGTTCTCTGGTCCCATCTTTAGAATGGTTAAACCAAATACTTTTTTAATGTTCAATCCTATCTTCATGTTTTAACAAATCAGGACCAGCAGAGATTAAATACTGGGTGATACTATATCTATATCTACAGCTACGTGATTACTCTGCTATTCACAATAAAGTGCTTCGCGGAGGGTTCAATGAACCACCTTCAAGCTGTCTCTCTACCGTTCCACCCTCGAACGGCACGCGAGAAAAACGAGCACTTAAATTTTTCTGTGCCAGCCCTGATTTCTCTTATTTTACCGTGATGATCAATTCTCCCTAGGTAGGTGGGTGCCAACAGAACGTTTTCGCAATCGGAGGAGAAAATTGGTGACTGAAATTTCATGAGAGGATTCCGTCGCAACGAAAAACGCCTTTGTTTTAATGATTGCCACTCCAATTTTCGTATCATGTCTGTGGCACTGTCTCCCCTATTTCGCGGTAATACAAAACGTGCTGCCCTTCTTTACTTTTTCGATGTCATCCGTCAGTCCCACCTGATGCGGATCCCACACCGCACAGCAATACTCCAGTATAGGGCGGACAAGTGTGGTGTAAGCAGTCTCTTTAGTACACCTATTGCACCTTCGAAGTGCTCTGCCAATGAATCGCAGTCTTTGCTTTGCTCTATCCACAATATTATCCATGTGATAGTTCCAATTTAGGTTATTTGTAATTGTAATCCCTAAGTATTTAGTTGAATTTGCAGCCTTCAGATTTGTGTGACTGACCGAGTAATCGAAATTTAGCGGATTTCTTTTAGTACTCATTTGAATAACTTCACACTTTTCCTTAATCATTTTGCAAGTCGTTTTGATCATCTGATGACTTTACAAGACGGTAAATGACAGCATCATCTGCAAACAATCTAAGACGGCTACTCAGATTGTCTCCTATGTCGTTAATATAGATCAGGAACTATAGAGGACCTATAACACTTCCTTGGGGAACGCCGGATATTACTTCTGTTTTACCCGATGCCTTTCCGTCTATTACTACGAACTGTGACCTTTCTGACAGGAAATCACGAATCCAGTCGCACAACTCGATACTCCGTGGGCAAGCAGTTTGATTAGGAGACGCTCGTGAGGAACGGTGTCGAAAGCCTTCTGGAAATTTAAAAATATGGAATCAATTTGACATCCCCTGTCGATAGAACTTATTACTTCATGAGTATAAAGAGCTAGTTGTGTTTCACAAGAACGATATTTTCTGAATCCGTGCTGACTATATTGCAATAAATCGTTTTCTTCGAGGTACTTCATAATGTTCGAATACAGTATATGTTCTAAAATCCTACTGCAAATCGTCGTTAGTGATATAGGCCTGTAATTCAGTGAATTACTCGTACTTCCCTTTTGAGGTATTGGTGTGACTTGAGCAATTTTCCAGTCTTTAGGTACGTATCTTTCTGTGAGCGCCGGCCGCGGTGGTCTAGCGGTTCTAGGCGCGCAGTCCGGAACCGCACGACTGCTACGGTCGCAGGTTCGAATCCTGCCTAGGGCATGGATGTGTGTGATGTCCTTAGGTTAGTTAGGTTTAAGTAGTTCTAAGTTCTAGGGGACTGATGACCACAGTAGTTAAGTCCCATAGTGCTCAGAGCCATTTTTCTGTGAGCGAGTGGTTGTATATAATTGCTAAATATGGAGCTTTTTTATCAGCATACTCTGAGAGGAACCTGACTGGTATACAATCTGGACCGGAGGCCTTGCCTTTATTAAGGGATTTAAGCTGCTTCGTTATTCCGAGGATATCTACTTCTATGTTTCTCATCTTGGCAGTTGTTCTTGATTGGAATTCAGGAATATTTACTTCGTCTTCTTTGGTGAAGGTGTTTCGAAAACCGTGTTTAATAACTCTGCATTAGTGGCGCTGTCATCAGTGACTTCACCGTTGTTATCGCGAAGTGAAAGTATTGATTGTGTCTTGCCACTGGTGTGCTTTATGTATGAGCAGAATATCTTTGGGTTTTCTGCCAGATTTCGAGACAGAATTTCGTTGTGGAAATTATTAAAAGCATCTCGCATTGAAGTACGAACCATATTTCGAACTTCTGTAAAACTTTGTAAATCTTGGGGATTTTGCGTTCTTTTAAATTTGGCTTGCTTTTTTTCGTTGCTTCTGCAGCAACGATCTGACCCATTTTGTGTACCATGGGGGATCAGTACCGTAACTTATTAATTTATGCGGTATATATCTCTCAAGAAGAGAAACTTGTTAACATTGAGTATAGATTTAAGTGTCAGGAAGTCATTTCTGAAAGTATTTGTATGGAGTGTAGCCATGTATGGAAGTGAAACATGGACGATAACTAGTTTGGACAAGAAGAGAATAGAAGCTTTCGAAATGTGGTGCTACAGAAGAATGCTGAAGATAAGGTGGGTAGATCACGTAACTAATGAGGGGGTATTGAGTATGATTGGGGAGAAGAGGAGTTTGTGGCACAACTTGACTAGAAGAAGGGATCGGTTGGTAGGACATGTTTTGAGGCATCGAGGGATCACAAATTTAGCATTGGAGGGCACCGTGGAGGGTAAAAATCGTAGAAGGAGACCAAGAGATGAATACACTAAGCAGATTCAGAAGGATGTAGGATGCAGTAGGTACTGGGAGATGAAGAAGCTTGCACAGGATAGAGTAGCATGGAGAGCTGCATCAAACCAGTCTCAGGACTGAAGACAACAACAACAACAACAACATATCTCTCAATTGCTTTCGATACTATGATTCAAAAAGAAAGAACAGATTTCAGTTGTGTATCACAGACAAACTATAAAAGTTAGAAACACGTTGCGCATGTCACTGGATAGAGGAAGGTTGGATGTTTTGACACAGCTGCTGTGTTATTTGTTTGTAGCAACACAGCGATTACATGACAATGGAAATCATTGTGTTTGTTGGTATTTGCACGAAATCAATCTATTGTTCAAGTGCAACGTCCATTCCGCGGTCGGTTCGGCAAGAAGCCGCCTTAGCGCAAGCAGATTTATGACTGGCGTACAAAATTCTTGGGAGGTGGTCGTGTATGCATAGAGAAGAGCACTGGTTGGCCATTCACGTCCGATGAAAACGTCAAGGGTATCCGAGATGCGTTCACACGGAGCCCTCGGATGTCCACGAGACGGGCAAGGCAGGAACTCCAATTTCCTCAAACAACGGTGTGACGACGCCTGCAAATGAAGCTGCAGTTACCTCAGCAATTGCTCCCCGGCGGCCATAACAGAAGGTATGAATTTTGTTTTTCGTTTCTCCAGTATATAGCAGAGGACACTCTTCCCGAACGACTCACCTTCTCGGACGAATTCGATGCTTCATCTATCGGGTAAAGTAAACCGCCGTAATGTAAGAATATCGGTGTCTCAAAATCCTGGCGTCTTCGTCGAACATGAAAGCGGCTCGCCGAAATTTAATGTGTTTCGTGCTGTTTCTGTTCAAAAAGTTTACAGACCTTTCTTTTTTGCGGAGGAAACTGTGACAGAAATGTCACATGCTGCAAAACGGGTTGTTTCCTTAACTTCACAAGGATTCCAATGATTTCATTTTTATGCACAATGGCGGCGCCCCGCCTCAATTTCACGGCGTTATTTTAACATCACCTCACAACGTTGGTTTGGAAGAGGTGGACAACACAATCTTGTTCATTGTGTTAGGCCTCTCAGGTCACCAGACTCACACCTTGCGATTTGTCCCATCTATGGAAGCTACTCTTCAAGAGCTGAGAAATCGAATTGTTGAAGCTGTCGATTCAATAAACAGGGACTTGCTGATTCGTGTGTGGAGTGAAATGGACTACCGTTTAGGCGTTTCTCGAGCAATGCTTGGTGCTCATATTGAGTGCATGGTATAGTGTCCTCGCGAACACATAACTTTGAAGTTTATTCAACCTAGTAGCATGCGCAATATGTTTCTATCTTTCATAGTTTGTCTGTAATAAACAACTGAAACCTGTTCTTCCTTTTTGATTTTTACAAGAACCCCGCCTTCTTCATCTATTGAAAACCTATTCGATTCAGGTTAACACCAACTCTTTCTTCTATATTTAAAAAAAGGGAAAGAATGAGCCAGAAACTACAGAGATATAAGTATATTAATTTTAACATACAAACTGCACACTGGTGTATTAAATAATTGTTTCAACCCAATAGCAGAGTCACTCTTACAAGAAGAGCAGAACGGTTTCCGAAAATGGAGAGCTTGTATTGATAATGCATTTGCTATGAAACAGTTAATAGAAAAAAGAAGAGAATACAATTTGCTCACCTATATAGCGTTTTTAGATTTAGAAAAGACCTTCGATAAGGGAGACAGGGATGAACTACGGAATATAATGGCTAAACGAGACTGTCATAAACACATAATAATGTTTATAATAAGTTTTTATAATGCCACCTGCTTCAGACTCAATTTATCTAATTACAGCGGGGGAAATATAGTTACCAGTCAGGGAGTAAGACAATATATTATCACCCTCGCTTTTTACTTTTTATAAGGACGGCATCCTACACAGATGGCTCAGCCACCACCTGGAACTAAGTTAAGAAGTACCGCTTCAAATGCGCTGGGTTATGCTGATGAGTCAGTTATTAAGCAAAACGTACGTATGATTTGTAAAGAATTAAACTTCAAAATGTCTACCTTCAAATCAGTAACCAAGGTATTCCAAGGTAAACCCCGATAGAAGCAAATATTTCTTAGATGGCATTTTTAGAAAGCTTTCAACGTTTTAGTTATTTAGGCTGTGATATCTCGTATAATTACGATAGAGATGTAAACAATAAATTAGGAAGATACCAGACAATTTGCGGAACTATTCGAAGAATACTGGAAACGGCGCGGACCAAAACACAGCTGAAACTGCAAAAGACGATGGCAGTGCTGGTTATTCTATATGGCAGTGCAACGTGGACATCAAGACAGAAAGACTGCAGCTCATATACAGCCCATAGACATGAAATTCATTAGGATACTACTGGGACACGCGTGTTTTGACCAAATGAGGAACCAGGACATACGGAATCAGTTACACATATTTGCAATACGGGAACAAATGGGAACAGCATTTAGAAATAATGAACAATACAAGGATTCCGAAAAAGGCACTGTCATACAGACCTATTGGCCGCAGAGACCCAGGAAGACCGAGGCAAAGTTGGACTGAGACTGGAACAGGCCGAAGGACCAATTCCCTGAAACGTTGATGATGATAATGATGATGATGTAAGAGGGATGGCATCTTCTGCTGTATTTCAAGGTTTTAATTTATCTGTAGTTGATTTCGGTGTTACATTACACCATCTTCAGAATCTGCTGTGACAGCAAATGTTCAAATGTGTGTGAAATCTTATGGGACTTAACTGCTAAGGTCATCAGTCCCTAAGCTTACACATTACTTAACTTAAATTATCCTAAGGACAAACACAAACACCCATGCCCAAGGGAGGACTCGAACCTCCGCCGGGATCAGCCGCTCAGTCCATGACTGCAGCGACTTAGACCGCTTGGCTAATCCCACGCGGCGCTGTGACAGCAAGCGACCGTGTGTGGGTATGGAAAGTTCGACGGTTTTTACTGTTTTCGTAGGCGTGCGTTGCCTTTTTGCTAGTGTGCCACGGTTATTCAGCAGAGTCCTCAAACTAAGTTAGAAGCCAGTAAATTATACAGCCTGACAAAAATAGTGCGCCGTGCTGTTCTAGGCGCTACAGTCTGGAACCGAGCGACCGCTAAGGTCGCAGGTTCGAATCCTGCCTCGGGCATGGATGTGTGTGATGTCCTTAGGTTAGTTATGTTTAATTAGTTCTAAGTTATAGGTGACTGATGACATCAGAAGTTAAGTCGCATAGTGCTCAGAGCCATTTGAGCCAAAAATAGTGCAGAGTAATTTAAAAAGAAGTTGGCAGTGTGAGAAAACTTTTCTGTACGACGTTGCACAAGTTCTGGCCTGTTGGCAAGCACGGTTTCATTTGGGAAGGTTGTCATAAAGTCGTTATATCCTGTCCTGAGGCAAGCTGGCTCACATCTGTTGTAACTGCTTTTTGATATCCTGGATTATGGCACTGACGGAGTACAATGTGGTCCCTCACATGTTCTAGTGGGGTCAGATCTGGGGCTCTTGCTGGCCACGGGAATAAAACCGGACGCGAGATTGAACCATCGTGTTTCCGAAGGCGAGACCAAAAAGAAGGCGAAAATATGAAGTAACAGCAGAATTGTTGCCCTAATACGCCGTTGCCGCACGCCAGCGTAAAGGCGCTTACATCACTGTGAGTATTTCGCAATCTAACGGGTTTCTCCTCGTGATTCTCATAACAGCCTGTTGCCGGGCGATATTTTCTAACGATCTCAGGCAGCAGACAAGAGTTCCTCTCCTCACATCATAGAAACAATTTAATACTTTTGTTTGTAAAAATGATATAAAATAAAAATAACAAACAATTACACAATTTGTGTCATCCCAATGCAATAGCCCTCACCTTCTGTGCTATCAGTGGGTAATTCTCCGTAACGTCTTGTAATTGGTTTTCGGTTACTTCTGCCATAATTACACACATCGTGCGACGTTGTCAATCGGCTCACTACTTCAGACACGTGTAAATATATTTAAGATGTCGCAGTATGAAAGTGTTACCAAAGCACCGAACGAGGTGGCGCAGTGGTTAGCACACAACACACGTATTCGACATTATGGCGCTTCAGATCCCCGTCCGGAGATTCTGATTACTTCATCGTCGACGAGAGATTAAATCCCTGTATTTCTTGTTCCAGAAGTAGCAGGAATTACATTGGAAACTACAGGGTGTTTCAAAAATGACCGGTATATTTGAAACGGCAATAAAAACTAAACGAGCAGCGATAGAAATACACCGTTTGTTGCAATATGCTTGGGACAACAGTACATTTTCAGGCAGACAAACTTTCGAAATTACAGTAGTTACAATTTTCAACAACAGATGGCGCTGCGGTCTGGGAAACTCTATAGTACGATATTTTCCACATATCCACCATGCGTAGCAATAATATGGCGTAGTCTCTGAATGAAATTACCCGAAACCTTTGACAACGTGTCTGGCGGAATGGCTTCACATGCAGATGAGATGTACTGCTTCAGCTGTTTAATTGTTTCTGGATTCTGGCGGTACACCTGGTCTTCAAGTGTCCCCACAGAAAGAAGCCACAGGGGTTCATGTCTGGCGAATAGGGAGGCCAATCCACGCCGCCTCCGGTATTTTTCGGATAGCCCAAAGCAATCACACGATCATCGAAATATTCATTCAGGAAATTAAAGACGTCGGCCGTGCGATGTGGCCGGGCACCATCTTGCATAAACCACGAGGTGATCGCAGTGTCGTCTAAGGCAGTTTGTACCGCCACAAATTCACGAAGAATGTCCAGATAGCGTGATGCAGTAATCGTTTCGGATCTGAAAAATGGGCCAATGATTCCTTTGGAAGAAATGGCGGCCCAGACCAGTACTTTTTGAGGATGCAGGGACGATGGGACTGCAACATGGGGCTTTCTGGTTCCCCATATGCGCCAGTTCTGTTTACTGACGAAGCCGTCCAGGTAAAAATAAGCTTCATCAGTAAACCAAATGCTGCCCACATTCATATCGCCGTCATCAATCCTGTGCACTATATCGTTAGCGAATGTCTCTCGTGCAGCAATGGTAGCGGCGCTGAGGGGTTGCCGCGTTTGAATTTTGTATGGATAGAGGTGTAAACTCTGGCGCATGAGACGATACGTGGACGTTGGCGTCATTTGGACCGCAGCTGCAACACGGCGAACGGAAACCCGAGGCCGCTGTTGGATCACCTGCTGCACTAGCTGCGCGTTGCCCTCTGTGGTTGCCGTACGCGGTCGCCCTAGCTTTCCAGCACGTTCATCCGTCATGTTCCCAGTCCGTTGAAATTTTTCAAACAGATCCTTTATTGTATCGCTTTTCGGTCCTTTGGTTACATTAAACCTCCGTTGAAAACTTCGTCTTGTTGCAACAACACTGTGTTCTAGGCGGTGGAATTCCAACACCAGAAAAATCCTCTGTTCTAAGGAATAAACCATGTTGTCTACAGCACACTTGCATGTTGTGAACAGCACACACTTACAGCAGAAGACGACGTACAGAATGGCGCACCCACAGACTGCGTTGTCTTCTATATCTTTCACATCACTTGCAGCGCCATCTGTTGTTGAAAATTGTAACTAGTGTAATTTCGAAAGTTTGTCCGCCTGAAAATGTACTGTTGTCCCAAGCATATTGCAACAAATGGTGTATTTCTATCGCTGCTCGTTTAGTTTTTATTGCCGTTTCAAATATACCGGTCATTTTTGAAACACCCTGTACGTACTGTTAAGCAGTTGCCCATGGGTTTCTGCCACTGAATTGCTCAAATTCTATAAAAAACGTAAGTTAACAAACACAGAGGCAAAGCGTCCGTTGATGTGCAAATAAACTGCCGAATATTTGATTTATTTGTGTAGTTAAGATCATCAGATACGAGCATCTCATTCGTTGCTCTGCTGGAAACACTTTAGAGGCCAACAATAACACTTTGCATCATTGTCAACAAAAAGCGATGTGAGTGGCATACACCATTGTAACATTACTTGAAACCCACTCTTTTGTGGGCGTTTGCTTACAACTGAATTTGGTTTTGGTTAAATTCCGCTATAAGCAAACACAGTTATTTAAATTCTTTCTGTCCAGACTTGTTTCGCTGAAGTTACACCAACATCAGTGGTTAAATTTATTTCTATCAATTATGAGGAAAATTCTCTTTACTGTCTGTCTTAAGAAAAGTATTCACAAATTTGAAAATAGACCTAATATTTTGTATATACCCTGTTAGCACATGCTGTTTTTTTGCGACATTCTGTATTTTGTTTTATAGCTGTTTTTCTTTCTACAGCTACATACATACCCTGCAAGCCACTCTACGGTGCATGGTGGACGGTGCCGCGTACCACGGTTACTTTCCTTTCCTGTTCCACTCACAAATAGAGCGAGAGAAGGATAACTATCTATAAACCTCAGCACGAGCCCTAATTTCTCTCTTATTATCTTCGTGGTCCTTACTTGAAATATACATTAGGGACAGTACAACGTTTTGCAGTCGGCCTCGAATGCCGGTTCTCTAAATTTCCTCAGTAGTGCCTTGCAAAAAGAATGTCGTCTTCCTTCCAGGAATTTCCATTTGAGTTCATGAGGCATCTTTCACCGTTTGTTGGCTGCAACCATAGAGAAATTAATCTAGGAAAGTTATTTACGTAGAAAATTTACGACTGGGAATGTTATACTGTTGTGGTTAACATTATTTTATTCTATCTGATAGATTGCGTGTCTGTGTATGAGCGTGCGTGTTTGTGTCCGTGCGAGCAATACTTTTCCACATTTTCAAATTTTCCAATTATCTTCACTCTGAAACTTTACTTTTGAACTTGAGCTTTGTTACGATTTCCAAACTGTGAAAACAAGACGGTTGGTTGGTTGATTCGAGGGAGGGAACCAAACAGCGAGGTCATCGGTCCGCCGGACTAGGGAAGGATGGTGTAGGAAGTCGGCCGAGCTCTTTGACAGGAACCATCCCGGAATTTACCTGAAGCGATTTAGGGAACTCACGGAAAACCTAAACCGGGATGCCGTCGCGCGTTTGAACCGTCGTCCCCCCAAATGCGAGTCCAATGTCTTTTGTATACAGGAGTTCACAGCCGCTGTGAATTGAATGCAGTAATTTTCGTATGTAGGCTGTTTTTACTTTGAAAAAAAAAATCGCTTTAGTTCATGATTTAACCCAAGAAATTCGCGGCGGCTGTAGACCACTTACACTAGAAAAATGACTTGCCCCAAGTATATACTTCAGGTGATGGCCAAGACAGGAACCCAGGAGAGCTCTAGAACACTGAGGAACGTGCGTGTGTGTGTCAGAGAGAGAGAGGGAGAGAGAGAGACATTGTGGGGGGAGGGGTACTGGCGGAAGTGAAGACTTGAGGGAGCACTGAAATAGCATTCTTTCTCTAAAGGCAAGAAAGCATTGTTTTTGTTAACATATCTCGACATTTATTGCTGTCATCATGTATAGTATGTTAATGGCTGATGACATACGGGCATTAATGTTAACGCTGAATTCGTGAGGTGGATCTTTTTGATCAATTTCAGAAACTCTCGTATTCGTATGGTCCGTCTTCCCATCTCAAAAGCTGACATTCTAAGTGTTTCGCGTTTTCATAGAGAATAGGTCAACAGTACTGTTCAGAAATTAAGAAAATCAGCCTTCAGTTGCTAGGTAAAATTTTATTAGTTTACCTAGGTTTGGATGCCAAAATTAAATTATTTTGAGGGCCAAATCTTTTAAATTTTTGTTCTGAAGAAGATATCATTATTGGCATCGAAACCTAGGTAAACTAATAAAAGTTTACCTTGCAACTGAAGGCTGATTTTCTTAATTTCTGAACAACTCACAGTTGCTGAAGAGCTGGACTATGTTAAAGACTTGTCAACAGTACTGTGAGAAAGAGAATAATTAATCACGTCTGTTCTTTGCGCTAAGAAACGTTCCTAAAATTGGATCGAGTTTGAGAAATTCCGCAGCACTTGCTTAGTTTTAAGAAACTAGTTATTAGTTTTCACGGACGGTAACGTGTAGACAGTTCAGTGCGCTCAGGACGAACGGAACACAAACTAAAGTTAATGTTTCAAGTTAGATGAATCTTCCTGTTACGTTATAAATGACATGCAGCATTGACAAATTGTCAATTATCGGGAATACATTAGCGACGTGTTACAACTAATCCTCGGCCCTACAAATTTTGATGTTGCGGCTTCCAATACGGTCTGAATTTTTGTGTGGTGACGTTAAGCCGTCAGAAATTGACTTCGCAACTAGCTCTGGAAGAATTGCAGGCCCAGGAAATAGACGCCACTACAAAACCGTCGTCACTGCATTACCCACTGTAGCGAGAAAAATCGCAGCACAGCACAGCACTGATGGTGAAAAAGGCTCTGAGACTATGGGACTTAACTTCTGAGCTCATCAGTCCCCTAGAACTGAGAACTACTTAAACCTACCTAACCTAAGGACATCACACACATCCATGCCCGAGGCAGGATTCGAACCTGCGACCTTAGCGGTCACGCGGTTCCAGACTGAAGCGCCTAGAACCGCTCGGACACTCCGGCCGGCCCACTGATGGTGATCAGTGGGCTTTAATTAGGACAGACGAAGAAACGACTAGACAACGAGTGATCTCCAGACAGAATTGCCCTTAAAGCGGCTCTGGAAAACTGGCTTCTCCAGCGGCCAGCTGACTCTTAAACAGGATTTCGGAACTGGTTTCCCAGTCACATCTGCTACTAAAGACTGCTCGGATGAATATTAATGTACTTGGCTGGCTTTTAACATTATTTAATCTCCATGGAAATCTATTACTACCCAGAATGAGTTGTTAAAAATGAGTATGACCTACACAACTACAAAAGAACGAATAATTGTACGTATATGTAAAACAAAATCCGATTAAATCGTCTTTCACTGATAAAGAACCAAGAATAACGAATCACTCGGATCAAAAAGTATAACTTTCAAAGAGCACTAGCGTACTGCGCTTGTTCTGCGAAGAAGTACGGCAGCGCATTCTTCGGTACAAAGTCATGCGAGCATGGAATTAGTGCGCAGAACATGTGCAGCGGTCGCAAATCTATCGACAGGCGGGCGATTCTAGTCTGTTGTTGGTTCAGTTTGCTATCGCTTATTGTTTAAAACTGTTAGTAGGCATTTAAGTTTGTCTTCGCGTTGACCGACAGACATGCAGATTCCTGGGGGATTATCAAGCAGTTCCGGGTATATGATAGGTTTAATTTAGGAGAGTGCCTCTACACCTTTCAGTGACGGGTTCAGTCAGTGGAACAGTTTTACGGAGATGGTTGGGCATCTTATGTAGGAATCATAGGAAAAAAGATCTTTAGCGATACACTACAGGAGAAATTTGAAGGACCGGTAATCGAAACAGACTGTAAAACGTTTCCACCTTGTGCACCAGACACCGATCTTTAACATGATCAGCCGGCCGAAGTGGCCGTGCGGTTAAAGGCGCTGCAGTCTGGAACCGCAAGACCGCTACGGTCGCAGGTTCGAATCCTGCCTCGGGCATGGATGTTTGTGATGTCCTTAGGTTAGTTAGGTTTAACTAGTTCTAAGTTCTAGGGGACTAATGACCTCAGCAGTTGAGTCCCATAGTGCTCAGAGCCATTTGAACCATTTTTTTTAACATGATCAACTATTGATAAGGATTTACTGATTCATAGCGGCGCGCGTTCCCGTATGCAAATACACTAGACCATGCCCCATTTGTAGGAAGGGAAAGCGGACAGTCTTGGTGTCCCGGTAACTGTTCATTCCAAACTGGCAGAATCTAATACGGGGCGATGGTGTGGAATCCTTAACTCATGAAGAGCATAAAATTTGATGATGTACCAACGAAACCATCTTTTCAATTTTTTTTGTACAGCTAACCGACGTTGCTTTCTGCAGGCTATCTTTCGCTTGAACAATGTTTTCTGACATACAGGCACGTTTCAGGTAGTTTTCTGATGATATCTTTGTTGAAACTTCCTTTTAGATTAAAACTGTGTGACGGACCGATACTCGAACTCGGGACCTTTGCCTTTCGCGGGCAAGTGCTCTACCAACTCAGCTACCCAAGCACGACGCACGACCCGTCCTCACAGCTTTACTTCTGCCAGTACCTCGTCTCCTGCCTTCCAAACTTTTCAGAAGCTCTCCTGTGAACCTTGCAGAACTAGCACTCCTGAAAGAAAGGATATTGCGGAGACGTGGCTTAGCCACAGCCTGGAGGATGTTTCCAGAATGAGATCTTCATTCTGCAGTGATGTTTCCAGAATGAATCTTGTCAATTAAAGCAGCAACTAATTTCTGTAAAGTAGACAGTACATTTTGAATGATGTAGAAGTCCTCCACCGTTTGCCGAATGACCGTTTTATACATGTTGTCCTTTCCAAATTTTTCAGGTTGTTCCTCGATAACTCTAGCAACCCACGTAGTTTATTTTGGTGTTCCTTTCGCATGAACGCTATTGTTGCGAGGCAGATTTTTTCTAGATTACTTTTTCTTGAATATAAATCACGGTATTAATGAAAGGATATTTTTGGGGCCGTTTTAACAAAAAAGCTAAACACTTTATTACTTTACTGTTAATCAGGTTTGGAACATTTTCTTGCGACTTGGAAGGCTTAGCCATTGCCATCTCTAACAAGAAAACGCGTAATGATTACCTAGGCAAGAAGCACAATGTAGTGGCGCAGTGGTGCAATGGTATTCGGAAGGCGAGGTCTTTAAATGCACGTCCGGCCATCCAGAAATGGGTTTCCCATGATTTCCCTAAATCGCTCTAGGCGAATGCCGGGATGGTTCCTGACAAGCACAGTTCTCTGTGCTTCCCCCATGCGATCTTGTGTTCCGTCTATAACGATCTTATCGTCGACGGAACGTTAAACTGAAGTCCTTCTTACTTTCAACTAAGGCACTAATTAAATAATTTACTAAATATGTAGACAGAATTATATTGGGGCTAGTCACTTAGCTAAGAGAAAGAATGCAGTAGAACTGATGTACCACCACTTACTGCGTTACGCTGCTGGGCTGTAAACAGATTCTCACAAGTACCCCAGCTCGAAACACTAAAATCGAAAAAAAAATCATTTTAAAATACATTGTCGTGTCTGTTGTAACACTCATCAAGGTCATTTATCAGCAAAAGTCTGTATTTGTGCACAAACAATGTTTGAAGGTTTACAAGTCTAAAGTCAGCAGAACCACTAGCCGCTGAAGAAGCAATACCGTGTAGAGCACAACAGCAACCAGCAGATTCGCAAGAATCACTAATTATTACTGGCACGAAGTTACATGTTGGTTGGATACAATGTATTTTAACACTTTGCCGTCCGGCGACACCACAGTGGTGTCGTGCGCGAAACAGCGGCCAATGGCCGGCGACACCACAGCGGTGTCGTGAGCATAGTATCGCGCAGTGGCCGACGACAGCACGTTAGTATCTTTTGCATTCTATTGGTGTTTTGTATAGGTAACAATAAGTTACACATATCAACAAGTTTTTTGTTATTATAAGTACTTGTGCACTTTCATCGTTGCGGACGAAAGAGACAATAGGATTATTTACGATGAATGCCCGGACGTCATGTCTGACGCTGCGGTCGACTTGGCCGATTAGGAAGAAGACATTGGATATCAAAAAAATGGAAGTGAAGCAGAATCGTCGGAAGATAGTGAAATGCGTCCAAGAAGAATTCGGCGAAGGCTACGGTTGCCAACTGATTCGGATGAATCAGACGAAGAAGACGGTGCACATTGGTCAGACTTTGATTTAACAAGGACCAATAACAAATTTGAAGGATCCTCGGGTCCAAACATATTTCCCAAAGATACATAGAGCGTCGAGGATATCGTAGAATTATATATTGGGAACGATCTATTTGAATATATTAGCAACGAATCCAACAAGTACTACAGTCAAAATTTCAATAGAAGGAAACTGGATTTAAAAAAAATGCCAAATTTGTCGACGTTACGTGACCCGAACTTAGAAAATGGCTTGGGCTTGCTATCCTTGTAGGATCGATGATTATTGGTCAACGAATACGTTGATAGACACACCGAATTTTCGCAAAACGATGTCCCGCAACCGATTCAGACAATTATCATCTTTACATTTTTCCGACAGCAACAATAAACCGGATAATGGCGACCGGTTTGTCTAAGTGCAATTCGTAATTGATTGTTTTTCCAAAAAGTTTAAAGAAACGTTTAATCTAAGTCAAAACATCTCAATTGGTGAAGGAATGATACCGCGGCGTGGACGGTTAAATTTTAAACTTTACAATCGGTAGAAAATTATGAAATACGGCATACTCATTCGGATGCTGTGTGATTCGAGTACGGGATGCATTTCCCCATTCAAAATATATTCCGGCGCTGGACAGCCTTTAGAAAAAATCTGTGATGGAACTATTGACACCTTCTGATGGAAAATGGCATCACCTCTGCATGGATAATTATTATAAGTGTGGAACTTGCAGAGAAGTTACTTGAAAAGAAAATTCGAGTTTGTGGAACGATACGGCAAAATATAGGATTTCCGGAAAAATAAAGCGCGCAAAAGTCGATGTGTTTGAAGCTTGTCATCAACGGAAAGGTGACAAGCGGCCGGCGACAAGCCAAATAATCCGAATTAGCGCTGCCGGCGCCAAGCGAATAAATTTGTACGAGACGTGCGGACGGCAAAGTGTTAACACGTGCATTACTTATAGAGTGATATTTTGGTATGTTGTGCGTTCTTCACATATTCGTCATCAAAGTGCAAATATAAAGTTTCATTAAAATGAATATTACACAGACGAATGGCACAGTATACACACCTGACACAGGCAACACTTTCGGTAACTGCCACACTGCAGTGGTCCTATAGCAAGAACCGCAGTGATCAGGCAATCAGATTGAAAGGTATCTGCGAGAAAAGATAAGGATCGATCGGTCGTGAAATGTAAACCACTGTGAAAATCAAAATTGTTTTACCTTCCAGTTGTTTCTCTACAGACTCGTCGCTTCGAGTGAGACATCTGTCGTCGCGTTGTACCAACTTCCCAACACCGTTGTCGTAGAAGGTAGCCTCCTATGTTTTCCGACAAATTCTGAACTGTAGTGCGTTGTCCGTGCCGGAATCTTGTCTTCATAGCCAGCAGTTCATTCGAGCAGAGATGAAAATCGTTGGGACCCAAGTCCGCTCTGTATGGTGGTTGATCAAACACTTCTCATCGCGCCGGCCAGTGTGGCCGAGCGGATTAGCCTCTTCATTCTGGAACCGCGCGACCGCTACGGTCGCAGGTTCGAATCCTGCCTCGGGCATGGATGTGTGTGGTGTCTTTAGGTTAGTTAGGTTTAAGTAGTTCTAAATTCTAGGGGACTGATGACCTCAGATGTTAAGTCCCATAGTGCTCAGAGCCATTTCAACCATTTGAACTTCCCATCGAAAACGCTGCAGTAGCGTCCTCATTGCCGCTGTCGTTTGCGGTCGAGAACTGTCATGGAGAAAGAAATATATGACAGTTACGTTACGTGGGGCTTCATCAAACCAGGCGAAAACCTCTCGGCAGGCACCAGTACTTGGCAGGAGGCACCTTTACGCCCTCACTGTGCGCTCAAAACTAAGAAGAGCGACGTGAGACACGGGCGTACTAGAGACACTGCCCAATACGTCTGTGCAAAGCTTCACCGGATTTTCACTATGGTTTGCATTTCGCCACCGACCGTTCCTTATTTTCCGAATAGCCCTATATAGCTACATAGCTCAATTCTACTTATCGATATCAGCCATTCCAAGGTTCGTTGTTCAGAACGTTTTTGTAGTAAATGTGTGCACTACAGTGTTACAGGATTTCTATATTTTTATTATTAATCTCTTCACAACTACGAAAGAGAAAAATAATTTGGAATCAGTGCCTACGATATTTGTTACTTTTTCGCAGTAGTTCAGTGATTAGTAAGAGCGCTAAAAATCTCATAAAAAGCGATTTCACACACTTACTGCAAACACGTCCAAATTTATGAACCACTGAGTGGTAACTAGAACTACTGATTCCAATCTGGTTCATAATTTTGGACGTGTTTGCAGTAAGACCAACTCTAGTTACCGATTCCAACGCTTGCATGGTTCATTATTTAAATTGTCTTTGCACTATCGGTGAGCACTGGAATGTAATAGGATTTCTGCACTTGTAATTGGTCCCTGAACTGCTGCGAAAAAGTATCAAACTTTAGAATCGGTAGCTAGAATTACAGTGGAGGAGTCAATTCCAGTTATCGATTCCAACAGTTGTTACTTTTGTGTACTGGCCTTTTTTTAGGATTTCTGTGACGGTTTTTCCACATTTCATACTACGGTTTCCCGTTGTTGTATTACATTTTGGACTCTCCTTCAAAAATCCGCTCTTTCCCACGGTAGTCCCGTTAGCGCTTGAATAATTGTTATTATAAATTAACGCTGTTTTTTATGACTGCTTCACCACGCGCTTTACTGTAATACAATTAAAACTATTTTGTTCTTATTTGCTTCCGTTCCATACAATTCGTTTATATATAACATCGTGGCTATGTAAATAGTGGCGTGGCTTGTGAATTGTAATTTCATCGTATGCTACATACCTTTGTTAACGACCATCATTAACTGCTTTCTACGTCATTACTCAAAGCCAGTTATTGGAATCCGGCACTAGAATTTATCCCAGAATTCTAGTTAGATTTACCCCCCCCCCCCCCCCCCCCACACGCTCCTGCTACCGTTAGTTTAAAGTATTTCATTAAGAAAGTAAAGGCTAAATTTTATGTGATCCAAACTGTGTGTGTAAAAGTAAATTTTACTATAAATGGCAATGTTTTAAAGGTTTTTGTTCATGTTCGTTAAAGTTTCTTTTGTGTGACTAAAGTGATGATTAAATATAATGGCAGAATACTTCCTTATTCTTTATAAATATTTCATGAAGCTTATCCCCATTATAAGATGAAAAGATAGGTTTCGCAAAACATGCACTTTCACGCCTTGCGCTATTCCATGGATAGTGAACTATATTTTCAGAAAACTAAAAATAAGATAAAAAGACAAACTGCCGTGCAGTGATTAATTTTAGCTCATCATTCTTGTATTGCAGATACAGCACAGCCAAGTTATCCGTTGTAACGCAATAATATAGTGTACGGCCTAAATGAACCTTCTGAAAGAGAATTATGATCAGTTTTTATTACTAAAATTGCATGTAAATTCAATACGTGCGTTTTTATAACGAGCACATTTTCATTCTGCAACAGTTGGCCATGTGTGTGGTGGTTTCATGAGAGACTCGCTCTACTATGGATGATAATTCTTCACATTCATTTACAGATGGTTGATTAATTAATATCACATACATCAAAAGTAATTTGCACATTTATGTTCGTTTTTAAAAGCAGGATAGAAAAGGTGATTCTAGATCAGGCACTATAACCGGAATTTAAAAGTATTTGCTTTCACATTGCTTTCAAGAAGATACAACTGGAATCAGCTTTGTAAACAGATTTTCGCCACGAAATGTTGACACAGGTCTGTATATAAGTGCAAAAAAACTGTGAAATATCGATTGTGTAACGCGACATCCGGTTTGTCAATTTGCAAGTGTACAAAAATCATCTAGACATATAAAATAATATTAGTACTATTTTAAAGAGATACATCCAGTTGTTGGTAGTATTTGTCTTTGGTGGCAGTATCTTTAACGTAATAAACTTTTTTTAGGAAAATTATTCGATAATACCGTACTTTTTGTACCCTAACCAGGAATCACGAATTGACAGACCTTTCTCACCGAACTCCTCGCCGAGAGACGAATTTAGAAAGATTCATTTCCACTTTTACTAGCTTCAGCATTATGTTCCCTGGACAGAGTGGTCTAAATACTTTGCAGTGTCGCAGCTGCACACTTAGCTTTACAAATGAATGGCGTTGATAGTTATTCAAACAGGCCCAGCTTAAGTTTTAAACAAGTATATAGCCCTTTTTAGCCATTCGAGCTGTGGAACTTCGGTTCATATTGTAACATTACGGCAAACTGCGTCTTCTCCCACTAAACGAGCCACTTCTCTCAACATTCCGTACTGGAAGAAATATACTTCGTGGATCACTAAGTCTTCGAACACAGAAGTATGTAGTACTTCAGAGCAGCATATCCAGAGATCCCACAGCACCGGGGAGAGCTACTGCTTGACGAACCCATGCTTTCGCAACCTCCGGACGGCTCCAAGAAATTGGTTAGCATTCAGACCGTCTAGCCAGTCAGATGCAGTAGCCGCACGCAGGTAACTGCATTGACAATTCCCCTCTCGCGGTTGTCACGCCACTGCCAGATAGTGCATGATACCGTAACTTTTGAAACTTTTGTTAAATACTAGGAAACGCCTACCGTCATGGGAAGATAAATCCGCCTTGAGTCAACCTTGTAGGTCTTCTCCACAACCCATTTAGGAGGATTTGGGTAAGAGCAGTCTCTCATATCTAGTGTGGAGAAACTTCATTCCTTAGGATACCGTCTCGGGAGTAGACACTAGTCATACGAAGAGCAATCATGCGCGGTCAGGTAACTGTACGTTACAGAAGAAGTGTTTCGGCGATAGAGCTGTGACAGTCGGTCGTTTGTTGGTATCTCCAATGGTGTCCCTAGGACTAGCAGTCATTCGTCCAGTTGTGGCAGCTGTCACAGTTGGCTATTGTGCGGTCCATAGAAGGCTGAATTTATTAGTCGCTGAACGTACACCCGAAGTCACAAGCTTTATCAAATGGTACTCCTACATTACTCGCCATCAGTAAGATCAGTGGGATCTCCACAGTGCTACGTGGCGCTTCCTCGTCCTGCGAGGAATCGAGTTGTGGTGCTGCCGATTCCGACAAGGACATGTACAGGGTTACAGACTTCGCAACAGGTGAGCGACTCGGTGCTCCAGTGCTAACCGTGCCACTAGCACCAGGTGAGCCGAGTGTTCCCCTTGTGACTTTGTTTTCACATCTTCGCGTCGCGCTGTATGCTTTGCGGCAAGATGAAACGACGCCGCGCTGCGCAGCACATTGCTCGTTGGCATTATCATCGTTTTGGAATTTCCGCTTGCTATGACAATTCGCAAACTACGGCTATCGCTGGCATTCCAAGCATGTCCTCGCAATGCCACTATCGTGACTAATCTGGATGTGTATTTGTAGCGAGTCTTTGGGCGTCACTGGCCCATAAACTGTGGTCTGCCACGGCCGCAAGTTTTCGCGCTGTCGCGAATCTTCTGCGTGCGGCGGGGCAAAATGTTCAACGACGAAGAATTCGCTGCGCTAAATGCCATGAAAGAGTCTGATTATCCCTGCTTGTTTGACTAATCTCACTGAATTGAATTACTCCTAAACCTACGTGTGTCGAAAGATTTCTTCCATCTCAGTGGGTCGTTAGGTGTGAAACATTTAGATGATTCCAGCGAATATTTAATCATATCACATCTGACGACAGAAGACATCAACCGAATGGTGCATTATGAGGCATAAAGCAATTTAAGGCTAAAGGTCGAACATCTTACTACTACAGTTTAATATTTGAAAAAAAAGTGAAAACATCAATTAACCCTGCCGATCTCCGCCCGGTTGGCCGTGCGGTCTGACGCACGGCTTTCCTGGCGGAAAGGAGCGCCGTTCCCCGCACGAATCCGCCCGGCGGATTAGTGTCGAGATCTACATCTACATATAAATTTACACTCCGCAAGCCACCCACGGTGTGTGGCGGATGGCACTTTACGTGCCACTGTCATTACCTCTCTTTTCTGTTCCAGTCGCGTATGGTCCGCGGGAAGAAAGACTGTCTGAAAGCCTCCGCGCGCGCTCGAATCTCTCTAATTTTACATTCGTGATCTCCTCGGGAGGTATAAGTAGGGGGAAGCAATATATTCGATACTTCATCCAGAAACGCACCCTCTTGAAACCTGGCGAGCAAGCTACACCGCGATGCAGAGCGCCTCTCTTGCAGAGTCTGCCACTTGAGTTTGCTAAACATCTCCGAAACGCTATCACGCTTACCAAATAACCCTGTGACGAAACACGCCGCTCTTCTTTGGATCTTCTCTATCTCCTCCGTCAACCCGACCTGGTACGGATCCCACACTGATGAGCAACACTCAAGTATAGGTCGAACGAGTGTTTTGTAAGCCACCTCCTTTGTTGATGGACTACATTTTCTAAGGACTCTCCCAATGAATCTCAACCTGGTACCCGCCTTACCAACAATTAATTTTATATGATCATTCCACTTCAAATCGTTCCGCACGCATACTCCCAGATATTTTACAGAAGTAACTGCTACCAGTGTTTGTTCCGCTATCATATAATCATACAATAAAGGATCCTTCTTTCTATGTATTCGCAATACATTACATTTGTCTATGTTAAGGGTCAGTTGCCACTCCCTGCACCAAGTGCCTATCCGCTGCAGATCTTCCTGCATTTCGATATAATTTTCTAATGCTGCAACTTCTCTGTATACTACAGCATCCGCGAAAAGCCGCATGGAACTTCCGACACTATCTACTAGGTCATTTATATATATTGTGAAAAGCAATGGTCCCATAACACTCCCCTGTGGCACGCCAAAGGTTACTCTAACGTCTGTAGACGTCTCTCCATTGATAACAACATGCTGTGTTCTGTTTGCTAAAAACTCTTCAAACCAGCCACACAGCTGGTCTGATATTCCGTAGACTCTTACTTTGTTTATCAGGTAACAGTGCGGAACTGTATCGAACGCCTTCCGGAAGTCAAGGGAAATAGCATCTACCTGGGAGCCTGTATCTAATATTTTCTGGGTCTCATGAACAAATAAATTGAGCTGGGTCTCACACGATCGCTGTTTCCGGAATCCATGTTGATTCCTACAGAGTAGATTCTGGATTTCCAAAAACGACATGATACTCGAGCAGAAAACATGTTCTAAAATTCTACAACAGATCGACGTCAGAGATATAGGTCTATAGTTTTGCTCATCTGCTCGACGACCCTTCTTGAAGACTGGGACTACCAGTGCTCTTTTCCAATCATTTGGAACCTTCCGTTCCCCTAGAGACTTGCGGCACACGCCTGTTAGAAGGGGGGCAAGTTCTTTCGCGTACTCTGTGTAGAATCGAATTGGTATCCCGTCAGGTCCAGTGGACTTTCCTCTGTTGAGTGATTCCAGTTGCTTTTCTATTCCTTGGACAGTTATTTCGATGTCAGCCATTTTTTCGTTTGTGCGAGGATTTAGAGAAGGAACTGCAGTGCGGTCTTCCTCTGTGAAATAGCTTTGGAAAAAGTGTTTAGTATTTCAGCTTTACGCGTGTCATCCTCTGTTTCAATGCCATCATCATCCCGGAGTGTCTGGATATGCTGTTTCGAGTCACTTACTGATTTAACGTAAGACCAGAACGTCCTACGATTTTCTGTCAAGTCGGTGCATAGAATTTTACTTTCGAATGCACTGAACGCTTCACGCATAGCCCTCCTTACGCTAACTTTAACATCGTTTAGCTTCTGTTTGTCTGAGAGGTTTTGGCTGCGTTTAAACTTGGAGTGAAGCTCTCTTTGCTTTCGCAGTAGTTTCCTAACTTTGTTGTTGTACCATGGTGGGTTTTTCCCGTCCCTCACAGTTTTACTCGGCACGTACCTGTCTAAAACGCATTTCACGATTGCCTTGAACTTTTTCCATAAACACTCAACATTGTCAGTGTCGGAACAGAAATTTTCGTTTTGATCTGTTAGGTAGTCTGAAATCTGCCTTCTATTAAACTTGCTAAACAGATAAACCTTCCTCCCTTTTTTTATATTCCTATTAAGTTCCATATTCATTGATGTTGCAACCGTCTTATGATCACTGATTCCCTGTTCTGCACTTATAGAGTCGAAAAGTTCGGGTCTGTTTGTTATCAGTAGGTCCAAGATGTTATCTCCACGAGTCGGTTCTCTGTTTAATTGCTCGAGGTAATTTTCGGATATTGCACTCGGTATAATGTCACTCGATGCTCTGTCCCTACCACCCGTCCTAAACATCTGAGTGTCCCAGTCTATATCTGGTAAATTGAAATCTCCACCTAAGACTTCACTGTCGTCGTAACTGCCGTCTGCTTCACGTCTGCTGTGCAGCGAGCTACCTTAATTTAAGTATTAACTGTATTTTTCTTACTTGTCACTTCTTCTTCCGTGTGTATTTGCTTTTAGGAAGCTTTAATTGTCGGGTACTATTAATAGTGTTCCATAGATTTCGTGTTTGTTTTGAATACAGTCAGAGAGAGTCCCTTTAGTCAGCCATAGTGCCAGTAGAGTCAGTGTCGTCGTAACTGCCGTCTGCTTCACGTCTGCTGTGCAGCGAGCTACCTTAATTTAAGTATTAACTGTATTTTTCTTACTTGTCACTTCTTCTTCCGTGTGTATTTGCTTTAGGAAGCTTTAATTGTCGAGTGCTATTAATAGTTCCATAGATTTCGTGTTTGTTTTGAACACAGTCAGAGAGTCCATTTAGTCAACCATAGTGCCAGTAGTGCTAGTGTTTGTTTTCAATACAGTCCAGAGACAGGTAGTGCTATTTTCATTGTTTTCTACAAGAAGTGCCTAGCAACCACAGTTTAGTGAATAAACAGCCGCCTTTAGTGAATTAGCAGTCTAGTTAAAGGTTGATTAACTCTCTTCAGTAAATTGATTCCTTAGGATGGATAGGATGTGTGACTGCTGTGTACGGACGCAGGAGGAGCTGGCCACTGTTCGCGAACAGCTGAGCGTGTTGATGGCCGCGGTCAGCCGTCTTCAGGCTGCTGCCTCGGAGTGTAGCGGCAGTGGGGAGTCTGGTGCGTCGCAAGGTACACCCCGGGTGTTACATGCTTCACCCACTGTCCCGGCTGTCGAGACATCTTCGCGTGTACTGAGCGCGGTTGGGCCACCCTCTCCCCAAGGGGAATGGCGGGTTCAGCGGCGTTCGCGGCGCACGAGGCGGAGGGTCAATGTGGAGGCTGGCCGTGTGGCATCGCCCGCTCTGCCTGTGAGTGGACATGTGGCTGCTCCTTCAGCAAGGTCCGAGCAGGCACACGGGGGGAGGGGTTTATTAGTTATTGGGAGCTCCAACGTTAGGCGGGTGATGGAGCCCCTTAGGGAAATAGCGGAAAGGTCGGGGAAGAAGGCCAGTGTTCACCCTGTCTGCTTGCCGGGGGGTCTCATCCGAGATGTGGAGGAGGCCCTACCGGCGGCGATAGAGAGCACTGGGTGCACCCGACTGCAAATTGTTGCTCATGTCGGCACCAATGACTCCTGCCGTCTGGGTTCAGAGGTCATCCTCAGTTCGTACAGGCGGTTGGCGGAATTGGTGAAGGCGGAAAGCCTCGCTCGCGGGGTGAAATTAGAGCTAACTATTTGTAGTATCGTTCCCAGAACCGATCGCGGTCCTCTGGTTTGGAGCCGAGTGGAAGGCTTAAACCAGAGGCTCAGACGATTCTGCGGAGATCTGGGGTGCAAATTTCTCGACCTCCGCTACCGGGTGGAGAAATGTAGGGTCCCCCTGAATAGGTTCAAATGGTTCAAATGGCTCTGAGCACTATGGGACTCAACATCTTAGGTCATCAGTCCCCTAGAACTTAGAACTACTTAAACCTAACTAACCTAAGGACATCACACACACCCATGCCCGAGGCAGGATTCGAACCTGCGACCGTAGCAGTCCCGCGGTTCCGGACTGCAGCGCCAGAACCGCTAGACCACCGCGGCCGGCCCTGAATAGGTCAGGCGTACACTACACACCGGAAGCGGCTACAAGGGTAGCGGAGTACGTGTGGAAGGCACATGGTTTTTTTTTTTTTTAGGTTAGATACTTCCCTCCCTAGGCCCGACAAGACGCCTCCTGAGACGCGGCAAGGTAGGAGTAGGCAAAATGCAACAGGGAATAACAATATTAATGTGCTAATAGTAAACTGCAGGAGCGTCTACAGAAAGGTCCCAGAGCTGCTCTCATTAATAAACGGTCACAACGCCCATATAGTACTAGGGACAGAAAGTTGGCTGAAACCAGACGTAGATTTAGCAACGAACCTTCCAAGTAGCATGCATGCCATAGCTCGTGCTATGGGAACAGCTCTATTCTGGAGAGTACCTGTATTCCAGTAGTAGTGAAATGTGAAATGATCTGGGTGAAGGTCACGGTTAAAGCAGGCTCAGACATGGTAATTGGATGTCTCTATAGGCCCCCTTGCTCAGCAGCTGTTGTGGCTGAGCACCTGAAGGATAATTTGGAAAATATTTCGAGTAGATTTCCCCACCATGTTATAGGTCTGGGTGGAGATTTTAATTTGCCGGATATAGACTGGGAGACTCAGACGTTCATAACGGGTGGCAGGGACAAAGAATCCAGTGAAATTTTTTTAAGTGCTTTATCTGAAAACTACCTTGAGCAGTTAAACAGAGAACCGACTCGTGGCGATAACATATTAGACCTTCTGGTGACAAGCAGACCCGAACTATTTGAAAAAGTTAACGCAGAACAGGGAATCAGCGATCATAAAGCGGTTACGGCATCGATGATTTCAGCCGTAAATAGGAATATTAAAAAGGTTAGGAAGATTTTTCTGTTTAGTAAAAGTGACAAAAAGCAGATTTCAGAGTACCTGTTGGCTCAACACAAAATTTTTGTCTCAAGTACAGATAGTGTTGAGGATCAGTGGACAAAGTTCAAAACCGTCGTACATAATGCGTTAGATGAGTACGTGCCAAGCAAGATCGTAAGAGATGGAAAAGAGCCACCGTGGTACAACAACCGAGTTAGAAAACTGCTGCGGAAGCAAAGGGAACTTCACAGCAAACATAAACATAGCCAAAGCCTTGCAGACAAACAAAAATTACGCGAAGCGAAATGTAGTGTGAGGAAGGCTATGCGACAGGCGTTCAATGAATTCGAAAGTAAAGTTCTATGTACTGACTTGGCAGAAACTCCTAAGAAATTTTGGTCTTACGTCAAAGCGGTAGGTGGGTCAAAAGAAAATGTCCAGACACTCTGTGACCAAAATGGTACTGAAACAGAGGATGACAGACTAAAGGCCGAAATACTAAATGTCTTTTTCCAAAGTTGTTTCACAGAGGAAGATTGCACTGTAGTTCCTTCTCTAGATTGTCGCACAGATGACAAAATGGTAGATATCGAAATAGATGACAAAGGGATAGAAAAACAATTAAAATCGCTCAAAAGAGGAAAGGCCTCTGGACCTGATGGGATACCAGTTCAATTTTACACAGAGTACGCGAAGGAACTTGCCCCCCTTCTTGCAGCGGTTTGCCGCAGGTCTCTAGAAGAGCGTAGCGTTCCAAAGGATTGGAAAAGGGCACAGGTCATCCCCGTTTTGAAGAAGGGACGCCGAGCAGATGTGCAGAACTATAGACCTATATCTCTAACGTCGATCAGTTGTAGAATTTTGGAACACGTATTGTGTTCGAGTATAATGACTTTTCTGGAGACAAGAAATCTACTCCGTAGGAATCAGCATGGGTTTCGAAAAAGACGGTCATGTGAAACCCAGCTCGCGCTATTCGTCCACGAGACTCAGAGGGCCATAGACACGGGTTCACAGGTAGATGCCGTGTTTCTTGACTTCCGCAAGGCGTTCGATACAGTTCCCCACAGTCGTTTAATGAACAAAGTAAGAGCATGTGGACTATCAGACCAATTGTGTGATTGGATTGAGGAGTTCCTAGATAACAGGACGCAGCATGTCATTCTCAATGGAGAGAAGTCTTCCGAAGTAAGAGTGATTTCAGGCGTGCCGCAGGGGAGTGTCATAGGACCGTTGCTATTCACAATATACATAAATGACCTTGTGGATGACATCGGAAGTTCACTGAGGCTTTTTGCGGATGATGCTGTGGTGTATCGAGAGGTTGCAACAATGGAAAATTGTACTGAAATGCAGGAGGATCTGCAGCGAATTGACGCATGGTGCGGGGAATGGCAATTGAATCTCAATGTAGACGAGTGTAATGTGCTGCGAATACACAGAAAGATAGATCCTTTATCATTTAGCTAGAAAATAGCAGGTCAGCAACTGGAAGCAGTTAATACCATAAATTATCTGGGAGTACGCATTAGGAGTGATTTAAAATGGAATGATCGTATAATGTTGATCGTCGGTAAAGCAGATGCCAGACTGAGATTCATTGGAAGAATCCTAAGGAAATGCAATCCGAAAACAAAGGAAGTAGATTACAGTACGCTTGTTCGCCCACTGCTTGAATACTGCTCAGCAGTGTGGGATCCGTACCAGATAGGGTTGATAGAAGATATAGAGAAGATCCAACGGAGAGCAGCGCGCTTCGTTACAAGATCATTTAGTAATCGCGAAAGCGTTACGGAGATGATAGATAAACTCCAGTGGAAGACTCTGCAGGAGAGACGCTCAGTAGCTCGGTACGGGCTTTTGTCAAAGTTTCGAGAACATACCTTCACCGAAGAGTCAAGCAGTATATTGCTCCCTCCTACGTATATCTCGCGAAGAGACCATGAGGATAAAATCAGAGAGATTAGAGCCCACACAGAGGCATACCGACAATCCTTCTTTCCACGAACAATACGAGACTGGAATAGAAGGGAGAACCGATAGAGGTACTCAAGGTACCCTCCGCCACACACCGTCAGGTGGCTTGCGGAGTATGGATGTAGATGTAGATGTAGATGTAGACTATAACATGCTGA
Organism: Schistocerca serialis cubense; assembly: GCF_023864345.2. Classification (NCBI taxonomy): domain Eukaryota; kingdom Metazoa; phylum Arthropoda; class Insecta; order Orthoptera; family Acrididae; genus Schistocerca; species Schistocerca serialis. The sequence goes on from NC_064642.1 coordinate 454,250,746, forward strand.
GAAAATTTATGTGAAATGCATTCCAAATTTTCTCTCAGTTATTCTGCCACTAATGCTGCTGAGTCGGGAGGTCGGTAAAAGGAGCCAATTATTAACCTAGCTCGGTTGTTGAGTGTAACCTCCACCCATAATAATTCACAGGAACTATCCACTTCTACTTCACTACAGGATAAACTACTACTAACAGCCACAAACACGCCACCACCGGTTGCATGCAATCTATCCTTTCTAAACACCGTCTGTGCCTTTGTAAAAATTTCGGCAGAATTTATCTCTGGCTTCAGCCAGCTTTCTGTACCTATAACGATTTCAGCTTCGGTGCTTTCTATCAGCGCTTGAAGTTCTGGTACTTTACCAATGCAGCTTCGACAGTTTACAATTGCAATACCGATTGCTGCTTGGTCCCCGCATGTCCTGACTTTGCCCCGCACCCTTTGAGGCTGTTGCTCTTTCTGTACTTGCCCGAGGCCATCTAACCTAAAAAAGCGCCCAGTCCACGCCACACAACCCCTGCTACCCGTGTAACCGCTTGCTGCGTGTAGTGGATTCCTGACCTATCCAGCGGAACTCGAAACCCCACCACCCTATGGCGCAAGTCGAGGAATCTGCAGCCCACACGGTCGCAGAACCGTCTCAGCCTCTGATTCAGACCCTCCACTCGGCTCTGTACCAAAGGTCCGCAGTCAGTCCTGTCGACGATGCTGCAGATGGTGAGCTCTGCTTTCATCCCGCTAGCGAGACTGGCAGTCTTCACCAAATCAGATAGCCGCCGGAAGCCAGAGAGGATTTCCTCCGATCCATAGCGACACACATCATTGGTGCCGACATGAGCGACCACCTGCAGATGGGTGCACCCTGTACCCTTCATGGCATACGGAAAGACCCTTTCCACATCTGGAATGACTCCCCCCGGTATGCACACGGAGTGCACATTGGTTTTCTTCCCCTCTCTTGCTGCCATATCCCTAAGGGGCCCCATTACGCGCCTGACGTTGGAGCTGCCAACTACCAGTAAGCCCATCCTCTGCGACCGCCCGGATCTTGCAGACTGAGGGGCAACCTTTGGAGCAGGACAAGCAGCCACGTCCGGCCGAAGATCAGCATCAGCCTGAGGCGGAGCCTGAAACCGGTTCGTCAGACAAACTGGAGAGGCCTTCCGTTCAGCCCTCCGGAATGTCTTTCGCCCCCTGCCACACCTCGAGACGACCTCCCACTCTACCACAGGTGAGTGATCATCTCAATGTGGGCAGTATCCCGGGCAGTCATAGTCGTAGTCCGATCGAGGGATGCGTGGGACGAGCTGGCCGTCCCCGACAAACCCCCATCCGGACCCCCACAGTGATGCCCATTGGCAACAGCCTCAAGCTGTGTTACCGAAGCCAACACTGCCTGAAGCTGGGAGCGAAGGGATGCCAACTCAGCCTGCATCCGAACACAGCAGTTGCAATCCCTATCTATGCTAAAAACTGTTGTGCAAAGAACGTCTGAACTAATCTACAGAGAGCACAAACAAGTCGACACACAATTTAAACGGTTATTAAAATACAAGATGGCCTAGTAACTGCAGTAATGCTGCTACTTGCGCACTGCTGAGACACTGCTCGGCGGCGGAAGGAGACTACGCGATTTTACACTATTCAGGTACTAAAACGCGATGCTACATCACTCAAGTACTATAATACGCCCGAAATTTATGAATTAAACAATGCAAGTACCAAAAACACGCAAAGAAATTTAGAATTAAACTATGTAGCAAATAAGTGAGCTAGGAGTATACGACTTTCTGTTGGAAGCTGCTTATCCAACGGCGGCAGCTTCTTATCCAATGGCGGTTTTCCATCTGCCATGGCGAATGCACTCTGGTTCTCCTTATTTCGCCGATTGCTGCACAAACAAGTTCTCCACGTACGCGTACACCACCATTACTCTACCACGCAAAAATAAGGTTGGTTGGTTGGTTGGTTTGGGGAAGGAGACCAGACAGCGTGGTTATCAGTCTCGTCGGATTAGGGAAGGATGGGGAAGGAAGTCGGCCGTGCCCTTTCAGAGTAACCATCCCGGCATTTGCCTGGACTGATTTAGGGAAATCACGGAAAACCTAAATCAGGATGGCCGGACGCGGATTGAACCGTCGTCCTTCCGAATGCGAGTCCAGTGTCTAACCACTGCGCCACCTCGCTCGGTCAAAAATAAGGGTTACACTCGTCTGGTGTGAGACGTTCCCTGGGGGGTCTACCGGGGGCCGAACCGCACAATAACCCTGGGTTCGGTGTGGGGCGGGGGGGGGGGGGGGGTGAAGTGGACTGCGGTAGACGTCGTGGGGTTGTGGACCACTGCGGCTGCGGCGGGGATGGAGCCTCTCCGTCGTTTCTAGGTCCCCGGTTAACATAACATAACATAACCCTGCTGATAATTGCTACTTACTAGGGATAAATAGCGCTCCTACCGGTTTCGAAGAGACTGGTTTATTTTCAGACAAGTGTTCACGTTTAAAATTATGCTTAGCTAATACTCTGCAGTCTATGTTGGCTTTTTACGACGTGGTAAGAAATTTTTGGGCTGGTGGTGTCCTACATAAAAAAGAAACTATGTAAGAAAAACCACTACTTCATTGTAACTGTACCTGACAACTTTATTTCAGTTCATTGTCAGGTCTAGTAATAGTTCTTCTTATATTTTTTTGCTGTAGAGCACCACCACCCCAAGGAACTTTCACCACAACAAAAAGACACAGAACGTCGAACTAACGGCGAAAGCTAAATGCAATTTGAAACATGATCAGCCGGTTCGAAATCATTAACTGCGATATATGTTGATGATAAGTAGCTTTTTTTAGTTTTATTGTAAAAAGTAACTTGAGTTTTACAAAGACACGGTTTCACCACGTATGCATTCCAGATCGGATATGTACAGAATTTTCGCTGTACGTTTGCATAACAACAAATACTTTTTTACATCTTCTTCTCTACTTCTGCCATACGACTGTGAAAAAAATGTTTGTGGAATTCCCAAAAAATGGCTCTGAGCACTATGCGACTTAACTTCTGAGGTCATCAGTCGCCTAGAACTTAGAAGTAATTAAACATAACTAACCTAAGGACATCACACACAGCCATGCCCGAGGCAGGATTCGAACCTGCGACCGTAGCGGTCTCGCGTTTCCAGATTGCAGCGCGTAGAACTGCACGGCCACTTTGGCCAGTGTAGCGCCTAGAACCGCACGGCCACTCCGGCCGGCAGGAATTCCCAAGGGACCAAACTGCTGAGGCCATCGGTCCCTAGACTTACACACTACTTAAAGTAACTTATGCTAAGAACAACACACTCACACGCACCCACACATACGCATGCCCGAAGGAGGACTCGCACCTCCGGCGGGAGTGCCGCGCAGTCAGGGACATGGCGCCTCTAACGACGCGGTGAAACAATCTGTTCTGTATCCTACGTCTTATTCAGAACCATTCTGCATTCAAGAGGATATTTAACTTTTATCTGTTATCGCTGGCATGACTTCCCCCACTCGGCATCCACCAGCTATTTTCCTTTTGTCTAAAGTTAAGCTGTATCACTGTTACATGCTTTCCTCATTCCTTGCTGTTTCTGTTTTCGACCGTCTCATCCGATAATCTTATTTATTATTTCTCACTCTTCCTATGACAATTCAACTTCTTCTACACATTAACTCCATCTGAACCGCTGCTACACATTTCTATTAGCTATCACTACTATAATGCGTAAGTTGCTTACTACAATATTAATATGACTGACATTTCTTAAATTCTGTCAATGTTATTACTATATATTACTCATGTCTGACGGAAAGAAATGCAGCACCCTCAACAATTGTTTTCATTGGCACCAGGGTATCATACGCCTATACTGAGGGGTTATAGCGTTAGAGATTCATTTGCCACGACCAGTGGCGCCCAGAAGACTTGACTGTACACCGCCCTGTCTTGACTCTGTAGGCACTAACTGGGTTTGGAGGTGAGTAGTGTTTGCAACATTCATTCTATGGTACAGCAATGCCCCACCGAAGAGTATATACTCCTGTCGGACACCTTAGACCATTTGAACAGAGCCACACTGTAGGCCCCTGGGGGGGGGGGGGGGGGATGAACTTATCGACGGAATGCTGCACATTTTGGGCGCATTGTATGGGTGGTGTGTCACTGCTTTCAATAGTGATCTGTGAAAATTCGCAAACTACTAGACGAGGTTCTGCACGGCTGCACAATACATACATGCATGTGAGGATCGACAGATTATGCGAGCAGTGATAGTCGGTCGAACACATTTCAGAGTCGTATTCCAGCCACACGTTTCACTTGCAGTGTCATCACGGACAACTGGGAATTCTCTGCTTGCAGCAGGCTTGCGATCACATCTTCCTTTGACAAGGCTACCTCTGAAACCACAGCCGCGTGGTCTTGGGCGCCTTGTCACGGTTCGCGCGGCTCTCCCCGGCGGAGGTTAGAGTCCTTCCTCTGGCATGGGTGTGTGTGTTGCCTTAGTGTAAGTTAGTTTAAGTAGGATTAAGTAGTCGTAAGCTTAGGGACCGATGACCTCAGCAGTTTGGTCCCATAAGACCTCACAACAACTTTCCAAATTCCAATGGAACCACAACGTCGCCAAGCATGGTTACTCTGGTGTCGTGAAAGAGTTGACTCGACAGTGAAATGGCGCTTCTCTCGCATCGTCTTCAGTGATGAGACTAGGTTCTGTCTGTATGTAACTGGTAGACATACACGTGTACGGGGAGAGCGGGCAACAGTTACGACTCGAGGTCGCATTTGGTCTTTTTGTAGACTGATGTAACCAGTGTCCACTATATTGCACAGGCTGTTATCTTCATTGAACTGCTATTTCTTCTATGCGAAAGTTGTGTACTTTTTCAAAAGGACGATTCACGTCCACATACAGCTTCTGGGACGCGTCGTGCTCTTCGTCGCGTCGAACAAATCCACTGGCCAGCAACATCACGAGATCCCTCAGCAAGTGAACACAGGAGGAGGAGGAGGAGATTAATGTTTAACGTCCCGTCGACAATGATGGCATTAGAGACGAACCACAAGTTCGGAAGCCGGCCGGTGTAAACGAGTGGTTCTAGGCGCTTCAATCTGGACCCGAGCGGCCGCTACGTTCGCAGGTTCGAATTCTGTCTCGGGCATGGATGTGTGTGATGTCCTTAGGTTAGTTAGGTTTAAGTAGTTCTAAGTTCTAGGGGACTGATGACCTCAGATGTTCAGTCCCATAGTGCTCAGAGCCATTTGAACCATTTTTGAACAAGTTCGGATTGGCGACGGATGGAGAAGAAAAGCGGCCGTGTCAATGTCCCTCCCAGCATTTGCCTTAAGCGATATGGGGAAATCACGGAAAACCTAAATCAGGATGGCTGGAGAAGGAAAGCGGCCGTGTCAATGTCCCATCCCAGCATTTGCCTTAAGCGATATGGGGAAATCACGGAAAACCTAAATCAGGATGGCTGGACGCTAGTTTGTGAATGCGAGACTAATGTACTAACCACTACGCTACGTCACTCGGTCTCGAACTGAACACATAAGGGAACACGTATGATGAAGCGGGGACTTATTCGGTCTTGACGGCCTGCAAGTACCGTTGTCGAAGACCTGCAACATAGGCGTAAGGTGCTTGGGACAGTCTATCGCACAAAGCTGTTCGGCACTTTTAGGATCATTTGCATTCGTCAGGCAAGATACCATGCGCGCCAATGCGACTGTTTGGGTACCCTTTAGTGTGACACAGTTTTTCATTTGGTCTGAATTTGTCATCAACACTCGTAGAATGGCGAGCTATCTGAAACCTCACTTGTCAATAGAGCGACCTTGTCCTTGAGGCTGTTACATTTCTATTCGGCAGTGTACTATACAAAGCGTAATGCTAGTACACTAAGGGTGTCCGTTTGGATGTAAGAAGGGTCCGAAGGCCCTAGTCTTGCCAGACGGAATAAATAAATAAATTTTCTGGCCGAAATAAGCCTTTTTGTCTTACCTCACTTCTGCTGTTGCTGACTCCGAATGTCCACTGTTAGCGCCAACAAATTTTCGATATTTCGACAATTTGTTTCTTAACAGGGAGGATGTCCCTGTGTCGGTGGTGGAGACAGATACAGTCCCGAAGGTAACAGAGAATGTTTAGGGAGGACAGCAACAGGTGTCAAGAGATGCCGTTCGCACCTTCCTCTCTATTGGTCCAAGCAGAAAAGAGAAACAACAGATAACGTTGACGCCCGCTTTGCACCCTCGGTCGTACTTTGTTCAAATCCCAGGCCGTAGGCACAGCTGTAGCGCGGAGTTGGTACCGCGAGATGCAATTCCACCGTTGGGCAGCATTCCACGAGGCGAAGGCCGGACATCGCCGGGCAATGCATCAGCCGGCCTACGGGCACTTGTGTGGCACGCCGGCTGAATACTAAGCAGTGGAAGAGGCGGGTAATTAACGTCAGCAACAGCGACAGGTGTAGTAGGGGGAGTCCAGGCGGCCGCCTAGCCTGTCCTACACCCATCTCCTCCGCGCTCGGTAATGGGCCTCGCGACTCTACAAGGAAATACAGGCTCGCCTCGGCTTGTCTCGTGTATGCGGATTCTGTGCGTGTTACGCTGGCATTCAGCACCTGATCCCTATTTGGGTACAGTGTCGACAATCTCTTCAATGAGACAAATGTCATTCTTTTATTTCGAAGAACGGTAACTTCTATATAAAGGATGGTTAACTGACCTTATCCAGTGACTCAGCACTGAATGGGAGACCGCTTTGCCTGCAAGGTCGTGGAGCTGGTTCACCGTTTATCTTCCTCCGACCCCAGTTTAATTTGTGTCAAATATGTAAATTTATGTCGCCGTGTAGACATTCGCGGTCGGTTACAATTTGCATAAAATATACTCTTTGAGTAGTGTCGTATCACGCTGTAAAATACAGTCAACTTTTCGAAAACATCTGAAACAGCCTTCTTTGGAACAAAGAATGTCATTAACCTTTACCATAAAGTGCTCTTTTTGGCATGTAACTCAAGTCCGGAGAGGTACACTTCTTGACCGCTTGACCGAAGACATGGTAATATATTTTTTTTATAAATTCCGACGCCTCGGCGACTATAGAAGCAACCATAATATAACTAACTGACTTAATACTGCGAATGTCACGGTGACCGACCATAACAAATTCGCATCTGCGAGACATGGTATTGAAATAATGAGATCTCGAGGCATATTTTATCACACTGCAGGTGCAACTTGTGCGTGGATTTCGTCCCGAATCATGTTCGGACGACCACAGTTTCGGTCGACCACAGCTGCTCGCACAAAGTGTTTATCTTCAAATGCGTCTGTATTGAGCGGACGTCCACAACCTCTTCTACAGGTTCGAGAATAATCTTCAACTCCATAACAGTCAGGGATGTGATTATAGCCGCGCGGGATTAGCCGAGCGGTCTTAGGCGCTGCAGTCATGGACTGTGCGGCTGGTCCCGGCGGAGGTTCGAGTCCATCCTCGGGCGTGGGTGTATTCGTTTGTCCTTACGATAATTTAGGTAAAGTAGTGTGTAAGCTTAGGGACTGATGACCTTAGCAGTTAAGTCCTATAAGATTTCACACACATTTGAATATTTTTTGTGATTGTATCATTACTTGCGGAAAAACAGCAAACACTGACTTTTTATGTAGCTTTATCGCTACTATAAATGCTGCGCTGGATCAGTGAAGCTACGAGTATGTGTGTGTTCTTTATGCAGGTGATTCTGTGGAGAGAAATTGCAGGAAACGATGCCTGCGACAATAAGGAGCGAAAAAGATCATGTGGACATGCGGGCGGAATTATGTTCCGAGTGTGGTACACGCACTTGAAGGTGGACATTAAATATCTTTGACAATGTAGGCTCCAGTTATTAAAAGCGCATATAAGAACACACCAGGCAAGTGGAATGTTCTGTCTGAACTAGATTTTTACCTCCAAACTTAAGAGGGCAGTGAGCTAGAGCATCGTCATGTAGCAACCACACTACTATTCGTACCACCAAAGGCACATCTTCCACTAACGGAGGCAGGTTCACCCGCAGAAAGTGCAGATATGCGTCGTCTGTGAGACTTTGTGGAAGGGTGACTGGTCCCAGTAGGAGGTCGCCAATAAACTCTGCCCACACATTGAGGTTGAGCTGATGATGATGGTTCCCTGCCAACATACCACGAGGATTTTCCGTAACCCATCTGTATGATAGACCATTCTATAATATCTGACAATGTGTGGATCAGAAGACAGCTCTCAAAGATGTGACGGAATTACACAAATGAAAATGCTGTGGTGTTGCACCGGAGATTACATCGGCCTCAAGATCCTAGAGGTTACACTGGTACCAACAATAATCCGTTGCTCTTTGTTCCCATTACGAATATACTTTGAACATAAACAAAATGACTATCGGCCACACCAGATCAGGTCAGCGTTGTCTCGAGAACGCAGACGCACATCCCGGAAATCAATACAACGATATAAGCACACGGCTTTCTCACCTTTCTGTAGAGCAACAATAAATAAAATTGGACAAATCCTAAACAGACAGGAGATTAGTTTTCGGACACTGAGAAAATGCAGCGGTGGGCGAATACAGCCTCAGGAAAGCGGCCGTATGTTGTCTGGGCAGAGACGGATTCGAGCTGACGCAGTAAATCATTGGGGCTTAGCCATTAAACATCTCGTGGAAATTAGAATGTCGGTCATCAACTTTAATAGAGTTACGGTCTGCGCGCTAGGCCCTTGATACGGAGGGACTACCGATGCATGTGGGTCATGATGAGGACAATTTCTCTGCGCACAACGTACACTACTGGCCATTAAAACTGCTGCACCAAGAAGAAATACAGATGATAAACGGGTATTCATTGGACAAATACACTCCTGGAAATGGAAAAAAGAACACATTGACACCGGTGTGTCAGACCCACCATACTTGCTCCGGACACTGCGAGAGGGCTGTACAAGCAATGATCACACGCACGGCACAGCGGACACACCAGGAACCGCGGTGTTGGCCGTCGAATGGCGCTAGCTGCGCAGCATTTGTGCACCGCCGCCGTCAGTGTCAGCCAGTTTGCCGTGGCATACGGAGCTCCATCGCAGTCTTTAACACTAGTAGCATGCCGCGACAGCGTGGACGTGAACCGTATGTGCAGTTGACGGACTTTGAGCGAGGGCGTATAGTGGGCATGCGGGAGGCCGGGTGGACGTACCGCCGAATTGCTCAACACGTGGGGCGTGAGGTCTCCACAGTACATCGATGTTGTCGCCAGTGGTCGGCGGAAGGTGCACGTGCCCGTCGACCTGGGACCGGACCGCAGCGACGCACGGATGCACGCCAAGACCGTAGGATCCTACGCAGTGCCGTAGGGGACCGCACCGCCACTTCCCAGCAAATTAGGGACACTGTTGCTCCTGGGGTATCGGCGAGGACCATTCGCAACCGTCTCCATGAAGCTGGGCTACGGTCCCGCACACCGTTAGGCCGTCTTCCGCTCACGCCCCAACATCGTGCAGCCCGCCTCCAGTGGTGTCGCGACAGGCGTGAATGGAGGGACGAATGGAGACGTGTCGTCTTCAGCGATGAGAGTCGCTTCTGCCTTGATGCCAATGATGGTCGTATGCGTGTTTGGCGCCGTGCAGGTGAGCGCCACAATCAGGACTGCATACGACCGAGGCACACAGGGCCAACACCCGGCATCATGGTGTGGGGAGCGATCTCCTACACTGGCCGTACACCACTGGTGATCGTCGAGGGGACACTGAATAGTGCACGGTACATCCAAACCGTCATCGAACCCATCGTTCTACCATTCCTAGACCGGCAAGGGAACTTGCTGTTCCAACAGGACAATGCACGTCCGCATGTATCCCGTGCCACCCAACGTGCTCTAGAAGGTGTAAGTCAACTACCCTGGCCAGCAAGATCTCCGGATCTGTCCCCCATTGAGCATGTTTGGGACTGGATGAAGCGTCGCCTCACGCGGTCTGCACGTCCAGCACGAACGCTGGTCCAACTGAGGCGCCAGGTGGAAATGGCATGCCAAGCCGTTCCACATGACTACATCCAGCATCTCCACGATCGTCTCCATGGGAGAATAGCAGCCTGCATTGCTGCGAAAGGTGGATATACCTGCACTAGTGCCGACATTGTGCATGCTCTGTTGCCTGTGTCTATGTGCCTGTGGTTCTGTCAGTGTGAGCATGTGATGTATCTGACCCCAGGAATGTGTCAATAAAGTTTCCCCTTCCTGGGACAATGAATTCACGGTGTTCTTATTTCAATTTCCAGGAGTGTATATTATACTAGAACTGACATGTAATTACATTTTCACGCAGTTTGGTTGCATAGATCCTGAGAAATCAGCACCCAGAACAAGCACCTCTGGCCGTAATAACGGCTTTGATACACCTGGGCATTGAGTCAAACAGAGCTTGGATGGCGTGTACAGGTACAGCTGCCCATGCGGCTTCAACACGATATCACATTTCATCAAGAGTAGTGACTGACTTATTGTGACGAGCCAGTTGCTCTGCCACCATTGACCAGACGTTTTCAATTGGTGAGAGATCTGGAGAATGTGCTGTATCCAGATGCGGTCGTGCATTATCCTGCTGAAATGTGGGATTTCGCAGCGATCGAATGAAGGGTAGAGCCACGGGTCGTAACAAATCTGAAAAGTAACGTCCACTGTTCAAAGTGCCGTCAATGCGAACAAGAGGTGACCGAGACGTGTAACCAAAGGCACTCCATACCATCACGCTGGGTGGTACGCCAGTATGGCGATGACGAATACACTCGTCCAATGTACGTTCACCGCGATGTCGCCAAACACGCATGCGACCATCATGATGCTGTAAACAGAACCTGGATTCATCCGAAAAAATGACGTTTTGCCATTCGTGCACCCAAGTTCGTCGCTGAGTACACCATCGCAGGCGCTCCTGTCTGGGATGCAGCGTCAAGGGTAACCGCAGCCATGGTTTCCGAGCTGATAGTCCATGCTGCTGCAAACGTCGTCGAACAATTAGTGCAGATGGTTGTTGTCTTGCAAACGTCCCCATCTGTTGACTCAGGGTTCGAGACGTGGCTGCACGATCCGTTACAGCCATGGGGATAAGATGCCTGTCATCTCGACTGCTAGTGATACGAGGCCGTTGGTATCCGGCACGGCGTTCCGTATTACCCTCCTGAACCCACCGATTCCATATTCTGCTAACAGTCATTGGATCTCGACTAACGCGAGCAGCAATGTCGCGATACGATAAAGCGCAATCACGATAGGCTACGATCCGACCTTTATCAAAGTCGGAAACGTGATGGTACGCATTTCTCTTCCTTACAAGAGGCATCACAACGTTTCACCAGGCAACGCTGGTCAACTGCTGTTTGTGTATGAGAAATCGGTTGGAAACTTTCCTCATGTCAGCACGTTGTAGGTGTCGCTACCGGCGCCAACCTTGTGTGAATGCTCTGAAAAGCTAATCATTTGCATATTACAGCATCTTCTTCCTGTCGGTCAAATTTCGCGTCTGTAGCACGTCATTTTCGTGGTGTAGCAATTTTAATGGCCAGTAGTGTATTAACGCTGGCCTTGAAGAACTCTTTGATGCCAGGGAATATCTATGGAGATTGGTCACTTCTTTGACTATGAGTTACTTTCCCGATGAACAAACTATTGTATATCAAAAGCTCAGAATTTAACACGAACTTAAAGCAACAAGATCGTCGAGAGCATTTTATACAATCCAGTCTTTTCTCTCTCTCTACGGATGTACCACAAAATTCGAACGCACATGCAGACGGACAGTTCCTCTTGCGTGTCGCTACGATACCGACAGATAGAGAAAGGGTTAAGTCCTCAGTTACGAAAACTAGAAACTGCTGAAGAAATTAGCAGTGACGTCATAGTTTCCTCTCTTTTTACCAATAATATACGTACAAATTCGTGTTCCCTTAAGCTCCATCAATACCTAATAGATCAATCCCACATCTTATTTTTCCTGGCGTTAGATAGAAATCACTGTCATGTCTGTGAATGACGATTGTTTTGTTCATCGTGTGCATGACATTTGTTACAATGTTTGAAAACTCCTTCTGTCGTCAAAGTGTCGTATACGCTATTTGCCTGCAAATCGTATGAACTCTCGAGTGCATCTGGCTGATCGGACATTGTATACACGGCAAGCATTCATATAATTGATTCGCCTAGATGGGCAATGGACCTACCATCCTTCAGTGCGGATGCACAAGTATGTCCGACCTCCTGCAGGAATCTCAGAGTAGCGAGCATGGAGGAGTTGGACAGGGACTGCCGATAGATGGCGCTCGGTGGGAATGTGGATCGGCCAAAGGCGTTTCGGTATAGTCCGCTCAGGTGCTTGAACACTGTCCAGGATGGCGCAGTGGTTAACGACCTGCCTAGTAAGCTGGAGATCCTGGGTTCGAATCCTGGACCAACACACATTTTTCACTCGTCGCCGCTGATTCCGCATGATGTCCCCATGCAGCTGATATCAGTAATCCCTTTCCTTTCGCCCAGCCTCAACCTTAAATTTACATGTAACTCTTTATTCTAACAGATGATGTTGATCGAGGTTTGTTTTACCTACGCGTCTCGCTCCTGAAGTATTACTCGAACTGGTTTCATATACACTAATGAGCTAAAGCATCACGACCACCAGCAACTGTGGGTTAAAGCCACCTCATGGCGTTGCTGGCAGACGACGCGGTAAGGAAAGTGCATAGGTGAAACAGAAATGAATTCCAGCGACAATAAGGGCTGTAAATGGGGAAATCTACTGCCCTAAGAGACTTTTGACAAAGGGCAGATTATTATGGCCCCGGCCATTGGGACCGAGCATTTCGGAAATGGGCCAACTGATCGGCTGCTCGCGTCCTACTGTCGTGAGCATCTGTGTACGCTCGTGGAAGGATGGTGAAACCACGAGTGGCGACCAGGTATTGGAGGTCCACGCCTCATCAGAGAAATTGGAGGTCGAAACCTTTCCCTCTCTGTAAATTAGGATAGGCAGCGATCCGTAGCACATCTGAGTACAACGTTGGTGCAGGCACAAGTGTTTCGGAGCACACCGTTCAGTCCACACTGTTGAATGTGGGGCTCTCCTACAGAGGATCCCTACGTGTTCCCACGTTGACCCAATGACATCGTCAATTACGGTTGCAGCGGCCGTGGGACCATCGAGACTGGACGATACCGCAGTGGATGACGGAATAAAGAGTTGTCACAGAAGAGGTAAGGGATCCAATATTAGAATCAGAATTTAAAAGAGCTTTGGACGACTTAAGATCATTGGACAGATAACATTCCATCAGAATTTCTAAAATCATTGAGGGAACTAACAACAAAACGACTATCCACGGTGGTGTGTAGGATATATGAGACTGGCGACATACCATGAGACTTTCGGTAAAATTTCATTCAGATAGTTCCGAAGACTGCAGGAGCTGACAAGTGCGAGAATTATCGCACAGTCAGCTTAACAGCTCATGCATCCACTTTGCTTACAAGAATAAGATACAGAAGAGTGGAAAAGAAAATTGGGGATGTATTAGATGGTGATCAGTTTGGCTTTAGGAAAGGTAAAGACACCAGAGAGGCAATTCTGCCGTTGCAGTTGACAACGGAAGCAAGACTGAAGAAAAATCAAGACATGTTCACCGGATTTGTCGCCTGGAAAAAGCATTCGATAATGTAAAATAGCGCAAGATTTTCGAAATTCTAAGAAAAATAGGAGTAAGCTACAGGGAAATATGGGTAATATACAATATGGGCCAGAAACAAGAGGGAATAATAGAATAAGAACGAAGTGCTCGGAGTAAAAAGGACATAAAGCAGCGGTGTAGTCATCCCTCCTACTCTTCAATATATACATCGAAAAAGCAGCGACGAAAATACAATAAAGGTTCAAGAGTGGGATTTAAATTCAAAGCGAAAGAGTGTCAATGTCAAAATTCACTGATGCCATTGCTATCATCAGTGAAAGTGAAGAATGACAGCATCTGTTGAATGGAATGAACAGTCTAATGTGTATAGAATACCGAATGCGAATAAATCGAAGAAAGTCGAAAGTAATGAGAGGTAGCAGAAATGAGAACAGCTAAAAAATTAACATCAGAATTGAGAATCACGAAGTACATGGAATTAAGGAATTCTGCTACCTAGGCAGCAAAATAACCTTTGATGGACGGAGCAGATTAACACTGGCAAAAAATAGTATTTCTGGCCAAGAGAAAGCTGGTGGTATCAAACTAGACTTAAATTTTAGGAAAACAGTTTTGAGACTGTACATTTGGAGCACAGCACTCTATGGTAGTGAAACATGGACTGTGCAAAAACTGGAACAGAAGAGAATCGAAGTGTCTGAAATGTGGTGCTACAGCAGAATTTTGAAAATTAGGTGGACTGATAAGGTAAGGAATGAGAAGGTTCTCCGCAGAAACGGCGAGGAAAGGAATATATGGAAAACACTGAAAGAAGAAGGGACAGGATGATAGGACATCTTTTAAGACATCAGGAAGCTACAAAAGGTAACAGCTGTAAAGGAAAATAGAGGTTGGAATACATTCAGCAGGTAATAGGTTGCAGTCACTAATCAGGTTGGAATAAAACACGAATTCGTGGCGGGTCGTATCAAACCATTAAGAAGACTCAGGACTAAACAAAAAAAGAGTCATGGAAACATGTCTCCTCGGTTGATGAATCACGTTTCTTGTACCGGCAGGTTGATGGTCGTCACTCAGCCAAATGGCAGCTCGAAATCAGCAGAGTAGTGGGGGATAGTGTTATGTTATCGGTGGCATTCACTTGGGCTTTCATGGAACATGTGGTAGAAACATGAGCCACTATGGTTGCTGTGAACTGTGTGAACATTACGGCGGACCACCTACATTCCTTCATGCTTAATGTCTTTCTCGACGACTATCGCATCTACTATCAGGATAATTGCCAGCGTCACAAAGCCAGTGGTAAGAGGAGAATGATTGCCCACGTTGATATCTTGGCCTCCAAATTCGCCAGATCTGCACCCAATGGAACACACTTTGGATGCTATCAGGAGCAACCTTCGCGCCCTGAAACAACTGGCCCGTAATTTTCAAGCGTTGGGTGATTCGCGCGTAGACACCTGGTGTCATACACTCCCATCGAACCCACGCCATGCAGAATGATTGCTGTTTTGCGTTCCAAAGGGGGTCCAACGCGGTACTAAGCGTGTGGTCGTAATGTCTTGGCTCACCAGTGTAACCGATAATAATAAAGATACAGTGATAAAAATTCTGCCATAACATAATATATGAAAGTGAAATGGACGCCAACATCAAAATCCTCCCACAAGTAACATTATTTCCAGAATGTGCACACATTGCAGTCTCATACAAGAACATATCACGAATTAGCTGGAATGTTAGCCGTCGCCGAGTCGGCAGAGGGTGGAATGCTGGGTCAATGATACTTAGGTGCTGATCCCTAAAGACATGTTACGTATAGTCGAGATAGTGCTACAGAGCGCGGAGCAGCAGAGATATGACGCGGAAAGCAAACTTGCTTGTCGCGCCTGCTTGCTTTGCTACCAAAAGCAAATGGATTAAGTGTCGTCTGCACACATATGCATGAGCTGGACAATTTCATTATCATATTTCATGTACAGTGGGAACCCACCGATCTATTTACCTCTTAAACAGCAGTCCGTTCCTTCTTAATTTCTGTTCGTTACTGTAAATGAGAGCAACAAAATAAAAAATATCATGCAAGCGGACCTTTACAAACAATCAAGTCGAGATAGTGAGCAGCTTTCTGATAACATATATTGAGACAGGAGGTAACGCACCAGTTTTCAGAAAGGTATTTTGCAACAACCACACAGCCCAAACATTATTCTACAAAAGGAAGAAGAAACAATACTTACAATATCAGAAATGTTGTCTTTTCAGAAATTCTAGAGAAGGACCACATATCTTAGGATATCACGGTGTTGTGGACGCCGTTGTAGTATCGTTGCAGACTGCCGCAGCTACCACAGTCTGCTGAATTATGTACGATCACGGATCCAAGGGCCTTGCGAGTACAAACTGTCAAATATTGAGGAGTAATGACTTACCTGCCAGTGAGCCTCATTTTAGTTTAGAATGAATATATGGCAGGGTACCTGTCTTTAATCCAAGAGAGGGACCATCTTTCAGAGAGCGTTACCTAGCAGCGGACTGCACGAATGTCAGATCGGTCAGATCAAGTCAGTCGTACCAACCACTGCCTTGTTAAGTCTTTCCAGCTGATGCCACTTTGCGACCTTTCGAACCACCACTTCTGCTTGTATGTACCGTTCGTGCAAAATTTCAGAGATTGATTTTATTCCTGTCGCATAAGCACCGTAGTAACTACTGTGGCATTTTGATTTAACAATTGTAAACAACAGATGTTCTTTCGACGAGACAGTTGTCAACAACAAGTGTTAAGGAGTAGAGTAGTGGAGATGCGGTCATAGTGTGTCGACGTTGTTGTGCCACAAATCGCAATGGAGATATATCTGTGAATGAAGTATTTTATAATTAATTAATTTCACTAATTATTGACAATGCTTAGATTACAAATTTTGAAATGAATGTTAATAATAGCTGTATGCAACGTTCTGTAGCTGGGTGAAAATAAAACCCACATTGGATTCCAGGAGGTGGCTGTCGAAATTGTAAGCAATAACAAACAAATAAATAGACTATCCCCCAAATACGACACTCCCCCCCTCTCTCTCTCTCTCTCTCTCTCTCTCTCTCTGCTGGTTCGTATAGGGGGCACAGTAACATCAAGTTTGACGAGACCCAGCAATGGCAACGTCCCACCTGAAGGTGACGGACAGGTGGACCCAGAAGAGGATCACCTAGCGTTGGCTGTCTCATATGGTGTAGGGCAGAACTGCCTGATAGCAAGCTCTGATTTATCGTAAGAGCCCTCTTTCTAACTCCCTCTCTTCTCTCATGTCCGTTGCCGTTATGGTTCACAGTCTACCGACTGTAAATTCTGTTTCTCCACAATTTGGAAAAAATATACAGTGTAGTTTCTTTCAGCTACTATAACTTTAATTCTTTTGCTATCAATTTTTCTAGGTTATATGTCAGACTTATTGTACTGAATGTGTCATAATGAATTAAACAGCGGATATCAAGAATGGTCCTTATTCTGTCACGATAAATAAATCAATAAACAAATAACATAAGTTATTCTTGAGAGAGGCCATTTACAAAGCTCTCGTTCGACCTACTCTTGAGTACCATTCGCAGTTATGGAACTCCTACCAAGTTTTGAAAAGATAATTAAATAGACACCCTAGCTGCAAGCAGGCGTTGATACACTTCATTGGGGACATGTTGAAAATGTCTTACCAAGTTGCACTAACGAAAGAGACAGAAACATACACATTGAGAGGGGGAAATTCCTTTCCTGCGCCAACTTTTACAGCTTGGAGCAGCACTTGCAATATGTGTCCTCAATTATTTGGTGGATATATTCAACTCTCTGTCTTCCTCTACTCTTTTTACCCTCTACCGCTCCCTCAAGTACCATGGAAGTTATTCCCTAACGTCTTAACAGATATGCTATCATCCTGTACTCCTTTTTCTCAGTGTTTCCCACATTTCCCTTTCCTCGCCGATTCTGTAGAGAACTTCCCCATTTCTCACCTTATCAGTCCACCTAACATTCTTCCGTAGCACCACATCACAAATGCTTCGATTCTCTTCTGTTCCGGTTTTCCCACAGTCAGTGTTTCACTAACATACAATCCTGTGCTCCAAACGTACATTCTCAGTAATTTCTTTCTAAAATTAACGCCTACGTTTGATCCTTGCAGATTTCTCTTGGCCAAGATTGCCCTTTTTTCCAGGGCTAGTCTGATTTTTATATCCTCCTTGCTCCATTTATCATGGATTATTTTGCTGTCTAGTAACGAAATTCCCTAACTTCATCTACTTCGTGATCACCAATTCTAAGTTTCTCGCTGTTTTCATTTCTGATGCTTCTTATTACTTTCGTCTTTGTTCGATTGATCTTAATCCACATTCTGCGCACATTAGACTATTCATTCCATTCCCCTGACGCTGTGATTCTTCTTCAGTTTCACTGAGGATAGCAACGTCGTCATTGAATCTTAACACTGATACCCTTTCACCTTGAATTTTAATCCCACTGTTTAACCTTCCTATCATTTTCGTCACTTTTTCTTCGACGAACAGATTGAACAGCAGGGACGAAAGAAAGACTAAATCCCTATCTTACACTGTTTTTAGTGCCTGTACTTCGTTCTTGGTCTTCACTCCTGGTCCTTGTACATACTGTATACTACCGTCTCTCCCTGTAGATTGTTCTAAATTTTCTGAGGATTTCGATCACCTTGCATCATTTTACATTGCCGGACTTTTTTTCCAGGTCGACACTGCCTACTGAGGCAGTCGGTTTGAGGGAGGACATAGAAGCAATTCAGAGGCGGGCTGCTAGTTTTGCCACTGGCAGGTTTGATCATCACGCGAGTGTTACGGAAATGCTTCAGGAACTCGGGTGGGAGTCTCTGGAGGAAAGGAGGCGTTCTTTTTGTGAGTCACTACTGAGGAAATTTAGAGAACCAGCGTTTGAGGCTGACTACAATACAATTTTACGGCCGCCAACTTATATTTTGCGGAAAGACCACAAAGATAAGATAAGAGAGATTAGGGCTCGTATAGAGGCATATAGGCAGTCATTTTTCCCTCGTTCTGTTTCGGAGTGGAACAGGGAGAGAAGATGCTAGTTGTGGTACGAGGTACCCTCCGCCACGCACCGTATGGTGGATTGCGGAGTATGTATGTAGATGTAGATGTAGAAGGTCTTTTGATTATTCTTCAGTCTTGCTTCCATTATCAACCACAACGTCAGAATTGCCTCTCTCACGCCTTTACTTTCCTCAAGCCAAACTGATCGTCATCTAGCAGATGCTCAATTTTCTTTTCCATTCTGCTGTATATTACTCTTGTCAACAAGAGCTGTTAAGCTGATTCTGGGACAATTCTCGCAGTTGTTAGCTCTTGCGACCTTCGGAATTGCGTGGATGATACTTTTCCGAGAGTCTGATGGTATATCGTCGCATTCATATTTTCTACACATCAACGTCAATAGCCGTTTTGTTGCCAATTTTCCCCAGTGATTTTAGAAATTCTGATGGAATGTTATCTATTGCTTATTTAATTTTAAGTCTTCCAAAATTCTTCTAAACTCTGATCCTAATACTAGACCCCCTATCTCTTCCCTATCGACTCCTGTTTCTTCTATCACATCATCAAACAAGTCCTCCCCCTCGTAGAGGCCTTCAGTGTATTCCTTCTACCTATTCGCTCTCTCTTCTGCGTTTGATAGTGGAATACTCATTGCACTCTCGATGTTCTCGCGCTTTTAATTTCACCGAAGGACATTTTGACTTTTCTATATGCCGCACAAATTCTTCCGATAGTCAAATATTTTTTCGATTTCTTCACATTTTTCATGTAATCACTTCGTCTTACCTTCCGTGTACTTCATATTTATTTCAGTCTTAAGTTTACTGCATTCGTGTATTTCTGAGTTTCCGTGATCATTTTTGTACTTCCCTCTTTCATCGATCACCCGAAGTATTTCTTCTGTCATCCAATAGTTTCTTCGCAGTTAGCTTGTTAGTACCTATGTTTTTCTTTCCAACTTCTGTGACTGCCCTTTTTAGAGATGTCCATTCCTGTTTAACTGAAATGCCTACTGAGCTACTCATTATTACAGTATCTATAGTTTTAGTGATTTAGAATCCCGTTTCTTTGTGCTGTGTTTATTCTTGACTACTCTCTAAAACCTCAGCCTACTCTTCATCATGGCTAAATTGTGATCTGAGTCTATATCTGCTCCTGGGTAAGCTTTGCAATCCAATACCTGATTTCGAAATCTATTCCAGACCATGATTAATCCAACGGAAATCTCCTGGATTTTTCCAAGTATACCTCCCCCTCTTATGATTCTTGAACAGAGTGTTCGCTATTACTAGCTGAAATTTATTTCATAACTTGTGAGGTAACGGGCGAGTTGTGGCGCGCTGAAAACTTTCTACGTTCGGAGTTGGCGTGGCCGCACGGGTCGCTCAGCACGCCGGGGCTCGTCAGCGTGGTGCTGAACATTAGCCGGAGCAAGAGGGGTAGCCCCAGTGTGTGGTCCACGCCGACAGCGTGGCAGTCTGCAGTGAAGACGTAGTATGCGTTTAGAAGTGAATACCTCGCGAGCTGTGTTGTTGCTCGTAACTAATTACGTGAAGTAGGAATCTATTGTTTCCCTGTTATTCAACTTATATTTTATTTAATTGCTGGACCATCGACATCAATAAGTATTCATCATCTATAGTCGTTAATATAGTACGTACAGACTTTATTTACTTGCAAGCTTTCATTTATAAATATCTATGTTACATTCAAAATTCGCAATTGCCAAGTGATAGGAACCTTCGACCATTCGATTCATGTGTATATTCATATTGTATACTGTAGACTCAGCAGTATTTGGCTTGCAATGCGGCAACAACGTATCACAACCCCCAGGCAACGAAACCAGTCAAACTTTTAATATTTCAACTCTGAGTCTGAGAGTACGTTGTTGAGGGTCACATTTTTTTTTCAAAGCCCGTAAACTCAATTAGAATCTCACGCCTTTGATTCCTACTACCAAGCCCATATTCTCCCGTAGCCCTTTCTTATACTCCTCCCAAAAAACCGCAGTCCAATCACCCATGAGTATTAGATTTTCATCTACCTTTACGTACTGAATTACCCATTCAATATCCTCATATAATTTCTTCATCTCTCGATCTTCTGCTTCCGACGTTGGCATGTACTCCTAAACTATGTTTGTCAGGGTTGGTCTGTTGACGATTCTGATGAGAAAATCCCTATCGCTGAACTATTCACAGTAACTCAGTCTCTGTCCTACCTTCTGATTCATAACGAATGTTACTCCCGTTATACCATTTCTGTTACTATTGATATTACCCTATACTCATCTGAGCAGAAATTATTGTCTTCTTTCCATTCCACTTCACTGACCGCCATTTTATCTAGACTGAGCCTTAGCATTTCCTTTTTCAGATTTTCTAGCTTCCCTACCACATCCAAACTTCAGAATTCCACTCCATGATTCGTAGAACGTTATCTTTTCGTAGGTTATTCGATCTCTTTCTCATGGTCACCGACTCCTTGGCAGTCTCTTCCCGGAGAGCTGAACGGGGGACTAGTCTGGAATCGCTTGCGAATGGAAGATCATTATGACACTTTTTCAGTTACAGGCCAAATTTTCTGTGGACATACATTATGCGTCTTTAATGTGGCGGTTTCCATTGCATCCTCATGCCGTTGAATCATTGGTGATTCTTCTTCCTTGTAGGGACAGTTTCCCGCCCTAAGAGCAAGAGAGTGCCCCGAACCTCAGTCTATTCCTCCGCTCTCTTTTGACGAGACCGTTAGTAGAATGAGCATGACTTCTTACGCCGGCAGTCTTCGGCCGTTATTGCTGTTAATTTTTATTCAATATATATGTAGGGTGAGTGCAAAGTCTTGCCCTGATTACAAAAATTTGTAACAGAATAACCGTTTGACATAATAAGTTACATTTGACGCCGTTACGTAGGTTAGTGTTACTAGTTGTTGTGACCAAATAGATGGCGCTAGTGCTCCACAACACCGACGCGGTCTGTTAGGTCACGTTAGTTGCTGGCGAAATGGCGTCGAAGCAGGAGAAAGCGCAATGTGTGCTTTGGTTTCACGAAGCGAAATTGCCCATCAGTGTTCAGCGTAAATTTCGGGTTTCTTATGGACGCATCACTCCTGACGTTAAATCAATAAAGCGATGGTATGTAAAGTTTAACTAAACAAGCAGCATTGAAGATCATCCTCGAAGTGGCAGGCCTTGTGTGAGTGACGCAACTGTTGATCGTGTTCGACAATCCTTTCAACGGAGTCCGTCTAAATCAACTCGTCAAGCATCACGTGAACTTCAAATACCGCAAGCAAGTGTGATGAAGATTCTCCATGAAAGGCTTAAGTTGCATGCTTACAAAGTGCAAATGGTGCAGACCTTACAAACGAATGATTTGCTGACTCGTGCTGAATTTGCAACTGAGATTCTCAAAGGGATTGATGGCGCTAACGATTACTTAAATCGCATATGCTTTACCGGTGAATCCACCTTTCATGTCAGTGGAATGGTAAATAGGCATAATGTCCGTATATGAGGTTCAGAGTCTCCACATGCTGCTGTAACAGGTACAGCTAGACATCGAAAAAGCGAATGTTTGGTGCGGCCTCATGCATAACAAGGTTTCTGGACCGTTTTTCTTCGCGGAAAAATCCATTACCGCTAACATTTACTTAGACGTTTTGCAACAGTTCATTACCCCACAGTGAGAAGAATATCAACTATGGATAGTTTTCCAGCAAGATGGTGCATCCCACCCCCCTCCCCCACTGGGCTTCGATAGTGCGTGATTTCCTGGATGAAACATTTCCGGATCGGTGGATTGGAAGGAGCGCTCCAAGACGCTGGCGACCCCGCTCTCCAGACATTACGCCCCTTGACTTTTTTTCTGGGGCTATATCAAGGACAGAGTCTTCATCATACCAGTTGCTGACGTCGACGAACTGAAGGCTACGATACAAGCTGCTGTGGGTACTGTGACAGAACACATGTTACGAAACAGCTGGCGGGAACTGGAATACCGCCTCAACATTCTCCGAGCTACCAAGGGAGCACACGCTGAGGTTTACTAACGTAAGTGGTCTCTTTAAAAAAAAAAAAAAAAAAAAAAAACTAGTAACACTAACCTATGTAACGGCATCAAATCTAACTTATTATGTCAAACGGATATTCTGTAATAAAAATTGTTATAATCAGGGCTAGACTTTGTGCTCACCCTACATGTATATAGAAAGAGGTAGGCGCTTCGCTGCGATTGGTTTCCTCAAGGCCGTAGCTTCTTAGAAACGGTCATCAAACCATCAAACCGCAACGAAAGGTACTGTGCGTCTTGGAAAAAACCTCACTCTCGAATTTCCGGGAGTCCATGCACCAGTATTTCCAGAAACTAGAGAAATTGGTAGTATGCAGACTGGTATCGACAATGTTCATTCCGTACACTATCTGCAAATTTCGAATTATGAGGGGTTATCAAAAAGTTGCCTTCCGTAGGCCGTACCGTCCAGAATCGGCTTGCCAACCACGTAAAATCGCTGTGAACACTGAAGCAACCATCATACCTGCGCACCAGGTTCGAGATACTCGTTTGGTAGAATGACGTGTCCTGCTGGCTGAAGTAGTCCTCAACTGCCTGCTGCACATCCTCGTCCATGAGGAATCGTCTACCCTGCAAGGTGTTTTCTAACGGATTGAAGGCTTGATAATCGAATGGGAGAGGAATATAGGACGAGTGTACTAGTGTCTGCCACTTGAGTTGGCGTAATTTCTGCGTTATGTCATTTGTGATACGGGACCGTACGTTATCATCGAGCAGCAGAATACCTTGGTGCACCATTCCACAACGGCTGTTTCCGACATACTTACTGCCCCATACACATTCTGCATTAGCCGTTATGTATCTACCGGTGTTTGTTCTTTGGCAACCAAGAAAATAATAACAGCAGGTTGATCTTGTCTGGACCCATCTGGTAATAATGTCGCCATAATTCACGTTTCCTCGTTTACCATAAGCTGGTCGGAAAAACACGAATGCCAAACTAATCCCTTTCCTATTTGTCGGAGCTTATGTATACATCGATATCGCGCTGCGTTGCATACACGCTGCAGCAACGCCTTCAAACGGAAACTTTTGTTCGCACCTTATAGTACATTAGGCGACCCGTGCGCCAATGAACAAGCAGGATAAAAGGACCGAAGCAAACATTATTAGAAACACAGCGGTTAACAATGGCTATAAAGAAAATGTCGCCAACGAGTCGACGTTAAGATTAAGAAGAAAGAAAAGAGGGATGAGTTGAGGAAAAAATGGTCACTATGTCGCATTCCGAAACACTCTCACAAAAGAAGTAGCGTTCCAGGCGAATAATTTAGTGTGGTGCAGCCTGAGGCACGGTATCAGTAACAATGAGGAAAAATGTGAGCTCCAGAGTGTATAAAAAAGAATACGCGTCCTGCGATACAAAGTGCATTAGTCAGACGCGAAGGAGCACTAAGGTGCTTTCAGACTGAGGAATTATTAGAAGTCAACAGTAGTCAACCATATGCACGAAACAGGCCACATCTTAAAGGGAGCAGAAGACGACTTAAAAATGTTGCTCACGGAAGCGAAAGGGATAAAACTTCACTTGCTGGAATAAGCAGACGTAGTCATTAGCGAAAAGAAGTACGACAATGTTCATAACGTACAAATGACAAAGGGGCGAGATTATTTTAACAGATATTTGGATTTATTTTAATGTAGGGAGTTAAGCATTTAGTACTTCACTGATATAGTATGCACATAAAGGCGACCGTACGTGTTGCCTTTGAAAATGAGAGAAGAGAAGGTGATCACTGGAATGGCACTGCGGTACAGCCAGTAGAAGCACAGTGGTAGCTAGGGTACAGCAGCTCACAACTACTCCTGGGCACCAAAAGAGGCGTCTTTTAGACGCTGTTAATGCCCACAGAGAACGCGACCTGGTACGCGGCTGCAGCGGGTCATGAGACTGACGAAGACAGAAGTGGACGATTGTAATGTAAGACGAGGACCCTTAGACCAAAGTATTTTATTTTATCCTATGACGTTGCAGATGTATAGTGTTCAATGTTTTGATCATGTTTTCTCTCAGAAAATGCTCAAATGTGTGTGAAATCTTATGGGACTTAACTGCTAAGTTCATCAGTCCCTAAGCTTACACACTACTTAACCTAAATTATCCTAAGGACAAACAAACACACACACCCATGTTCGAGGGAGGACTCGAACCTCCGCCGGGACCAGCCGCACAGTCCATGACTGCAGCGCCTTAGACCTCTCGGCTAAGCCCGCGCGGCTTTCTCTCAGAATGCGTTATTGTATTGTCAAGGCAAGATGGTGAGCGAGATGTATGAAACAGGCGAAATACCCTTAGACTTCAAGAAGAATATAATAATTCCAATCCCAAAGAAAGCAGGTGTTGACAGATGTGAAAATTTCCGAACAATCAGTTTAATAAGCCACAGCTGCAAAATACTAACACGAATTCTTTACAGACGAAAGGAAAAACTAGTAGAAGCCGACCTCGGGGAAGATCAGTTTGGATTCCGTAGAAACACTGGAACACGTGAGGTAATACTGACCCTACGACTTATCTTAGAAGAAAGATTAAGGAAAGGCAAACCTACGTTTCTAGCATTTGTAGACTTAGAGAAAGCTTTTGACCATGTTGATTGGAATACTCTCTTTCAAATTCTGAAGGTGGCAGGGGTAAAATACAGGGAGCGAAAGGCTATTTACAATTTGTACAGAAACCAGATGGCAGTTACAGAGTCGAGGGACATGAAAGGGAAGCAGTAATTGGGAAGGGAGTAAGACAGGGTTGTAGCCTCTCCCCGATGTTATTCAATCTGTATATTGAGCAAGCAGTAAAGGAAACAAAAGAAAATTTCGGAGTAGGTATTAAAATCCATGGAGCACAAATAAAAAATTTGAGGTTCGCCGATGCCATTGTAATTCTGTCAGAGACAGCAAAGGACTTGGAAGGGCAGTTGAATGGAATGGACAGTGTCTTGAAAGGAGGATATAAGATGAACATGAATAAAAGCAAAACGAGGATAATGGAATGTAGTCGAATTAAGTCGGGTGATGCTGAGGGAATTAGATTAGGAAATGAGACACTTAAAGTAGTAAAGGAGTTTTGCTATTTGGGGAGCAAAATAACTGATGAGGATCGAGGTAGAGAGGATATAAAATGTAGACTGGCAATGGCAAGGAAAGCGTTTCTGAAGAAGAGAAATTTGTTAACATCGAGTATAGATTTAAGTGTCAGGAAGTCATTTCTGAAAGTATTTGTATGGAGTGTAGCCATGTATGGAAGTGAAACCTGGACGATAAATAGTTTGGACAAGAAGAGAATATAAGCTTTCGAAATGTGGTGCTACAGAAGAATGCTGAAGATTAGATGGGTAGATCACATAAGTAATGAGGAAGTATTGAATAGGATTGGGGAGAAGAGAAGTTTGTGGCACAACTTGACCAGAAGAAGGGATCGGTTGGTGGGACATGTTCTGAGGCATCAAGGGATCACCAATTTAGTATTGGAGGGCAGCGTGGAGGGTAAAAATCGTAGAGGGAGACCAAGAGATGAATACACTAAGCAGATTCAGAAGGATGTAGGTTGCAGTAGATAATGGGAGGTGAAGAAGCTTGCACAGGATAGAGTAGCATGGAGAGCTGCATCAAACCAGTCTCAGGACTGACTGAAGACCACAACAACAACAACAAGCCGGTTGAATGCCGTGGATTACTACAGGTAAAGCGTAACAACCGCTACGTCATATCCAGCAGCTGGGTAATATTAAACTGCGAATTACGTATAAAGTTGGGAAAGTTTTTCTGGTACAAAGTGTACACTTCATGCGGTGCATTATACAGGGTAACCCAAAGGGTGCGCACAAATTGAAGAAGCTTACAGATGTGTCGAAATACGAGTATAACAACTCTGGATAAGAACTTTATGGCATTTGAAGTGATCCTGCGCCAATGAAAGTTTTGGAAAGCAGGGAACTACAAGGACACTCAATGCATATGCGCCTTATGTTATGCAAAGATAACGCATTGTTTACTCGACAACAGAAAGTTTTCAAGAAGGCGACTACAACATTCAGTTCAGGCAATACATCTTCATAGAAAATCCTTGTGCGCTCCACCAAGGACAATAGATACAGAACAAACCTCATCAGACACTGCAAGTATCCTTGTGAGAAGTAATTTCTCGTTGGAAACGATGTCAGGCACCCAGCGCTTATAATATTCCCCCAAAAGTAAATAAATTAATCGCGAGGCGTCAGATCAGGGCAGGGAGGTGGTCATGTGGCTTTGAGTACGTCACTTTCTAGCACGGAGAAGTATGCGGATCTTCTGTCCAGTTGCATCGAACCGTGCGTACACAAAATTCTTTTCTGGACTTAAGGTGCGTGTGCATGAATTTTTCTTGTTATTCTTGACTCTCCAGAGCGTTTACTGGCTCACGTTTATCTCCAAGAGCAATCCAAAATTGTATTTTGACTCTTCTATCAGTCTCATTAGTACGCGACGTTTCTAATCACCACCGTAGGTACAGATACAAAGTCTTATACAATAACAGCTGCAAAGTTCGTGGAAGCCATACAGAAAGTCTCAAACCTTTTGGGTCTAACTGAAACGTGTGACAGTGGGTCTACAACCGATTATATTGAGACAGGGAACCAACGATCGGGGATGCACATTTATTGTTTTATGGGCATACACAGCATACACCGGATAACAACAACGCAGCTAATTAATTGTTCAAAGTGACGACAGCCAGTCTGAATGAATGCATGGCCACGGCGCATGAAGTTGTGCCGCACTTTCTCGAAGATCTCTGATGTCTGTTCTACCAGCAGACAGGCAGCTTGGACCCTAGCGAGCAGGTCTTCGTACGTTTCTACGGGGTTTCTTACACCAACGTCTTGACGCTAACGCCAGAGGTAAAGGTCAAGAGGTGCGAGGTACGGCGATCGCGTTGGCTATAGGACAGGAACTCCTCTTCCAATCCAATGACGGGGCTACGTGGCGTTCAAGTGCTCACGGCCATTGTCATCAAAGTGAGCTTTTGCACCGTCGTTTTGAAACCATGTCCGATTGTTGACAAGAAGGGGTATAATCTCCAAGAACAGTGGCACTACATCTCGCAGAAACACCAGGTAACGTGGACCAGCCAAACGGGGAGGCAGCAAATAAGCTTCCAGTAAGTGATCTCGGACAACGCCTACTTCAGGTTGACAGTGAATCGTTGCTGGTGGCCACCGATGTGTCCTCTACATCTACATCTACATGGATACTCTGCAAATCACATTTAAGTGCCTGGCAGAGGGTTCATCGAACTACCTTCACAATTCTCTATTATTCCAATCTTGTATAGCGCGCGGATAAGAGCGAACACCTATATCTTTCCGTACGAGCTCTGATTTCTCTTATTTTATCGTGGTGATCGTTCCTCCCTATGTAGGTCGATCTCAACAATATATTTTCGTATTCGGAGTAGAAAGTTGGTGATTGGAATTTCGTGAGAAGATTCCGTCGCAAGGAAAAACGTCTTCTTTTAATGTTGTCTAGCCCAAATCCTGTATCGTTTCTGTGACACTGTCTCCCATATTTCGCGATAATACAAAACATGCTGCCTTTCTTTGAACTTTTTCGATATACTACGTCAGTCCTATCTGGTAAGGATCCCACGCCACACAGCAGTATTCTAAAGGAGGACGGACTAGCGTAGTGTGGGCAGTCTCCTTAGTAGCTCTGTTACATTTTCTAAGTGTCCTGCCAATAAAACGCAGTCTTTGGTCAGCCTTCCCCAAAACATTTTCTGTGTGTTCCTTCCAATTTAAGTTGTTTGCAACTGTAATACCTAGGTATTTAGTTGAATTTACGGCTTTTAGATTAGACTGATTTATTGTGTAACCGAAGTTTAACAAGTTCGTTTTAGCACTCATGTGGATGACCTCATACTTTTCGTTATTTAAGGTCAACTGCCACTTTTCGCACCGTTCAGATATCTTTTCTCAAGTTGCTTCACTACTCCGAGGATATTTACTTCTACGTTACTCATGTTGGCAGCTGTTCTCGATTCGAATTTTGGAATATTTACTTCGTCTTCTTTTGTGAAGGCATTTCGGAAGGCTGCGTTTAGTAACTCTGCTTTGGCAGCCTGTCTCCGATAGTACCTCCATTGTTTTCGCGCAGAGAAGGCATTGATTGTTTCTTGCCGATAACGTACTTCACATACGACCAGAATTTCTTTGGATTTTCGGCCAGGTTTCGAGACAAAGTTCCGTTGTGGAAACTGTTATAAGCATCTCGCACTGAAGTTCGCGCTAAATTTCGAGCTTCTGTAAAAGATCACCAATCTTGAGTATTTTGCATCTGTTTAAATTTGGCTTGTTCGTTTCGTTGTTTCTGCAACAGTATTCTAACCCGTTTTGTGTACCAAGGAGGATCATCTCCGTCGTTTGTTAATTTATTTGGTATATCTCTCAATTTCTGCCGATACTATTTCTTTGAATTTAAGCCACTTCTGGTCTACACTTATATTATCAATTTGGAATGAGTGGAGATTGTCTACTAGGAAGGCGTCGGGTGAATTTTTATCTGCTTTGTTGAACAGATATATTTTTAGCTTATTTTTCGAGGATTTGGGGATTACAATATTCAGTCTCGCTACGACAACCCTGTGTTCACTAATCCCTGAATCGGTTTTGATGCGTGTTATTAACTCAGGATTATTTGTTGCTAGGAGGACAAGTGTGTTTTCACAACCGTTTACTATTCGCGTGGGCTCATGAACTAACTGCTCGAAATAATTTCCAGAGAATACGTTTAGCACAAATTCGGATGATTTTTGTGCGTACCTCCGGAATTAAACAAGTATTTTCGCCAACATATCGAGGGTAAATTAAAGTCACCATCAACTATTATCGTATGAGTCGGGTACGTGTTTGAAGTCAAACTCAAGTTTTCTTTGAGCCTTTCAGCAACTGTATCATCTGAATTGGGAGGTCGGTAAAAGGATCCAATTATTACTTTATTCTGGCTGCCAACAATGACCTCTGCCCATACTAATTCACAGGAAGTATCTACTTCAATTTCGCGACAAATTAAACTACTTCTGACAGCAACAAACACGCCACCGCCAACTGTGTTTAGCCTATCCTTTCGGAGCACCGTTAGGTTCTTCGCAAAAATTTCGGCTGGGCTTATTTCCGGCTTTAGCCAGCTTTCAGTGCCTATAACGTTTTGAGCATCAGTGCTTTCTATTAGCGGTTGGAGCTCTGGTACTTTCGCAATACAGCTACGACAATTTACAACTGTTATACCAATGGTTCCTGTATCTACGTTCTTCCTGTGTTCAGCCTGCACCCTTTGTGATTGAAGCCCTTCTTGTGTTTTCCCGAGACCCTCTAACCTAAAAAACCGCCCAGTTCAGGCCACACAGTCCCTGCTACCCGTGTAGCCGCCTCCTGCGTGGACGCCTGACCTATTCAGCGGAATCCGAAACCCAACCGACCTTTGGCGCAAGTCGAGGAATCTACAGCCTACACGGTCGCAGAACCGTCTGAGCCTCTGATTCAGACCCTCCACTCGGCCTATCGACTATGCTGCAAATGGTTAATCTGCTTTCATCTTGCAAGTAAGACTGGCAGCCTTTACCACGTCTGTTAGCCGCTCGAAACCAGAGGAAATCTCTTCTGATCCAAAGTGACACACGTCATTGTTAACGACGTGAGCATCCACCTGCAGTTGGCTGCACCCTGTGCTCTTCATGGCATCTGGGAGGATCCTTTCCATATCTGGAATGATTCCACCTGGATACACACGGAGTGTACATTGGTTTTCTTACGCTTCTTGTTAGCCAAGTCCCTAAGGGGCCCCATAACGCGCCTAACGTTGGAACTCCCAGCTACCAATAATCCCACCCTCTGTGACTGCCTGGATCTTGCAGGCTGAGTGGTCTCCTCTGAAACAGGACAGGCGACAGCATCTGGCTCAGCGACAGTGTCAGCCACAGACAACACCTGGAACCTGTCTGTCAGACAAACCTCGGAGGCCTTACGTGGGGCCGCCTGGGAAGTCTTTAGCCTCCTGCTTCGCCCCGGGGCGACCTCCCACGCGACCACAGGTAAGGGATCAGCCTCAGTGCGAGCAGTAACTGGGTTGGCCACTAGTGGCGCCCATCCACTGCAGCCTCAAGCTGTTTAACCGAAGCCATCACAGCCTGAAGCTGAGAGCAAAGTGTCACCAACTCGGCTCGCATCCGCACACAACAATCGCAGTCCCTGTCCATACTAAAGACCGTGTAAAACTAAACTATGCTGATAAACGGACTATAGCACGTGCTGCGCAACTCTACTGTAGACCCTGACGAAAACGCAGGAACTGTGTCTAATAACACGCAGATATGCAAAAACCTAAGTACCGAAGCACTCAGGTGAAACTAAATAATTCACCCCGATTAGGAACTTCTGTCACAAAATCGGTTTACTTTCCGACGCAAACGAAAACGCGAGTACAGTGGCGATTAGATATTAAATTTACATGCAGAAACTCAAGAAACTTAACTATTAAAGCACGCAAATGATATAATAAAATTCGCTCCTGGTTATGAACTCGTAAATGTGACAAAAGCGGTTACTTCCCTGTTGCTGCGTCTGTCTCGGTCGGCTACTCCAGATGTGGCTGTGGCGGCTGTTGGAAACAACATCTCTGGTGAATGAGGCCTGATTGGTGGACAATACAAGGTGTACCAAGTTGGGCACTACAACACTGTGGTGCATAACACCACTGGCAGAAGTGAACGCAAGGTACAAAATCCGTTGGTCCCAATGCTTGCAGAAGTTCTTTATGATACGTCCGTGATACTTGTTCCGCCAGTACTCTCCCCACTGTATCCTTTGAAGTGTGCGTATCATGGGCATGTCGACATGTGCTTATGCTGGGTGGTCGGTCACACGATCTAACACCATCTCCTCAAAGCCTTCTGTTCCGATACGTCTCGGAAGGAAGGAAGTAACATTTGTTTAACATCCCATCGACTTCGAGTTCGTTAGAAACAGAGCAAAAGCTCGGATTGCGTCAAGGGTGGGGAAGGAAATCGGCTGTGTCCTTTCAAAGAAACCATCCCGGTATTTGCCTAGAGTGATTTTGGGAAATCACGGAAAACCAAAACTGGATGGCCAGACGCGAGTTTAAACCGCGTCCAGTGTGCTAACCACAGCGCCACCTCGCTCGGTGTCTTTGGCGGAAACCTTGACCGCCTCTCTGTGATGTGAACAACCCCGTCTCTTGTAACTTGATATCCACGAACTTCTTCCGTTAGGATGATGCGTTCACTGTACATTATTGCTGCTTTACAGGCACTACATCCTGCTGCATCTGTATATCTGTCACCTCTCGTGACGAGGAAAGTTCCATCTTTGACTGCGGGTCATGCACTGTACTCAGCAACACATGCCACCAAGACCACATAACAAGGTGTCTGATGCAATGGACATCACGGAGAGTGGTGTGCATGCGGCACAGGTCAATGCGCCGATGCGATGCATGCGGTCGTCACATGACACACGTGCTATGAGCTAAGTTGTTTACAGTATGTCTGTTTGGTGGCCAGGGGTGTACGTTTTTTGTCACACGCTGCCAGTTGCAGTGTACAGCAGACACCGGGGATCTTTGTGAGAGTGCGGCAGAACTGCATGCACTCAAACTGACGGCCGTCGCTTTGAACAGTTACCACGAGCCACATTATTATGCAGTGTTCGCAGTGTACATACACAGCACAATACAAATGTATTTCCGACCATTGGTACCTTGTCTCAATGTAATCGACTGTGGACCCACTATCACCAGTTGCAACGCGACTCGATCTGTAGAAAGTTGTTGCACGGATACCTCAACAAAACGGTGTAACTAGAAGAGAAAAAATGCGTCTCTTACTATTTTTATACTTCAATGATCATTTGGTTCAAATGGCTCTGAGCACTATGGGACTTAACATCTATGGTCATCAGTCCCCTAGAACTTAGAACTACTTAAACCTAACTAACCTAAGGACATCACACAACACCCAGTCATCACGAGGCAGAGAAAATCCCTGACCCCGCCGGGAATCGAACCCGGGAACCCGGGCGCGGGAAGCGAGAACGCTATCGCACGACCACGAGCTGCGGACGATCATTTGGTAGAGCAGCGCATGATGTGCTCCACTTGGGGCAATACCATATCATACGTCGTTTTTATCGTCATTTCTCTTCTTTTCTGACAAAGTAAAAGGCGCTGCCATTGCGGCCTGTAGTACATTTGACCTTAATGACCGATACTTAACGCTCACCCACTGCTGTGGCAACCACGCGACGTTAACACGCACACCAGCATACTGCGCCAACTACAGGATGTATCGCTTTTATTTGTCTGCTGCTGTTAGCAGTAGCTGCGCGAGGCGCTTAGCAGTTTCGTCACTCGGCAGGCCGGCTCGAGGTTTCCGCGGAGCGGCCGGCAGCGCCTGGAGGTTCCAGGAGTCGGCTGTGGGTCACGCGGGCACCTTCCAGGAAGCACGGACGCCCGCCGGCCAGCACGCTACAGGCGACAGCCGGGCGCCGGCAGCGGCGCGGTTCGCCGCAGCATCCCGTTCTCCAGACACGTCTGCTCTCAATACCTTCCGCTGCTCTAGCCGGCTGTTGTGATGGTGCGTCGCCGGTTGGCACAAGGAATTTGCTCCTCTAGGGACTCTGTTTGATGCACGATGTCTGACATTGTTTTTATCAAAGTGGTCGAGGCTTTGTTGACCACTGTTTGACGTATTGTCCGCTGCCTTTCGTCTGGGCATCTTCTACCGAAATTCGTTTAGTGATTTTTCGCCAGCATCAGTGACTGGCGTCGGCCGCTGTGGCCGAGCGGTTCTAGGCATTTAAGTCCGGAACAGCGCTGCTGCTACGGTCGCAGGTTCGAATCCTGCCTACGGCATGGTTGTGTGTGATGTCCTTAGGTTAGTTAGGTTTAAGTAGTTCAAAGTCTAGGGGACTGATGACCTCAGATGTTAAGTCCCATAGTGCTTAGAGCCATTTGAATCATTTTTGGGTCACTGGCCTTGTCAGGTAGAGATGGGTAGATTAGTTCATCTTTGGAACTAGTTCATTGGTGGCTGGTCTATTATGGGACACTTTACTGTGTTATCGTAAATACAAACCTGGGAATGTGAACTGACAACATAAATGTGCTACAGAGCTCAAACCACATCACTTATATGAAACTGAAAAGAATCCTGTCCGTCAAAACCGATCTCACTCATAAGCAAATAAAATAGCAAACCAATAATTTCACGCTCAGCAGACATGGTCAGTGCAAACTGTTTGAAAAAAAAAGGAAGGAACGTAACTGCACTAAAAAAACTGTAATGTCAACCTCTATAAGAATATAACACGAAACACACGAAAATTTCAGCACTGACATATGGCCTTGGCAAAATAAAGAAACTGACAGAACCTACGTTACGCAAAGGAAACGAAATGATCTCCTATCATGAATCTCACCCGCAAAATGTAGTACTGGCAGAAACGACAACACAACAAGACTCCGCAACAGCTAAATAACTACTGCTAAAAACTGACTACAGTTGGTCCAGGGAAATTGGGTTCATAACCTTGACACAGAATGCCAGTGAAACACACGACTCAAAATTAAGCTACTAAAATTCCAGTTAAGGAGGAACTGATCAACAAAAAAATTACAGACTCTAATATGAAAAATTCATTTAATCTACTAACTTCCATGGTACAGTCAATCAACACAGAGGATCATTCAACAGAATAATCATCAAAAACTCGACTGTGACGAGGGTGAAGTGGACCAAAAAAACAAGCTTACAAAAATAAAAATAAATTTCTTACCTCATCAAATAATCCTTTGTTCTTCGTTTCGAAACCTTTTTTATGCCCGTATGCTATCCAACCATTGTTCATAGTTCCAAAAGTGCGTCCATGCATTACACTGTACACTCCACGAACCCGACCTGCTGCAAACCGCAGCTATCCACTACTGACTGTCGAAGATTCTACGACTCCAGAGTGCTACCATCGCAGACACAGATACTGTTTGTTGCCTGACAACTGCTTCTCTGACCAGAGATCTTCAAATATATCATTTTCCTTTACAAATATTAACACATACAGTAACACCATAAAAAATAGCCATCTTACAACTTTACTTTTGAAGCTGTAATTCAACATTTGCTAATTAACATTTCCGTTTGTGAATATACGTGCAATTTAAATAAAAGCAAAAAGAAAATGCTGCTATCAGTGAGATTCGAAGAAGCGACTATACAGTACATCTGAGACATGAAATCTTAAATTGCTCGCCTGACGCATTTCAGATTTATTTCAATCATCAGATATTCTCTGTGCATTTGGATATCTGGTGATCTAAATAAATCCAAAAGCGTCAAGTGAGCAATCTGAGTAATAAAGTCATTTTTCACAGGCTATATGACTTTTTCGAAGAGACCTATTCAGCTCCAGTGAAGTAGGCCTATTACATTATAACAGCGACTTTACGGTTAGGAAACTTTTACGCTACACTCTCAGCTACCGCTGAACACGCGGAATTACTTGTACTTAACAGAGCTCGAAAACTTCCAGTCTTGTAAAGCCGATTGATCGAGGTTTCTTGGTTTTTTTTTTTTTTGTTTTTTTTTTCCCCCGTCGTAGCGCCTTAGCAAACCTGAACTGCTTTTGGACTACTTTCAAGGATTACTGTTTGTGAATGGAAATGAGCGTACGGTCTGGATTTTGCAAGTGGCTTCGTTACTGTCTAGAGGTGCCAGCCAAACGCAATGCCACAATTACTCTAGATTAGTCACCGGCAGAAATTATTGTGGTGAGAAAATCACAACTCAACCACCAATGTTTGTAGTTATACCAATAAAAGGCGTTCATTCTCTTTGTAGAACACTATCATATCAGCTGATGGACCAAAGTCTCAGTACCACTAAAGAGAGAGGTCGCAATCAACTCGGCTGCTATTTCGCGAAAAATCTGCGAAATGTTCCAAAAAATTCCTGGGAAATCAAATTTAAAAACCAAAGTTCCACATGAACAGCTAATCTCAAAAACTGCAAGTCCAGATTGCAGCCAAAAATCGGAAAATAAATTCAGTGTTCACCTGACGTGAAAATATGACAAAGTGCACACTCAAAAAATATTCCAAGCGTGTCGTAGTAGTGGATGAGAAAAATACTGTTCCCAAATTCAGTACTCATAAAATTTCCACACTGTAACTATCCGTGGTTCGGTCGTCGTTCCACATACACGACCGATCCGAACAACCGTTCAGGCGAGACTCCCTCCAAAAATCCCCGAACTGACTCCCGCCTATTTACGATCTCGCTTGGAGACTAATGCAATCAGTGATCTTCCGGTCTGCGGAATGTTTACGACTATTAATTTCTACTATACAAATATGTGTTATACATTACTTTAACCTATAGAGTTTTATCAGCTTTCCATTGCTGCACTAAAATTTCCAATCAGACAAATAGTTCTCCTAATATTAATGAATTTGTACACGTTGAGACTCCTTGGCCTTGTTTCACTATCAAAAATTTAAACTAAAATAAAAAGAATACATATAGTTACTCTTACTATTATCTGCTACCGCTACTTTTAATGTTTAAATAATACTTTCGTCGAAATTCAAGTTTTTGTGGCTCAGAATGCATATTCCAGCTTGTAGTTCAACCTGTATGCAGTTTGTCAAAATTACATTAGTATGTCCCGATAGTGCTCATTGTGCTCTATCCGTAGATACTTTGTTTCTGAAAAACAAGCTATGCTTTCTCGAGATATTAATTTTTCAATTACATTTTATATGCAGCATCTTTAAACTTAAATATCTTAAAAACTACTGCCCGATAAAAGGATCATAACCATGAGTGACATAGTCTTAATTTTCTCTTTAAAATGACACCACAGGTTTTTGTATAGCTAATCTGAATTCATTTTATTTGAATATTAAGATGTTCAAAGTACAGGGTGTATCAAAAGAATCATCCAATATTGCACGTCTATATTTCTGAAACTAATAAACATATACAATGAATTTTGGTTTTTGATGAACGGGAAACTAAAGAAACTTTTTTCATGCCTTTTCATAGGTGTTCAGTAATCCCCCCTTGAGATACACGGCATATGTCAATGCGGTATTCAAATTTTTCCCACACTGCAGCGAGCATGTCTTGAGTTAAAACTTGCACAGCTGCCGTTATGCGATGTCTCAGTTCATTCATTGTTGTCGGTAAGGGAAGCACATAAACAGAGTCTTTTATAAACTCTCACAAGAAATACAGTCAGGTCCGGCGACCTTGGAGGCCAGTAACGTAAGGCTGAATCACTTGGTCCAGTGAGACCGATCCATCGTTCAGTAATGCGTTAATTTAAAAAATTCTCGCACTTCCAGATGCCAGTGTGGCGGTGCTCCAGCTTGTTGGTAAATAAAAACGTTAGAATCAGTTTCCAATTGTGGGAAAAGAAAGTTCTCAAGCATATCGAGGTACGTGCTTCCTGCAACAGTGTTCTCAGCAAAGCATGTACCATGCACCTTTTCCCGAGAAACTGCTCAAAACACATTAAATCTTGGAGAGTCCCTCTCATGTTGCACGACTTCATGTGGTTGTTCCGTACGCCATATTCTCACATTATGAGGGTTCACCTTTCCATTTAAATGGAATGTTGCCTCGTCACTAAACTCTAAGCGTGGAAGAAAACTGTCGTCCTCCACCTTGCCAAGAACGAAATTACAGAACTCCACACGTTGTTCTTTGTCACATTCACGAAGAGCTTGCAGTAGCTGAATTTCGTATGGTTTCATGTGTAAACGTCGACGCAACACACGCCAGACGGACATCGGGGGCATGTTGAGCTGGCGAGCTGCACGGCGAACGGATTTCTGCGACTCCTTGTGAAACAACGGCGGATGCGTTCAACGCCTGTGTCAGACACTCGGGGGCGGTCCGGCCATTTACCTTCACACAAACAACCTGTTTCTCGGAATTTTTCATGCCATCGTCTAATACTCTGTGCTGTAGGAAGATCCACACCATACCTAGTACGAAAGTCACGCTGAATAGTTATTACTCACCCGCACTGCGCAAAACGTAGAACACTACATTACTACTAGAGGTGAAGTGGGTGAAAACTGCTGCTACCTAGCGGGAACCGTGTAAAACTCGAGAGTTTGCTCTTTCCAACAGTAAGTTGTTCACACATATATCTCATATTACAAAATAATTAGGACTTTTTTTAAAAATCAGATGACTTTTTTGATACACCCTGTATTTCCTTCTGTTCGAGGCGGCTATGGCTGCCGCCTCCTTTCAACGGCCGAAAGCCGTGGGTTTTCCTCATCCAGCACCTGTTACGAGAGCTAGAAGCAGGAAACAGGTATTTCTCATGTCGACTGTCTCCGCCAGTGACTCCCGATCAGACGTACCACTATCTAGCGGCGCTGCGTGCCGGCTCTTCGGCCTGCAACCCCACTACAGCTCACCCCTCTTTAGCTGTCAAACGCTAGAGCTGGGCCAGCCGCGCCCACTCTCACATAAACACAGAACGTGGACATTGCCGCCTCTGCCTTGTATCACTCTCCAACTTCTCGTACAGGGCTATACCGTCTCACTGCGGAGTGAGCTTTAAATAAAAACGCGTGAAGAAGGCCAGTCCGTAAGATAGGTAAATGTAGTATAAATTTTCGAGATTCAAACAAAAAATGTCAGTGACTCGAGCGAGCGAAACAGAGAGAATGGACTCCATGTCGTCTGACTTCCCTTTAATCTCTTCAGAGAACTACCAATTGTGGCTCCGAAGCTGAAAAGTAAAAACAGTATGGGGAAGCGTCTTGATAAATGAATTTCATTTTAAAATTTTATTTTTAAACGTCTCATATATGATACGCAGGGTGTATTTCCGGCGAGTCATCAGGCCCATTTTCCGTGATGTTTCGGCAGATATGTGCAATTTAATTCTTGCAATATGTAGCTGGGTTCACCTACGAAAAATGTGCTCAGTACGTCTTTCGTGCGGCGCCTGGTGTCAATGGAAAGCGTCGGTTTGATTCCTGTTACAAAGAAAAGCGGAATTTTGCTGTTCATTCCGTGGAAAGGTTCCAAATTAATCTGCTGGGATAATCGTTTTATCGATATATATTAACAGTTTGGTATCGTCCAGAGATGGTACCATAACAGCCAGAAACGCGAAGCGATACCACAGACCTTAGCGAGGGCTCGCAGCGATCCTCAACGAGATATCAGAGGAACTTCTGAAGACAACGTTTCTGTCCCAGGACTGCAGTGCCCTCGCACTGACGTCAATATAGTTTTGAGTACGCAAGAACTCGCTCAGTTCGATATTTCAGTTACAACAGTCAACATTATCGAGTGCGAGAAAGTCGGTTAAACGTTTCAGATGAAGTTGTTAATGTCGAACACTGTATTTTGAGACAACAGTTTGTTAATCAAAGCATCAAGTGATACTTTGCTAGTCCACAACAGTTGTAAATTATCCAGTACTCCTGTGGCAAAGAAGTGTATCAAAAGTAAGTAAATCTTTTATTAAAGAGGTTGAAAAAGCCAGTCAACCAGTTGCAAATCAAAGGTTTACTAGCCCTTGACCTAAGTTTCGATGTTTCTAAAAATATCTTCTTCAGAAGGAGTGGGCCTTGTTACATCACACGGTGGTGCATTACATTAGCTGAAGCCGAGCGGCTCTTGTGAAATATAAAATTGATGTAAAAACCGGAAACATCACATGACTTAAGACAGCAACTAGATTGCATTTAGCGTTCGCTGAAATAAATGCACAAATGTATTTGCCAACTGCCCCAATTTGCCTTTGTTTCTGGCATGATGTATACTTAAGTGATGCAAATATTTTATCCTTTGACTCCTGTTACAATTTCACGCGGACAAAAGACTTTACCTTTAGACGCAATGAACGGAAGAAACTGCAACTGAACGGAGCCGGAATGAGGAACGAATGGGCATCCGGAAAAGAACGGTAGCGATCGAATGAAATCGAGGGAGAACGAGGAACGATAACAACCGAACAAAGACCGGGGGTACGAGACTAACCTGAAGGGACCTCGATCCTGCCGTTCAGTTCCGTTGGACCCATTCCTTGGAGAACGACCCACCTCTATTGCCAAAGAATCATCCTTGATTGCTGGGGACGGACAGAAGTCGAGCGCGCATCTGGAGGCCATATTTACTTACCGCCAACGTCTGAGCACCCTTTCCGGCTCATTATAGCCGTGGCTCTCCCCTTGTTAGCTACGCGGGTCATTCGCTCCAGTACGGGAATCCAGGGTCCTTTTATCTTGAGGCTTCCTTCTGTCATGCTTACGAATTCCAAGGGCTTCCCTCAACAAGCGGACGAGATAGGTCTTTTCCACTGCGAGAACATGCTTTCAGTGAATTTTATGACGTGCCCTGTCTCATACAGCGTGTGTTCCGCCATGACCGATTTCTCCACTTGTTCCGCTTGCAGTACCTTTGATATTCAATGATCCTGATATTGATGGCTCGGCCGGTCATTCCAACGTACAACAGCAGACAAACAGCACTGTGTGAAATAATGGCAGAAATCAGTGTGAGACGTACGAGGAACGTATCCGTTAGGACAGTACTGCAAATTTGGCATTCATAGGCTATGCAGCGGAGGATCGATACGAGTGCCTTGGCTAACATCACGACGTCCTTCAGCACCTCTCCTGAGCTTGTGACCACGAAGGTTGGACCGTAGACAAATGGAAAACCGTGGCTTGATCGGAGAGGTCCCGATTTTAGTTGGTAAGAGCTGATGACAGGGTTCGATTGTGGCGCAACCCCACGAAGCCGTGGACCTAAATTGTCAACAAGGCATTGTGTAAATGGTGGTAGCTCCATACTGTTGTGGACTGCGTTTATATGGCATGGATTGGGTCGTCTGATCCAGCAGAACCCATCATTGACTGGAAATGGTGATATTAGCCTACTTGGAGACCCAATGCAGCTATTCATGGACTTCATGTTTCCGAACAACGATGGAATTTTTATGGATGACAGAGCACCATGTCACCGGGTCACAACTGTTCCCGATTGGCTTGAGGAACATTCTGGACAATTCGAGCGAATAATTTTTCCATCCAGATCGAACGACATGAGTCACACAGAACATTTATGGGGCATGTTGGAGAGGTCTGTTCGTGCACAAAATCGTGCTCGGGCAACGCTTCCGCAATTATGGACGGCTATAGAGGCAGCGTGACTTTCAATATTTGTACAGGGAATTTCAGCGACTTGTTGAGTCCATGCCATATCGAGCTGCTGCACTGCGCCGGGCAAAAGGAGGTCCGACGCGATATTAGGAGGTGTCCCATGACTTCTGTCATCCCACTATATGGCAGAAATGCCGCACCCGACGTTTCATCTTCTGACGTGCCACTCCACCGAGTGCTAGTTTTCGCGGCACTTTTTTAACTGGTGGAGTAATCAATGTTCCTCACAACGCATTCCAGGTGTTGTATTTCGAGGTGCTGCGGCTCATACGTTCGGTGCGAACTTTACGAGTGTGTTAATCATACCTGTTTTCTGGTTCGAATGGTGATTTGAATGTTTGAGCAGGTATCGCCCCGTGTGTGTGTCGATTTTCGATACACGCTTTGGCCCAGGTTTCACCACTCGTCGTAACCAGCACATCTGGAAAGGGTAGCTGCTGATCCCGTTTTACCTCCGCAGTGCCGGCAGGTGTGGCCGTGCGGTTCTAGGCGCTACAGTCTGTAACCGCGTGACCGCTACGGCCGCAGGTTCGAATCCTGCCTCGGGCATGGACGTGTGTGCTGTCCTTAGGTTAGTTAGGTTTAAGTAGGTCTACGTTCTAGGGGACTGATGACCACAGGTGTTAAGTCCCATAGCGCTCAGAGCCATTTGAACCATTTTTGAACCTCCGCAGTAAATTTAATATCGGTATGGAGATTGTTTATGTGTTTTTGGAAGTCATAGAGATGCTCCTGTCAAGTTGCAATAGAGGGAATACAACAGCATAAAAACAACGACGTAGGAAAATCATCGGCGTTTGAAGCATAAATTATCAGAAACTTCGTGGTAGGCAATCAGACTGGGACAGACGACGATAAAAAAAAGTCACATTTGTTCATTACCTGTCCACAAACAGGTGAGAAACACCTATTTTCGCGCAAGAATCGCCTCTAAAGATGTCGTTTATATGCATCTGTGAGAATGTTTCATACTCGGAGGAGACCACAAGAACTTTAGATGAGAAATGATGCCTTTAGAAAACCCGTAGGAGGGATAGGCTAGCAAGCACGTTTTAAGCTATTCAGGAATAGAAAACTTGGTAATACAAGGAACAAGTCAGAATAAAAACATCCGTGTTCTCGTCTCGGTGGTACCGAAGATAACCTCGTGAAATGACATCGCCACCAAGGCAATGATACGCTCCGCTGCAGCCGCCGAAGACATTACGAGCCGGCGACT
This sequence comes from Schistocerca serialis cubense, assembly GCF_023864345.2. Lineage (NCBI taxonomy): Eukaryota > Metazoa > Arthropoda > Insecta > Orthoptera > Acrididae > Schistocerca > Schistocerca serialis. The sequence continues at coordinate 454,293,071 of NC_064642.1, forward strand.
TGGGCTGCGGCGAGAAGAGAAGCGCATAGATTAATTTTATGGCCGACTGTCATCGAGGGGCAGCGAAACGAGTGTTTAATAGCCGTTATAAACGTCATCTGTCACCGATAAACGCCGCGTTTGCCTTTCAGACAACTGTCCCGCTCGTGAACTGTGCATATTTCGCCAGACATTAGTTCACATCAGGCGCTCGCTTGCCTGGCAACGACTGGCACAGTTTATTATCAGTGCATTAGTGCACTCGTTACTTACCAGTGAAATATGTTACGCCTCTCCAGCAGTGCTTTGGTGAACAACTGTTCTAGTTACCGGATTGAGAAATTAGGTAATGGATGGAACGGCTTTTCAAATTAGTCATGTGTTTCATTCCTGCTGACGACAACCAAAATGTACTGAAAGATAGCGCACACTCAGCATTCCTCTGCAAAAGACAGTGTGCACGAGGTCATTATTGTAGTAACCACCGTAAATGTCGCAACAATTCCATTTGCTTGATTACATAATCAATTAAAAGCTTAAATATGGGAAACGACATACTTGCCTATATGTAATTACTCTGAAACTGTACTGTCATTTGTTTTCCGATCTTCCTGCATACTGACCCCCGCTACTGTTCTAACGGGCAACAAATTCAAAACTGATACTCGAACGAAATTTATTTAGGTGAAAAGAGGAGTATCATATGGAAGAACAAAAGGCTTGTTATTAAAAACTAATTGAAAAAAGCCAAGAGTAAGAACTTCTTTTAAAATAATCGTTGTTAAATTTGGGAGTGTGTGGACAAGCCGCTGCCATTTTCTTCACAGTGGTGGAGATCGGGGTGAGAAGGGCTATACATTTGAATATTTCATTGAGAACATGGCAGGAAATAGAACAGAAGTACATTTTTAGGAGCGCTTGGAATTACAAAACATCGAGATGAAGGCGTTTTCAAACGTTTCAAGAAAGAGGGATGCCTTATACCCGTTCAAACTCATGGAGGTTATAGAAAGACTGCTGTTTACAGCACCAGAATTAAGTATGTAAAAACTTTTATTAAACAGTTTAAAGGAAGTGAATCACATTACTGTACGTAAAGAAGTGCTCGTACTTATTTGGACACTAATTTAAGTACAGCTAAAATGCGGGAAATGTACCATAAATCGGTTTTTGATGATCTAAAAGTTGCACAATCATTGTTCCAGCTGTTCTGTTTTTATAAATGCTAGTATTAATTGCTAGTTGTGATTGGTTCTTCGCAACAAACATTAAACGAGAGCAATTGTATTGTGAGAGATTACTTAGCAGGTGCCTACAAGAAACTTGAGGATGGATACCATTGCTACCCTTATAGAACGACTCTATGCAGTGAATTGTTTGGGTATGAGTGCAGAATTTTTCAAGGAAATGGTTCCAAACGTCATTAATGGAGGGAAGTTTAAGTTAGTCAACTCTGATGTTTTCCTCTCCAAACATACATAGAGGGATAAACGTTGGTTTCAAGCGTTTGAGAAGAACTGTGTAACTGATAACTTTTCCATATCAAATTGTGATCAAAATACACACACATTCTGAAAATTCATTTTTACGTATTTATTTTTCCCCTTGTTCTCTTGATATTAATCATGTAAATCACTGATTTTTACTAACATTTCGCTTATTATTCCTTCTTTTGTTACATATTCATTGAGCTCGTGTATGATACTAGCACATTCAGGAAAAGAGCACTATTTCGGCTTTATCAATTTGAAATGAAAGGTAATTCCGATGCAGCAGTCATAGGAATTGTCCAAATATCTAATACACCAGTGGTGGTTTGTCTCCACTCAGAAGAAAATTCAGTGAATTATTGCTTTCTGTGAGCTATACGTGAAGTGAACAACTCACTCATTGTATCTTGAAAGCCATAAATTTAATTATAGTACCTGCTAATGAAATTGTAATTTGCACATTCAACTTAGACAGACACTCAGGATTCACTGTAGGTGACATTTGGTAATTCACGTTTTTAACGCAAGGCTGATAAAGAAGTATATAGTAATTTCTATATTTCCATAAATACAAAGTACCTATAATTGATTCATCGTTTTTTTAAGTTCTGTACTTTGCAAAGCATTACATGTATAAAAATGACTGATGTGTCAACAAAACCGTAAACGCTCTGAGTGTGGCCTGAGGGCACAAGTTGGCGTGACGAGTGAAGTGCCTTGAAAAACAAAGCGCAAACCAGGAAAAAAGTTCTTGTGTGTTGGAATATGCAAGCTCTTCCATTTATCTGGAAAGATCAGTCGCCACAACGGAAGAGTGTGGGGCAGTGAAAATTCTTTTGAAATTGTGGCGCACGAATGAGATTCACCGAAGGTTAATGTTTTCTGCGCACTGTCGAGTCCATGCCACGTCGTGTTGCCGCACGTCTGCGTGCTCGCGGGGGCCCTGCAAGATATTAGGCAGTACCAGTTTCTTTGGCTCTCCAGTGTATAACACCGACAAAGAAGATCAAAGAGTGTCTCAGATCGACGAAGGAAAAAAGGGACCCACTTGCAATGTTGGGAATATACCGCATACCACATACATGCGGAAAAGTCTGTGATGAAATGACTGGACGATCAGTCAGAACCAGGATCACCGAACTAAGCCGCTTTGCAGTTTGGGACAGGTGGAGAAATTGGCCGTGGCGGAGCACGCGCTGTGAGAGACCGAACACACAGGAAAATTCGCCGACACGGGAAGTTCTCGCTGTATAGAAGAGCTAGCACACTGGCGTGTTCAAATAAGCTATAGAAATACACAAAAACGAGAATATCTCCAACAAGAAAGAAGAAACCCTCAAGGTGAACGGATCCTGGACTCCCACGCTGCAGCGTACAACCGCTGTACGTTGTAAGGGGAGAACCGCACCGGAATCGACCTCGGAAAAGCACTTAGACATTGGCGCCCCAGGTATACAGGGTGATTCACGAAGATATGCAAATATTTTAATATGTTATTCTACAAGTAAAACTAAAGAAAAAAGTTCGTATAAACGTAGGTCCACAAATGTTCAGTTACGGAGTTCCGGTTAACAAACGTTATGCCTCAAATTTAGCAAACTTCGCTAATATGAAGATATCGCAAAACCGTACGAGGATAAATAAAGCACAATTTCCATTTATTCTGTTGTTATTGATCTGGTGAATCTAATAAAACATGTCCCAGACGGCCGCGCGGGATTAGCCAAGCGGTCTGTGACGCTGCAGTCATAGACTGTGCGGCTGATCCTGGAGGAGGTTCGAGTCCTCCCTCGGGCATGGGTGTGTGTGTTCGTCCTCAGAATAATTTAGGCTAAGTAGTGTGTAAGCTTAGCGACTGATGACCTTAGCAGTTAAGTCCCATAAGATTTCACACACATTTGAACGTTTTTTTGTCCCAGATGTGTATCTGCAGTAGTTTTCCAGAACATGCACGGAAGCAAAGAAGTAATTTCGCAAAATTTTTAATTTATTAACTACTTGGCCCAATATGTTTTTAAATTCCACACTATTGCATTAAGTTTGCAACAGAAGTTGAAGAGAATTAAATTTTGGAAAAATGGTGGTAATAACTTCATCTGTAACTGTATGAATGTACCAGATAATCTGCTTTTATTAATACCATGCCACACGTGAATTCGTGTTAAACCGGAGAAAACAAAGCACCGTGATAAGAAAGTAGTACGGTGTACTTACAGTTTCACAATAAAACTTCCTGGCGGATTAAAACTGTGTGCCGGACCGAGACTCGAACTCGGGACCTTTGCCTTTCGCGGGCAAGTGCTCTACCAACTGAGCAACCCAAGCACGACTCACGCGCCGTCCTCACAGCTTTAGTTCTGCCAGTATCTCGTCTCCCACCTTCCAAACTTTACAGAAGCTCTCCTGCGAAACTTGCAGAACTAGCACTCCTGAAAGAAAGGATTTGCGGAGACATGGCTTTGCCACAGCCGCGGAGATGTTTCCAATACATTCACAATAAATTTTCAAAACTGTCTCCACCAAGCTCAATGCATTTAGCTACATTCTTAATGGAAAGTAAACAAATTTACTCGTATAATAATCTTCGCTTCGCTGGATGTTCTGGAAAACTACTGCAGATACACGCCTGGGACAAGTTTCAAAGAAAGCGTGAACTAGACGGTAAAGAGAATGCGATGCCATTGGTCCAAGCAACATCACGGATTTGCGCACCAAGCTGCTGGAGACTTGTGCTGTTGTTTGTAAAGGACACCCGAAGTTCTAAAATGGGCTGTAGAGACGGTTACTTACCGTCTGGATCGATAAGCCCCCTTAGTCGCCTCCAGAAAGGCAGTGCATAGTTTTGTTGCGCTTTCCTAGGCCTAGCCATATTTTGTAGGTAGTGGTCATATGTTGGTATTGTTGATTGTGGCAGAACACTACGACAGCGGTCTTGCAAGACAAATTTTAGACAATAACGAACTAAAAATTTTATCTGGCTTGTGTTTGCGGACTACATAGTCATCGCGGAAAATACGTGCGAATTGATTATTATCTGATGATGGCCACGTAAACCGAACAAGCTTTTAGAAGAAAAATAAATATTATAGGACATCTACAGATTGTATCTGGAATGTCAAATGTACAATCTTGCGACTAAACATCTCCGGAATAAAACTATCGATATATTTGCACGTTAAATAACACTTTGTCAACATATTCATTGGTAATTTTAAAATAAAAAGGAAAAGAATAGGAAACCCCCGGATGTGGCCCTGAAGATCACGTAACAATCGACCGACCACCTACCAAACGTAATAAAAAGCCGCTAAACTCGCTGTCGTGCTGCGCTGAGAAAATACAAGTATTTTCGATCCTTTTTTTCTTAACTCTGAAAATTTCGGTGTGTTATTGTTGCTTTCATGACTGGATCTATGTTAATCAAATCAGCTAGTATCGCAGAGCGCAAAAGAGCAAGTATCAACATCGTGTCAGCTAAGAATGGGCTGCAGAACCTCTCATAAATCGTATGGTTATATAGGGTGTTACAAAAAGGTACGGCCAGACTTTCAGGAAACATTCCTCGCACACAAATAAAGAAAATATGTTATGTGGACATGTGTCAAGAAACGCTTAATTTCCATGTTAGAGCTCATTTTAGTTTCGTCAGTATGTACTGTACTTCCTCGATTCACCGCCAGTTGGCCCAATTGAAGGAAGGTAATGTTGACTTCGGTGCTTGTGTTGACATGCGACTCATTGCTCTACAGTACTAACATCAAGCACATCAGTACGTAGCATCAACAGGTTAGTGTTCATCACGAACGTGGTTTTGCAGTCAGTGCAATGTTTACAAATGCAGAGTTGGCAGATGCCCATTTGATGTATGGATTAGCACTGGGCAATAGCCGTGGCGCGGTACGTTTGTATCGAGACAGATTTCCAGAACGAAGGTGTCTCGACAGGAAGACGTTCGAAGCAATTGATCGGCGTCTTAGGGAGCACGGAACATTTCAGCCTATGACTCGCGACTGGGGAAGACGTAGAACGACGAGGACACCTGCAATGGACGAGGCAATTCTTCGTACAGTTAACGATAACCCTAATGTCAGCGTCAGAGAAGTTGGTGCTGTACAAGGTAACGTTGACCACGTCACTGTATGGAGAGTGCTACGGGAGAACCAGTTGTTTCCGTACCATGTACAGCGTGTGCAGGCACTATCAGCAGCTGATTGGCCTCCACGGGTACACTTCTGCGAATGGTTCATCCAACAATGTGTCAATCCTCATTTCGGTGCAAATATTCTCTTTACGGATGAGGCTTCATTCCAACGTGATCAAATTGTAAATTTTCACAATCAACATGTGTGGGCTGATGAGAATCCGCACGCAATTGTGCAATCACGTCATCAACACAGATTTTCTGTGAACGTTTGGGCAGGCATTGTTGGTGATGTCTCGATTGGGCCCCGTGTTCTTCCACCTACACTCAGTGGAGCACGTTATCATGATTTCATACGGGACACTCTACCTGTGCTGCTAGAACACGTGCCTTTACAAGTACGACACAACATGTGGTTGATGCACGATGAAGCTCCTGCACATTTCAGTCGAAGTGTTCGTACGCTTCTCAACAACTGATTCGGTGACCGATGGATTCGCAGAGGCGGACCAATTCCATGGCCTCCACGCTCTCCTGACCTCAACCCTCTTGACTTTAATTTATGGGGGCATTTGAAAGCTCTTGTCTACGCAACCCCGGTACCAAATGTAGAGACTCTTCGTGCTCGTATTGTGGACGGCTGTGATACAATACGCCATTCTCCAGGGCTGCATCAGCGCATCAGGGATTCCATGCGACGAAGGGTGGATGCATGTATCCTCGCTAACGGAGGACGTTTTGAACATTTCCTGTAACAAAATGTTTGAAGTCACGCTGGTACGTTCTGTTGCTGTGTGTTTCCATTCCATGATTAATGTGATATGAAGAGAAGTAATAAAATGAGCTCTAACACTGAAAGTAAGCGTTTCCGGACACATGTCCACATAACATATTTCCTTTCTTTGTGTGTGAGGAATGTTTCCTGAAAGTTTTGCCGTACCTTTTTGTAACACCCTGTATATCTGACATCAAGAATAAGCACGTACAAAAATAATGCATTGGCATTTTGACATAATTAAGAGGAAAATATAAAAGTATTTCCCTTCTCTAAATAGAACAAAGAGTAGTGTATAATCGTTCTATTTCTTTCTTACAAGATGCATTTGCTGTTACAATGGACTAACTACCTCACGAACTCATTTACCACAGAATTACAAGGAAGTGCTTCTGTGACAAAGAAGAACAGCTGCAGAGCTGCCAACGAATTGGCTCATTTCTTGTGGCGTTTGTCGCCGCATTAACACCGCAGATAAACTCATTGCTTAGCTGTCAACGACCGACGCAGTCTGCGAACGATCGTGCGGCCTCCGTACGTTAGCGTTTTACGACTATTCGGAGAACTGGTCCGACAGACGGGAATGCACACAGTGATAACAAAGAACATAGAAGAGTGAAGTGATGTCTACATTGCGTCGAACTGCTGTCTCTAATGGACGCTGGAAGGGTATGTATTATCTGAAGACACCTGATGCAACCAAATCAATGACGCCCAGGTCTTCACTAGTGCAACTAATTGGCTGTTGCCGCTGGGGTGAAATCTTGGCTAATACACAGTGGTACTAGTGTTTTTCACATGCCGGACGATAAGAAAGGGAAGAGTTGTTCTTGGGTTTTACCTTTACATCCAGCAACAGAGGAAATAAAACCCATTTAAAGAATCATCGATAGGTTTCTTGCAAATACGGTCTCGCTCTCTATTAGCTTAGCAAAATAATGGAAAAAAAGAAAAACGCAGCTGAATTAGCTCCTCAAATCAAAAGGCCAGTGTCAGTGACAAGTTTAGATAGTAGTCAGTTGTTGATATAGAAGGTACCATCGCCAAATTTTTTTCCATGTACATATTCATCAGAATTGAAAATGAAAAAATTGACAGGCAAGAGTCAGAAGTGGTTCAGGAAGGATCCAATAATCACCATACTCGAATTCCGAAACATGCCGTTCAGGCAGTAGAGCGTGTACTAAGGTTCTCCGCCAAACAGATGCGTCCGGCAGTGTCACCTTATGATCCGGTATATTGTAGGTTGCGGCAGAGACGGGTATGGTAGTAATGAAAAGTGCTGTTAGACACTTAGTACAGTGATACTAGCGACGAAGAACAGTTGGAAGTAATGTATAGTGAACAATTCCAGGAACTCCCAATACATAAAAACTTTACATTTAGACATTATAGGAAAGTAAAATCTGCTGGTCAACAGAATGGAAGGCGTTCGAACAAGAACTGTAACGTAAAATTTTTCTCATAAGAAATGATCAGATTTTTCTAGTTGCTTAGGAAATCACACTCATTATCCATCTTCAGTATAAGAGATACGCGGCAAATCGGTAACAAATGCAACAAAAAAGGAACGAAATCGACTGTGAAAAAGAAAGGAGGCGTCATTAGTGCTTCCCCCTAATTTACACACACCAAAAAAGTTTTGCATCACCCCGGTTCCCAGAACCCCTGAAGATAAACGTTGACTGTGGGTTTTGTATCACAGAGACAGTCCCTTTGACTGTTCAGAGATGACACTAAACCTATCCAAAGATGTAAAGAATCATGCATCAGCAGCGTCTATTAGACGGAGGTGGTCCGACAGCCGATCAGTTCCAGTCATTCCACCAGGAAGGAGGTTCACGGCTCGTGTTGTCTGTAGTTCAACCATGCCTAGACGGTCAAAACCAAGGTTCGATCGCGTCCGCATTGTTACTTTGTGCCAGGAAGGGCTCTCAGCAAGAGAGGTGTCCAGGCGTCTCGGAGTGAACCAAAGCGATGTTGTTCGGACGTGGAGGAGGTACAGAGAGACAAGAACTGTTGATGACATGCCTCGCTCACGCCGCCCAAGGGCTGGCTATTACTGCAGTGGCTGACCGCTACCTACGGATTATGGCTCGGAGGAACCCTGACAGCAACGCCACCATGTTGAATAATGCTTTTCGTGCACCCATAGGAAGACGTGTTACGACTCAAACTGTGCGCAATAGGCTGCATGATGCGCAGTTTCACTTCCGACGTCCATGGCGAGATCCATCTTTGCAACCACGATACCATGCAGCGCGGTACAGATGGGACCAACAACATGCCGGATGGACGGCTCAGGATTGGCATCACGTTTTCTTCAGCGATGAGTGTCGCATATGCCCATATGCCTTCAACCAGACAATCGTCGGAGACGTGTTTGGAGGCAACCCGGTCAGGCTGAACGCCTTAGACACACTGTCCATTGAGTGCAGCAAGGTGGAGGTTCCCTGCTGTGGCATATGTTGGGCCGACGTACGCCGCTGGTAGTCATGGAAGGGGTCGTAACGTCTGTACTATAAGTGAATGCCATCCTCCGACAGATAAGGCAACCATATATGTAGCAGATTCGAGAGGCATTCGTCTTCATGGACGATAATTCGCGCCCCCTTCGAGCACGTCTTCCTTCAGGATAACGACAACGCTCGACTAGAGTGGCCAGCATGTTCTCCAGACATGAACCCCATCGAATTTGCCTGGGATAGATTGAAAAGTGCTGTTTATGGACGACGTGACCCACCAACGACTCTGAAGGATCTACGCTGAATTGCCGTTGAGGTGTGGGACAATCTGGACCAACAGTGCGTTGATGCACTTGTGGATAGTATGCCACGACGAATACAGGCATGCATCAATGCAAGAGGACGTGCTATTGGGTATTAGAGGTACCGGTGTGTACAGCAATCTGGACCACCACCTCTGGAGGTCTCGCTGTATGGTGGTACAACATGCAATGTGTGGTTTTCATGAGCAATAAAAAGGGCGGAAATGATGTTTAGGTTGATCTCTATTCCAGTTTTCTGTACAGGTTCCGGAACTCTCGAAACCGAGCTAATGCAAAACAATTTTTTATGTGTGTACTTGAAACGTGAGCAAGTAGGAGAAGAGTTTTGTGACTTAGTAAGCATCATGCCTGAAAGTCCATTCGTGTAGTTCGCTGGCTGTCTCATAGCAAATTATTTTATCCCGCGTTGTATTTGGGGAGACGAGTGTGTGGTTTGGTGAACGACAGATCAGTGCGAGAGTTTTTCATCTCGCTGAAATTCATTTCTGAATCGGCTCCCTCTGAAATATACATTTCTGCAACTTGAAAACAGTACAAACAGGTCCTTAAAGACCACTAAACAATTTGGGCTTCCGTTCCTTACCAGGAACTGCCAAGTATTCATCCAGAACAAAATTGTGCAAGGGTTAATAATTAGTGAGATGGATGGTTTGCACTTTTGAAGCGTGCTTCGCAGAAAGTTTCAAATTTTTTCCGACTGAAAGTACTTTCAGTGTTCTCTTCTTAGTATATAAATTCATTCCTTTATATATTTTTGTATCCTTCTGTCAGCTAGGACATTTAAGACAAATATTTACTTTTTTCTAAATTTTGTAATAAAAATGTAATATTACTCTTTAGCTTAATTTCACGACAGTCTTACAATATGAGTTACTGGTGTGTTGTGGAGACTGGCCAAGAGAAAATCGCAGGTGTGCTACTACTTACAGAGTTCGTTTTTCGGTTAGTAATGAAATTATGTTCTCGAATGGCTCATCTTCAGCAAAGAAAGTTTTCATTGCATGATTGTGCACAATGACGATAATACGCCGTGTTCACTCATTAGCCTCTTGTAGACATTATTTACATAATAAGGTATTTTACCAGGCGTACCAAAACATGAACAGAATACTCCATTAAATTTCGGGCATGCAGCCGCACAAATAAAATTTCTTTCACTAATATATCGGCCGCGTATCGTCCAGCCATCCTCAGAGTGAGTCGCAAGAGTCTTGCGACTCATTCTGAGGATGACCGTACAATATGCTGCCGAAATATCAATGGAAGAAATTTTACTTGCGCAGCTGCATGCCCGAGATTTGATAGATTATTCATTACGCCGCGAAAAGTTGAAAATGCACATATACAGGATGTAAAAGAAAACAAAAGAAAAATTTGGAGTAGGAGTTAAAATCCATGGATCAGGAATAAAAACCTAGATGTTTGCCGACGACATTGTAATTATGTCAGACACAGCAAAAGACCTGGTAGAGCAGCTGAAGAGAATGGACAGTGTCTTGAAAGGAGGATATAAGATGCACATCAACAAAAGCAAAACGAGGATAATGGAATATAGTCGAATTAAGTCGGGTGATACTGCAGGAATTAGATTAGGAAACGAGACACTTAAAGTAGTAAAGGAGTTTTGCTATTTGGGGAGCAAAATAACTGATGACTGTCGAAGTAGGGAGAATATAAAATGTTAATTGGCTATGGAAAGGAAAGCGTTTCTGAAGAAGAGAAATTTTGTTAACATCAAATATAGATTTAAGTGTGAGAAGCCTTTTCTGAAAGTATTTGTATGGAGCGTAGCCATGTATGGAAGTGAAACATGGACGATAACTAGTTTAGACAAGAAGAGAATAGAAGAAGAATCAAGGGATCACCAGTTTAGTTCAAATGGCTCTGAGCACTATGGGACTTAACATCTTAGGTCATCAGTCCCCTAGAACTTAGAACTACTTAAACCTAACTAACCGAAGGACATCACACACACCGATGCCCGAGGCAGGATTCGAACCTGCGACCGTAGCAGTCCCGCAGTTCCTGACTGAAGCGCCTAGAACCGCTCTGCCACCGTGGCCGGCTCACCAGTTTAGTCTTGGAGGGAAGCGTGGGGAGTAAAAGTCGTAGAGGGAGACCAAGAGATGAATAAACTAAGCAGATTCAGAAGGATGTAGGTTGCAGTAGTTATTCGGAGATGAAGAAGCTTGCACAGTAGCATGAAAAACTGCATTAAACCAGTCTCTGGACTGAAGACCACAACAACGACAACAGGATGTTTCAAATTTTAAGGTGAGGAACGAACGATTAGCAATCACTATATCAGACATAAGATACTGAATGAGCAATGGTTGAGAAATAGGCGTTTGTTTCACAACGCAGAAAAGCTCTACAATATGGGCTGACGGCAACAATGACTGCCGCCGAAATGAAGGGTATTCTGTAACTGATGACAATGGCACAGTTTCAAGATTCGAATCGTGACAGATGTGTGGAGGATTTGCTGACTAGGCAGTCTTTAACAGCCTCTAGTTTCGCTGAAGATTTTCTAGAATAAGTAATCGATGTTATTTATACACAACTACATGTAGTATCATTTCCTAACTCTTGACTTTATAGACAAAGATAAAATTCAAACTTTGAATAATTGGACTAGGTATCAGTCGCATATTCTAATATGAACTGAAAATGATTACTCTTTGGATTTGTGGGCTCTCACATTCCTCACCGTTCAAGAGCTAAGCTTCTTCCAGTATTTTACAATGTTGTAAACACAAGAACAGAAAGTCTGGAAAGTTAATTGATTCTTCCGCGAGCTGAAGAATTCGAGAAGAATACTGAAATGAATATGTACCTATTAATGAAAAGCTTTGCAATATTAAAATAAATTCAAACTCAGCCCAGCGTATCAACCAATTAGCGGACGTTATTGCGTGGCAGTTTTGACGATAGCATTTATTGTCCTAAAGTGGCAAGTAAAAAAGAAAAATTATGAACCGAAGCTTACACGAAATCTCACATTTCTGTTTAAATTTTGGCAGTCTTAGTCAGGTTGCAAGGAATGCTCTGTCTGCAAGTGAAACTGTGGATTTCGGCGAAGAGAATGTTGCAGATAAGATTTCCAAGAAGAGACGACAACGGATGGAATGGGAGGTCCACAACTGCTTAGATAATTGTGCTGCTACTAGAGAGGGCGATTGCGGTACTCCAAAGGGAGCGGCTCGTTATGTGATGGGCACTGCCAGCGTTCCCTCTAACGCAGAAGGGAAATATTTTTAAAATCAGTGGATTTAGGTATACTAAGAAGCGATAAAGAAGAGGTCAGCGTTGAGTCAACAGACGACCTCGCCTGTACTGATAAGTGAATGAATTGTTAACAAGAATCAGCAGCTCGCGATCTTGTGGTCAGCGTTGCTGACTCTCGATGACGGGGCCCCGGGCTCGATTTCCGCCCTGGTCGGGTATTTAGTCCGCTTTCTCGGGACTACGTGTGTGTGTGTGTGTGTGTGTGTGTGTGTGAGAGAGAGAGAGAGAGAGAGAGAGAGAGAGAGAGAGAGAGAGAGAGAGAGAGAGTGTGTCATCAATTATCATTTGACTGGTAGTGGTTGGTTGGTTGGTTGTTTTGGGGAAGGAGACCAGACAGCGTGGTCATCGGTCTCATCGGATTAGGGAAGGATGGGGAAGGAATTCGGCCGTGCACTTTCAGAGGAACCATCCCGGCATTTGCCTGGAGTGATTTAGGGAAATCACGGAAAACCTAAATCAGGATGGCCGGACGCGGGATTGAACCGTCGTCCTCCCGAATGCGAGTCCAGTGTCTAACCACTGCGCCACCTCGCTCGGTACTGGTAGTGGTGATCACAAGAATGTAGCATAGTAGAAAGACCCGACTCCGGACGGTCACGTGACATTACTGAGTGGGAACACCATCGTGTCCGGATTATGGCTCTGGCGTATCGTACTGCACCTGCAGCAGCAATTTGAGCACCAGTAGGGACCAAAGTGAGACAACGAATCGTTACAAATCGGTTACGTCAAGGACAGATCCGACCCAGGCGCCCTGTAACGTGCATTCCACTCACTCCACACCATCGGCATTTGCGACATCAGCGATGTCAAACAAGAGCTCATTGGAGTGGAGGATGGAGGTCTGTTGTGTTTCCTGATGAAAGCTGGTTGTACCTTAGTCTTACGTTGACTACAAGGAGGCCAGTTGAGGCCCTACAACGAAACTGTCTGCGTGCTACACACACTGGATCTATACTTGGGGTTGGGTTGCGATTACGTATGGCAGTAGGAGCACACTCGTGGTTATTCCACGCGCCCTGAATGCAAAGTTGTACCTCAGACTGTACAGAATTCCAGGGGATGTTTTCCAACAGGATAACGCTCACCCACATACCGCTGTTGTAACCCAAAATGCTCTACAGAGTCTTGGCCTGCTAGATCACTGTTCTGTCTCCAATTGAGCTCATATCGGACATCATAGGACGACAACTCCAGCGTCATCCACAAAGAGCATTAACCGTCCATGTATTCACCGACCAAGTGCAACAGTCGTGAAACTCCATCCCACAAACTGATGGCCGGCAGCAGTACAACACAATGAATGCACGTTTGCGTGCTTGCATTCAACATTCTGGTCGCTATACCAGTTATTAATGTACCAGAGTTTCACATTTGCACTGACTTATCTCGCGCGTACATTAACCTGTGATCTTGCAGTGTTAACCACTTAAATATGTTACCTAGACAAATGTATTCCTGTAATTTCATTACTCTACATTAAATACTTTTTGGTTTTCTGATTTTTTTACGTCAACGTAGGAGGTCGAATACCCCAAACGGGTTTTCTCGGCCAGTAATGCCATCCGTACATTTCATTTATTTGTTAACAAGGAATCGGCATATGTTGAGGAAAGTAGATCTAGTGAAATTTGATCGTAAACTTTGATTGTTTAGGAGACGAATTTAGACTTGGCGCAACGTTGCCGAGATTTAGTGGATCACAACAAAGCTCTTATAAAACGAGACTAAAGACAAATTAAGTGCTAGAATGTCCTGAATGTCTTGGAACTGGCTTTAGCTATCGATGTAGAGATAACGTCCAGCGGGATTGAAAGCAGACTATCAACGGAATCAGAAGATTATTTTCACGACCTGTGGATAAGTATAATTTTTCGAGCTTTTAGGCGAGTAAGAAATAAGTTGCCGGCCGCAGCGGCCGAGCTGTTCTAGGCGCTTCAGTCGGGAACCGCGTGACCGCTACGGTCGTAGGTTCGAATCCTGCCTCGGGCATGGATGTGTGTGATGTCCTTAGGTTAGTTATGTTTAAGTAGTTCTAAGTTCTAGGAGACTGATGACTTCAGATGCTAAGTCCCATAGTGCTCAGAGCCATTTGAACCATTTTTAAGAAATGAGTTATAGAGAAAAATAATTAAAGCCAGTTAAATTCCTAATAGTGAAATATCTGATGTTTTAGGTTGATATGCCCACACAGGTTGACGTGGATCATATGCGTCGATTGTCGAGCCGAATTTGAGGTAAGCAGAATTCTGTAAAGTCCTTTGTTTTATTATTTATATTGACATTTCGCCTGAAGGCCATACGGCCGTCTATCATCGTTTATTTTTCTTAGGACTTTCCAGGATAAGGTTCTGTTCATTAAAAAATGTTATTGCTGTTAACATTAATATATAAAATTTATATAGGAGGCCAGGTAAAGCGGTTGGTAATGTCTGATTATATCCGATTAACTGTTGTAACAGTTCCATTCGTTGGCTTGTGTACAGACTGCATTTGAAGAAACCATGATTCATTTTACATACACTGATGAGGAAAAGCTTTATGAACACTGCCCACAGTGGGTTAGTATGCTGCCTAGTGGCGCTCTGGACATATGACGCAATAAGAGAAGTATATGAGCGGAGCAGACACGATTAGGGAATCAGTCTAGCGATGGTAAGTGGTGCAAAAGCGGAAATCCACCGACTTAAGTGACTTTGACAGAAGCCAGATTGTTATGGCCCAGTGCTTTGGAGCGAAGCTGGTCGGCTGTTCCAGTGCTGCTGTCGTGAGCATCTACTGAAAGTGGTTGAAGAATGCTGAGGCAACAAGAAACTGGACGTCCATAGCTCATCACACATAGGGATCGGAGGCCTGTCCGCTTTCTAAAGAAGGATAGGCGGCGATGTGAGGCAGATCTGACGACAGCGTACAGTGCTGGCGCAGGCAAAAGCGTTTTGGAGCACAACACTCAGCGCACAGTGTTGTGTTTTATTATTTATATTGACATTTGGCCTGCAGGCCATACTGCCGTCTCCCATCGTTTATTTTTCTTAGGACATTCCAGAATAAGGTTCTGTTCATTAAAAAATGTTATTTTTGTTAACATTAATATATGAATTTTCTATAGGAGGCCAGGTATAGGGGATTGGTAAAGTAAGAGCATATGGACTATCAGACTAATTGTGTGATTGGACTGAAGAGTTCCTAGACAACAGAATGCAGCATCTCATTCTCAATGGAGAGAAGTCTTCCGAAGTAAGAGTGATTTCAGGTGTGCCGCAGGGGAGTGTCATAGGACCGTTGCTATTCACAATATACATAAATGACTTTGTGGATGACATCGGAAGTTCACTGAGGCTTTTTGCGGATGATGCTGTGATATAACGAGAGATTGTAACAATGGAAAATTGTAATGAAATGCAGGAGGACCTTCAACTAATTGACGCATGGTGCAGTGAATGGCAATTGAATCTCAATGTAGACAAGTGTAATGTGCTGCGAATACATAGAAAGAAGGGTCCTTTATCATTTAGCTACAATATAGCAGGTCAGCAACTGGAAGCAGTTAATTCCATAAATTATCTGGGAGTACGCATTAGGAGTGATTTAAAATGGAATGACTATATAAAATTAAGCGTCGGTAAGGCAGATGCCAGACTGAGATTCATTGAAGAATCCTAAGGAAATGCAATCCGAAAACAAAGGAAGTAGGTTACAGTACACTTGTTCACCCACTGCTTGAATACTGCTCACTGATGTGGGATCCGTACCCGATAGGTTTGATAGAAGAGATAGAGAAGATCGATCAGAGAGCAGCGCGCTTCATTTAGTAATCGCGAAAGCGTTGCGGAGATGATAGATAAACTCCAGTGGAAGACTCTGCAGGAGAGACGCTCAGTATCTCTGTACGGGCTTTTGTTGAAGTTTTGAGAACATACCTTCACCGAGGAGTCAAGCAGTATATTGCTCCCTCCTGCGCATATCTCGCGAAGAGACCATGAGGATAAAATCAGAGAGATTAGAGCCCACACAGAGGCATACCGACAATCCTTCTTTCCACGAACAATACGAGACTGGAATAGAATGGAGAACCGATAGAGGTACTCAAAGTACCCTCCGCCACACACCGTCAGGTGGCTTCCGGAGTATCGATGTAGATGCAGATGTACATGGTGTTCCGCAGCAGAGGACCCCCACGTGTTCCCATGTTGACCCAAACAACATCGTCAGTTATGATTACGGTGTGCACGGGATCATCGAGATTGGACCGTGTATCAATGGAATCGCGTCGCATGGTCGGATGAATCACGGTTCTTGTTAAACCAGATTGATGGTCGTGTTTCGATACGTCGCCATCCAGGAGAACGGCTGCTCGAAACATGACCCGCGCCACGGGCGCAGGCGGTGGGAGCAGTATTACGTTCTGAGGGACATTCACCTCGGCTATCAAGGACCTGCTGTAGTAATCGAAGGCACGATGACAGCTGTGGACCACGTGAATATCGTTAGGGGTCAACTGTAACCCATTATGCTTGATGTCTTCCACAATATCGGTGGCATCTTCCAGCAGGATAACTGTATGTGACCTGTGCGTACGTATCTAGTGCCACAAACCTCTGGAAACCTACCAAGTACACGTCGAATGCATGGCACATAGAATCACTGTTGTATTGCGTTCCGAGGGTGGACTAACACGCTTTTAAGCCGGTGGCCATAACGTTTTGGCTCATCACTGAATATGCAACACGTTCGCAGTAAGTACTACGCCGTAAGAGTATTCAGTAAATTACACCGGGAAAGGAGGGGGGGGGGGCTGATGATTAATTTCATGCATATTTTTTTAATCGTTTAAACTGTGTGAACCACCGCTTCGCAGAGATGCTCCGTTGTATTCCTCCATAACATATCATTTATAGCGTTTCCGATATAATGAATTCATCTTCTTTTGGACATCGGCTTGTGAGCATCGTTTTGAGATTTGGGATGACGGTTACCATGGGCGAAACCCGTCGTACGATACAACGAACACGTCATTTGGACATGATCTTCTCCTGGCTACACATTACTGCATTTCTGTACATCCTTCTGTCATTCACAAAGTTGTATTTTTGTGAAATTCAGGTCCCTGTCAGCAGCGGAACATGAGGCTGTCTGAAATAACGCAGGTATACATATCGAAAGCTGAGCAATGTATTATCTTTCAGAATTTCTTTAATACGGCCGTACAGTTTTCAGCAGCGAGATTTCAGTCGTGTAATCATTTTGCGTTTATTAACTAATAACTCAGTGGAAGAGACATATGATTCACAAGGCAGTGGGAAGCGCATCTGGCGAAAGTACGAGGGCCATTCAATAAATAATGCCCCATTTGTTAAAAATAATGCCCGCTTTTTTTTTACTGCCGTTAATATATACAAGAAAAAATTTTGATGCTTTTTCTACACGCGTGGAAAGTTTCGAATAAATCTGACTGAAGCCAGAACCATGTCGATCGTAAAAAAGGCGACTATAAAAGAAACCAGTTAAAGCAACGTGATGTAATCGAATTCTTGGTTGCGGAAAAAGGAACCGCCGCGAACATCCATAAACGTATTTATGCAGTGTATGATATTAATGCAGCTGATAGGAGCGCAGTTGGAGAATGGGTAAGCAGTCATGGACTGTGCGGCTGGTCCCGGCGGAGGTTCGAGTCCTCCCTCGGGCATGGTTGTGTGTGTTTGTCCTTAGGATAATTTAGGTTACGTAGTGTGTAAGCTTAGGGACTGATAACCTTAGCAGTTAAGTCCCATAAGATTTCACACACATTTGAACATTTTTAGAATGGGTAAAAAATAAGAGTCAGGAAGTATAGAAACTGACCTCCATGATCGGCTAACTTCGGGACGTCAGTTCCAGCTCTTGAGAATAAATATGTTCTAAGAAAGAATTGTAGAGCGGTATTGACAGAACGTTCCCCGTATGTTCTGTTAGTTTCCGAGACAGTTCTTCCATGTCATAGCAAACTAAAAATTGATTCTTGAATAAACTGTGTTTCATAGAGAATCTCTTTTACGACACACTTTCGCATATACTTCTACGGGTTATCAGTCGCTATTTCATCTCTTTATTCCATAAATAACCAAACTTTAGCTTTCGCCAACATGTTTACTTCGATAATTGTACACACTTACATAAACTGACCGTTTACTATTTCTTACGAGACGAAGAAGACAATAGCATAGCACCCTTGAAGCTATAACATCTGAACATTGTTGCTCTGTTACCCTAAGTCTGGAAGAGAGAAAGTGTCGACAGCTAAATATGGCGGCGAGATAGGTTACAAATACTTGAGGAACAAAGGAGTTACGGGGGTCAGATTTATCTACACTTATCCCTCACTACTATTTGGTAGCAACAATTCGCTGAGCGTTATTTATACCTAAATTACTGGAAATATTAATGAGTGTATCTGGCGGAAGCGACGGCAACAGAATTATTCTCATATAAAATGTCGACAAACGGTAGGGAAGAATCTGGGACAGTTTTATTTGTGGTTTGCAGTCTCGTTACTAGCAAGACGTTGGGAAAACAGCTGCTACATATGTCAGTATCATTCCTAGATCAAATCGCTCTGTACAGTGTTGTTAATGTCTTCACGCTGAAGACTGGTTTGATACAAATCTACACGCTATCCTGTGCAGACCTCTTCATCCCGGGCTCTACTGCACTCTACAACTATTTGAACCTGTTTAGCCTTGGACTTCCTCTTTAATTTCCCCATACCTCCCCCCACTTCCTTCTATTACCGAATTAACTATTCCTTGATTTCTGTAAGTGTGTCTTATCGACCTATCCTTTCTTTTAGTCAAGCTATGACAAACTGATTTTCTTACCACTTCTGCTCAGTATAACTTCACCGGTTATACTGTTTAATCACCTAATCGTCAACGTTTATCTGTAGCACCACATTCCACAAGCTTCCATCTTCTTCTTGTCTGATCTGTTTATCATCCTCTCTTTACTTACTTCTAGGTTACACACAACAGCTTCAGAAAAGATTTCATAGCACATTTGTACTCGATGTTAGCAGATTTCGCTTTTTTCAGAAAATCGTTTCTTACAGTTGCCAGACTGCATTTTATATCCCTTAGCCCAACGTCCATTGTATTGCTGTCCAAAAAGTAAAACACCTCTCCTTTTAGTATTTCATTTCCTGATGTTTATCTCTTAGCATTGCCTGACTGAATTCTACTATATTCTCTTAGCCTTGTTTAACTTTTGTTATCTGTTTTCAAGACACTATCCATTCGGTTCAATTGGTCTTCCAGGTGCTTGCTGTCTCTAACAGGATTACAACGTCATCGGCAGATCTTCAAGTTTCTATTTCTTCTCCCTGAACTTTAATTCAGTTTCCAGATTTCTCCTTGGTTTTCTTTGGTACGGACTGAATACCATCGGGAATACTGTCACACCCTTCTCATCTACTGCGTCCATTTCGTATCCTAAGACTCTTATAACTGCTGTCTTGTTTCTAAACAAGCTGCAAACAATATGTCACTTCCTGTATTTTATTCCTGCTACCTCCAGAATTTCAAAATATATATTCAAGTCAAAACTGTAAAAACGCTTTCTCTACTTCTACAAATGCTGTAAATGTAGGTTTCCCTTTCCTCAATCTACTTTCGTAGGGTCAGTATGGCCTCGCATGTTCCGATCATTAGGGGAACATATTGTCTCAGCGCTACATTACTTACCTACTTTTGGTACTGAAATATTTATTCAGCTTATGGTTAATCGTACTACAACAGTACCACAATAACCACAGGTTCCTGAAGCTGTTTCAAATGGAGTAAAGTTAGTTCTCACGTCGCAAGAAATAATCGAAACTATGTTCCTGAACGGTAGTTAATGCTTCTTCTGTCGAACATATTCATTTAAAATGGTACCAGCTGTGCAGGTTCGCCTGTTGCTTAATCACTCATAACACCTGAGGGGCAATAGCCTGGAAGGAGGAGGATTCGAATCCACGTCCACTCATCCCCAATGAGGATTTACATCGTTTCCCTAAATCACTGCACGGGAATAACTGCATGGTCCCTTCAACAAGATCAGGACCAATTTTATCCTTATCTCTGCTAGTATCATGCCTTTAATTACTTTAATTACTTCGTTATCGACAGGGACGAAGCTATGGGAAATCTCATTCCTGCAGAGAACGGTAAAGAGCTTTTTAACTCGACACTATGATGTGTGGTCACTGCTATTGTAGTATACCGTGCCTTAACCGAATACAGCTTTTGCGCAGTTAATAGTGCAGCGCAAGCCATACCATTTTCTTATTTAAAGTGCTACACATATCAGTACACTGCATTTCTTTCTGGGGGTTATTCATGATGCTACGATTTTCGAAGGAAGAAATTTATTCATCTGTCAGTTGACCTCTCTGCTAATGTACGGATGGATAGCCGACTCCAGAGTTGTGTATCGTACGACTATATCTTCCCTACCTGACAGACGCTCTACTCTTGGTTTACAGCATTAAAGTTCGCAACAAATTATATGGAGATGTAAACCCACGCCGCTTCCTGGAGGTGGCGAGTAGTGGACGGCGCTGTCCTTTCACCTGCCCGGCACACCACTATCTCCGCTCCAGCCAAGTGCGTGCAGCACGCCTGCTTCATCTATTTCAAAGCTTATCTAGCCGACTGCGCCGTTCACATTTACTAGCAGAATTTGTTGTACTATGGGGATACTATAGATAGAGGGAGAGACCTTGTACATTCTTCGAGTTATCTTTACAAGCAACGGGAGGCAATACAGCTGCCACTAAGTGATGAGTGCTAACCACGTTAGCAATGCTAATTGCGTTATGTACAGCACTTAAGCTGAAACTCGTGGATCGTGAACACGGATAACACATTAAAATCTCTCACTTATCCCCATACTTAATTTATCAGTCCATCATGAAGTATACTAGCTCATTTCCTCTCGTAAGGGACGCTAGCTCGGTTGTCAAAAAGGGATCGGAAGTGTTGGCTACAATATGGTTGATAGAATCGAAACAATGCTTAACAAAACTGATTTCATTCCGAGCCATTGCTCAGATAAATCTATCAGAATATATCTTCTAGTCATAAAATTAAATAACCTTCGGAAGCTCTTCCGAGTGTGGATACTTTCATACCAGTCCTCTGTGTTTGTGTATCCAAGAACGACATGAAAATCAGTTTCCAAACGTATAGACGCTAAAACTGAAAAAGCAACAGGAATCAGTTTTACTTCACGCTGTAATGCTCCAACCAAAGTTACTTTTTCTTTCCTTTACATCATGGGGACTACACGAAATACAACGATCCATGTTTAGTAATAATTAAATGCTAGGTGGGATTTCTACACTTATTGTTAGATTCCTAAACTCATTTTCAGTCTTTGGTGCTGTAAGACATAGTTTTGCATGGTATTGATAAAAAAAATACGTTGAGAGCCGTTATGTTCTTTGGGTTAAGGAAACAATGTGGTAATCACACTGCGAAAACTTTAATCGTATAACGAAAGAACAGACAAGGTGCTCCCTCTAGCGCCGACAATAATGAAAATATGGAAAAATAGAATTTAGAAACCTGTGAAAGAGGAAGTAGAGATACATGTTGAAGAATATGTGCAGCAGTAGTCACTTCTATTCATTTAAAGTAAAATAAATACGAAACACAAAGGACAGAACACGCTATTTCAATCAGACCCTGTGCTTCGTTCTGACAACATACTGCGGCATATATTGCTTTCCTACCATTTAAACAAATAATCGGGTTTGCAAGAACAATACGTAATTCATATCATTCTTAATAAGTATAGGTTATGAGACGAATGTTTTGTCGTTATATGATTATTCTTGATCAATAATAGTTGAAATCATTACTCCTTATTCATTACATCTAGACGCGAGAGGGTGGTCTGTTTGACCAAAACTGGTAGAGTTTCAATTAAAGAGTTGACGTACAGTTATTTTGTCAGGTCATAATTTTTGAAAAGCATTTAAAAGCTGTAAATTACAGCCTCAGATTAGTGTAAAACAAAGGCTGCATACGAAGATGAAAGAATGAAGACGCTGAATTTACATGGATATATCTGCCTCTAGAGAAGAATATGTGATGATTAGTTTTCATACATTTATTTGTAATGAGTGTCGCTTATGTGTTACAAAAACTGTTCGTTCGCCTTCTTGTTCCGCTGCTAGCCCCTCTTCCAGTTCCCGCTCCTTGCTTTCCGTACTGTCGTAATGCGATCGAACTTATTCCCGTTCGATGTCTGCATCGCTGTATGAAAATCTGTATTCTCTACTTCTGTACAACTGGGCGTCGGGTGCTAGGTCAAGCACAGTGCAAGGTGAGTGCGTCTTTCCGGGTAGAGGAAACGGAGCGCCAGGTGAGAGATCCAAATAAATTAAACGGAACGAGACGGTCTTAGTGACTCACTGATCTTACGTTGAGCGGGGGCGTAAACGTTCTGTGAAGCGTCCTCTGAAGGCGCCGCCGGGAAGGCATTTTCCGCTCCGCTGGCTCCCGGAGCTTTCGGACGAAGCGAACTACGCCGCACTTCACGCCAGGTTATTTGTGTACACACCTTTGGTGGTCTCGCGAGATGAGTACTAGGAACAGCACCTAGTTACCTATTACAGTGTAGCAGTGAGGGAGTGCCCCGCGTAGGTGGAGGAGATCCTATCTGCAGCCCTTCCGGGAAATGTAAGCTTCAGAATTTCGCACTCAGCAACCACACCGATTTTTTTTTATCTCTCCTCGGGCTCTGCGTTCAGAATCGCTTTGACAAGTCGTTACCAACAGTTTAAAATTCCTGACACCGATTCGCGAAACAATTACCTAGTCCTGTTCTGTCATCGCGAGAGGGTGCTTATTACCTGCTACCGGTGGTTATAAATCGTTGGATCTTGTGCGAAGAATACGACGATAGACGAGCTGCGAACAGGACTTAGGTGCAAAGTGGCGCCAGTCACGGAAATTTATATTTTTTGTGGCCATTTCGTTGCGTTAGTCCAATTAATGGGAGCGTAATAGCAGCGCAGAAACCTTTTTTCGTGGCTGATGTTACCAGATCCGAGCGAATACGATCCACTTATAACTTCAGTCCGGTTTTCCTCCTTTACGATGTTTAATGTCTCTTGACAGCGAACTTATTACAGGCATTTACTTTTTCTTGTATTATTTCTTTTTGATATTTTCCTCTTTTTCTGTACAGGATCAATTTTCCAGGCTGTGTTATTTAGTGAATTTGTGGTTTTTTTCTTTTTTTTAAGTAGGTAATTAGAAAGCAGCTGTTGGTTTGAGCAATACAAAACTTTTCTATATGCAGTCTTAATATAAATCCTTGCCTTCATCTGAGTGAAGATCTGATCGCCCTGCCAGTTAGATGAGACCTACCAAAATCAACAATCTGTAACCTGCAGTGACATTCTTGGGATGACAATGTCATTCCTTATGTGCAGCAATGTCTACATGTTTCTCTCCATCACAGATCACAGGTTTCAGTAAAGCCAACAGGTGCCGACTGCAGAGTTTACTTACGTCGCTTGTAAAGTGTCAACTTCTTATTTCGTATCACTGTAAGGAAACACCAAAGTGTGAAGCGACATTAGTTTATGTTAAACCTCGTACCAGATACAAAGTACTTGTACTCAGACAAAGCCGAGGTGTTTCCTAGAACCCTCACCTACAGACTGAAACGAGTCAGTACGAGGGTGAGTCAAATGAAAACCTTAAATATTTTTTAAAATGTTATTTATTGTGCAGAAGTGGTACAAAGCTGTATCACTTTTCAACGTTATCTCCCCCACGCTCAATGTAAGTCATCCACTGCATAAATTCCTTTAGAAAAAAATTCTTTTGGTAGTCCACGCAACGACTCATGCGCCGCCTGGAGTACCTCTTCATCAGAACGGAACTTCTTTCCTCCCATTGCGTCTGTGAGAGGCCCAAACATATGGAAATCACTTGTTCTGTTCGAAACTTCTTTGATTTTGGTGATGAGGAATGGCGCCATTCCTTGCTCGCTCTCTTCGTTTCCGGTTGGTGGAAGTGAACTCAGGTTTCGTCCCCGGTAAAGATTCTTGCAAGGAAGCCACCACCTTCTCGTTCAAAGCGCCGAAGAAGTTCTTCACAAGTACCAACACGTCGTTCTCTCATTTCAGGAGTCAGCTGCCGTGGCACCCATCTTGCAGACACTGTGAAATTGGAGCACATCATGCACAATGTGGTGTGCTGACCCATGATTAATCTGTAAACATGCTGCAATGTCATTCAGTGTCACTCGATGGTTTTCCTTCACTATGGCTTCAACTGCTGCAGTGTTCTGTGGAGTCACAACTCGTTGTGTCTGACCTGGACGAGGAGCATCTCCCACTGAAGCTACACCATTTGCGAACTTCCTACTCCATTCGTACACTTGCTGCTGTGACAAACATACATCACCGTACTGAACCTTCATTCGTCGATGAATTTCAATAGATTTCACACCTTCACTACGCAAAAACCGAATAACAGAACGCTGTTCTTCTCTGGTGCAAGTCGCAAGTGGGGCGGCCATCTTTAAACTGCTACTGCGACGGTATGTTTGCATCTGCATTATGCTGCCACCTACAGGCCATTCTGCACGCTGTAGCACACTTACCAACTTACAGGATAACGGCACGAAATTTCGATTTGTTATTACAAATTTAAGGTTTTCATTTGACTCACCCTCATATATAAAATACTGGTGAGATGTAGCTGTCAAAATTTACTTCTGTAAGCTAGTAATAACTATATTTAATTCACCACACTAAATGTACCTAGCGGAACGTGTTTAATACCAACGAACTGTATTTATAGAGGTACTAGTCCTCCTCCTTCTGTGTCTTTAGTAAGTGTTAGGCATTTGTCTGTTACACTCTGCATCTACATAGACCTCCGCAAGCCATTGTACGATGCGTGGCAGAGGGTACCCTGCATCGCTACTAGTCATTTCCTTTCCTGATCCACTCGCAAATAGAGCGAGGGAAAAAAGACTATCTATATCTCTCCGTACGTGTCGTAATTTCTCATATTTTAATTTCGTGGGCCTTACGCGCAATGCATGTTGGCGGCAGTAGAATCGTTCGGCAGTCAGTTTCAAGTGCCGGTTCTCTAAATTTTCTCAATAACGTTTCCCTAACAGAACGTCGCCTTCCCTCCAGAGATTCCCATTTGAGTTCCTGGAGCATCTCCGTAACACTTACGTGTTGTTCGAACCTACCGGTAACAACTCTAGCATCCTGCCTCTGAATTGCTTCAATGTCTTCCTTTAATTCGACCTGATTCGGATCCCAAACACTCGATCATTACTCAAGAACAGATCGTACCCACGCCCTATATGCCGTCTTCTTTACCGGTGAACCACTCTTTCCTAAAATTCTCCCAGTAAACTGAAGTCGACCATTCACCTTCCCTACCACAGTTCTCTCATGCTCCTTCCATCTCGTATCGCTTTGCAACTTTACGCCCAAGTATTTAAACGACTTTTTTGTGTCGAGCAGAACACTAGTACTACTGTATCCGATCATTACAGGTTTCATTTTCTTACTCAACCGCATTCACTCACATTTTTCCACATTTAGGGCTGCCGCCATTCACCAAACCAACTGCGAATTTTGTCTAAGTCGTCTTGTATCTTCCTACAGTCACTCAACTTCGACACCTTATCGTACACCACGGCATCATCAGTAAACAATCGCAGATTGCTGTCCACCCTACCCGTCAAATCATTTATGTACGAGGGCAGTTCAATAAGTAATGCAACACATTTTTTTTCTGAAACAGGGGTTGTTTTATTCAGCATTGAAATACACCAGGTTATTCCCCAATCTTTTAGCTACACAACAATATTTTTCAACGTAATCTCCATTCAGTGCTACGGCCTTATGCCACCTTGAAATGAGGGCCTGTATGCCTGCACGGTACCATTCTACTGGTCGATGTCGGAGCCAACGTCGTACTGAATCAATAACTTCTTCATCATCCGCGTAGTGCCTCCCACGCATTGCGTCCTTCATTGGGCCAAACATATGGAAATCCGACGGTGCGAGATCTGGGTTGTAGGGTGCATGAGGAAGAACAGTCCACTGAAGTTATGTGAGCTCCTCTCGGGTGCGAAGACTTGTGTGAGGTCTTGCGTTGTCATGAAGAAGGAGAAGTTCGTTCAGATTTTTGTGCCTACGAACACGCTGAAGTCGTTTCTTCAGTTTCTGAAGAGTAGCACAATACACTTCAGAGTTGATCGTTTGACCATGGGGAAGGACATCGAACAGAATAACCCCTTCAGCGTCCCAGAAGACTGTAACCATGACTTTACCGGCTGAGGGTATGGCTTTAAACTTTTTCTTGGTAGGGGAGTGGGTGTGGCGCCACTCCATTGATTGCCGTTTTGTTTCAGGTTCGAAGTGATGAACCCATGTTTCATCGCCTGTAACAATCTTTGACAAGAAATTGTCACCCTCAGCCACATGACGAGCAAGCAATGAAGCACAGATGGTTCTCCTTTGCTCTTTATGGTGTTCGGTTAGACAACGAGGGACCCAGCGGGAACAAACCTTTGAATATCCCAACTGGTGAACAATTGTGACAGCACTACTAACAGAGATGTCAAGTTGAGCACTGAGTTGTTTGATGGTGATCCGTCGATCATCTCGAACGAGTGTGTTCGCACGCTCCACCATTGCAGGAGTCACAGCTGTGCACGGCCGGCCCGCACGCGGGAGATGAGACAGTCTTGCTTGACCTTGCGGCGATGATGACACACACTTTGCCCAACGACTCACCGTGCTTTTGTCCACTGCCAGATCACCGTAGACATTCTGCAAGCGCCTATGAATATCTGAGATGCCCTGGTTTTCCGCCAAAAGAAACTCGATCACTGCCCGTTGTTTGCAACACACATCCGTTACGGACGCCATTTTAACAGCTCCGTACAGCGCTGCCACCTGTCGGAAGTCAATGAAACTATACGAGACGAAGCGGGAATGTTTGAAAATATTCCACAAGAAATTTCCGGTTTTTTCAACGAAAATTGGCCGAGAAAAAAAATGTGTTGCATTACTTATTGAACTGCCCTCGTATATACAGAACAACAGCGGTCCTGTCACACTTTCCTGGGGCATTCCTGACGAGACCATTGTCTCTGATGAACACTCGCCGTCGAGTACAACATACTGGGTTCTGTTATTTAAGAAGTCTTCGAGCCACTCACGTACCTGTGAACTTATTCTATATGCTCGTTCCCTTGTTCAGTGCCTCTATCGTCTCTGGTTAATTTCTGTCCGATCTCTCCACCACAGTATTGCCTACCTATTTAATTTTCCATATTGGTCAATGATACATTACTATTTTATGCCTTCTGTTTTCATTCATTATTGCGACATGATCTCTGATGATTTATTTCTATACTCCTTTATCTGTTCATTTATGCTTTAAAGTCCTAGTTCTTGACCGACTGTTGCACTTCTTATCATATCATATACTTTATGGCCAGATGCTCTTCTTAGAAACCTCTTTTCCGCAGCTTGTATTCTTTGTTCATTTCCAGATGATATTGACCAAGTCTCGCTGGCGTAAAGTATAGGTGGTATCGCCGTTGTTTTGTGGAAATTTATTAATGTTTCTTTTCTGTCTTTTATTCAGTGTTCTGAATATTGTCCCTTCAATATAATGTTGTCTTTTAATCGTTGGTTTTGTTTTTTGAGTCATCAGTCTTCTATCAGGTTTGATGCAGCGCGCCACGAATTTCTCTCCTGTGCCGACCTCTTCGTACGTCCTCAAATTATTTTCTGGATGTATTCAGTCTCTGTCTTCCTTTACAGTTTTGCCATCTACAGCTCCCTCTAGTACCACAGAAGTTATTCCCATACGTCTTAACAGATGTCCTATCATCCTGTACCTTCTGCTTGTCAGTGTTTTCCATACATTCCTTTCCTTGTTCATTCTCTGGCGAAACTCCTCATGACTTATCTTATCAGTCCACCTAAGTTTCAAGATTCGTCTGTAGTACCACATCTCAAATGCTTCGATCGTCTTCTATTCCGGTTTCCCCATAGTCCATATTTCACTACCATACAATGCTGTGCTACAAACGTACATTCTCAGAAATAGCTTCCTCAAATTAACGTTTAAGTTTGATATTAGTAGACTTTTCTTGGCCAGAAATGTCATTTTTGCCAGTGCTAGCCTGTTTTCAAAGTCCACCTTGCTCCGTTCGTTACTGGTTATTTGCTGCCGAGGTAATAGTATTCTTTAACTTCATCTACTTCGCGACCATCATTCCTGATGTTAAGTTTCTCGCTGTTCTAATTTCTGCTACTTCCCATTACTTTCTCTTTCTTCGATTTACTGACAGCCCCAATTCTGCACCCGTTAGATTGTTAATTACATTCAGCAGATCCTTTAGTTCTTCTTCACTTTGACTTGGGATGGCAATGTCACCAGTGAATCTTCTCATTAATATCCTTTCACCTTATATTTTAATTCCACTCTTTAAACTTTCTTTTATTTTAATCATTATTTCTTCACTGTATAGGCTGAACAACAGGGGCGAAAAACTACACCCTGTATTTCACCCTCTAATCCGAGCACTTCGTTTCTTGGTCTTCCACTTTTATTATTCCCTGTTGACTCCTGTACATGTTCTATGTTACACGTCTGTCCCCACAGCTTACCTCTATTTTCCTCAGAATTTCGAACATACGGCACCAGTTGACACAGTCGAACGCTTTTTCCAGGTCGATAGATCCTAAGAATGTGGATTTTTCTTTAGTCTTCCTTCCATTATCAACGGCAATGTCAGAATTGCCTCTTCGGCGCCCTTACCTTGCCTAAAACCAAACTGATCGTCATCTTACACATCCTCAACTTTCTTTTCCATTCTTCTGTTTATTATTTTTCTCAGTAACTTGATTGCATGAGCCGCAAGGCTGCTTATGCGATAATTATCGCACTTACCAGATCTTGCTGTCTTCGGAATCGAGTGGATGATACTTTTCCCAAAATCAGGTGGTGTATTGACAGTTTCACACATTCTGCACACAAATATGAGTAGTCGTTTTGCTGCGACTTCCCCCAACGATTTTAGAACTTCTGACGGAATGTTGTCCATCCCTTCTGCCTTACTTGATCTTAAGTTTTCCAAAGCTCTTTTCAATTCTCGGTCTAATATTGGATGCCCTACTTCTTCGCTATCGACTTCAGTTTCTTTTTCTATCACGTCACCGGACAAGTCCCACCCTCCCTCATAGAGGCCTCCAATGTACTGTTTCCACCTATCCGCTGTCTCCTCTGCGTTGAACAATGGAATTAACATTGCACTCTTAATGTTACCACCCTTGCTTTTAGTTTCATTGAAGGCTGTTGTCACTTTCCTGTATGCCGAGTCAGACCTTCCGACATTCATTTCTTTTTCGATTTCTTCATGGAGCCATTTCGCCTTTGCGTTTTTGCACTTCCTATTTATTTCATTCCAAGTGATTTGTACTTCTGTATTCCTGAATTTACATGAACATTATTGTACTTCCTTCTTTCGCCGATAAACTGATGTATTTCTTCAGTTACCAACGGTTTCTTCGCATTTACGTCTACATCTACGTCATACTCCAATTTCACATAATGGCGTGTGGCAAAGGGTACTTTTTACACCACTAACTGAGCCTTCCGACACTGTTCCACTCGCGAATAGCGCGTGGGAAGAATGACTGCCGGTAAGCCTCTGTACTGGCTCTAATTTCTCGAATAATATGTTGTCCGACTTCTCCTGAAAAGTGCTCTTTCGAAATTTCAGTAGTAAATCTCTCCCCGAGGCACAACGCCTCTCTTGTAACGTCTGCCAATGGCGTTTGTTGAGCATCTCCGTAACGCCCTCGCGCTTGCTAAACAATCCCGTAACGAAACGCGCATCTCTCTCTCTCTTTCTCTCTCTCTCTCTCTCTCTCTCTCTCTCTCTCTCTCTCTCTCTCTCCTGTTAGTCCTATCAGGTAGGGATCCCTGATTGATGGACAGCACTAAAGAATCGGTCGAACAAGCGCCTTATAAGGCACTTCCTTCGTGGAATAGTTACATTTACTTAAGACTCTTCGTACGAATCTGAGTCTGGTATCTGCTGTTCCCACTATTTGTTTTATGTGGTCACTCCTCTTAACGTCGCTCTGGATAGTGACTCCTAGATATTTTACGGTGGAAACTGTTTCCAGCGGTTTGTCATCAGTAGTGCAGCTGTGTATTTTCTTTTTTGTTTACAACTTCCGTGATTGCCCTTTTTAGAAATGTCCACTACTCTCCAGCTGAACTGCCTACTCCTGGTCCTTATCGCAGAATCTATAGCCTTAGAGAACTTCAAACGTATCTCTTCGTTCCTTAGTACTTGGCGTATTTCACTTCTCTACGTATTGATCAGTCTCTTAAACTTCTGAATCTATATCCGCTCCTGGGTACACCTTGTAATCCAGTATCCGATTACGAAATCTCTCCTTGACCACGATGTAATCTGACTGAAATCTTCCCGATCGGGACTCGCACACGGGATTTCTCGCTTACAGGGCAGACGTTCTATCCGACGACTGAGCCATCGAGGACACAGAGGTTAGTGCGACTGGCACGCTCCCCGTGAGACCCAAATTTCCAACTTACTGTCCACACTACATTCGTAGTGCCCTTGCCCACTATTCTCATTACCCGCGGCAGTCAATCTAGCGATTCCCGTAAGAATTTGAGCAATGTGAGTTCATCCGCACTGAAGATGATCTTCGGCCGGTAATCCTTACCTATAAGAAGATGGTATCTGTTCTTTCGGACATGCCCGAAAGAAAAGATACTATCTTCATATATTCCTATGATACAATTAGCGTCAATCGTTTTCACAGAGTAGATGATAGCGCTCGAGACTGCTCAGCCTTTATCTTGTGTTGACCCTTACTACCGTCCCATGTCTAATTTTTGTAACGCTGTCTTGTTCGTCTTTGATGGACGGCTTGAATTTGCGCGCGCAAAGACATGATTGACGAACTTCAATGCTAATTAAGACAGAAACACGATAACGTAAAGAATTTTTTTCTTAACAATTGTCTCTCATCACGACCTACCCTGTAACACTGTTACAAGTTTCGCAGACTGTTTCTGACTACCCTATATGTCGGTGTATTTTCTATAACACACCAAAACGACGTATTGCATATTGTAAACAGCTTATTGTTCGAGTCTAGTGATGTAAGGTGTGCCTCTGGAACACCAACAGAACTAAAGCACTTAATCAGTAGATCAAATTTCGTTTTACATAGTATGATTTTTCAGCAAGTGGCACTAATCGCAAAGCGAAAATGCGTAACCTCACACTCATTACCTACTAAGTGTAAGACGTGATTGACAGGTCGCGAAGAAAATGTAGCAAAACTGCAGCGAAGAGTGAAACCTCTCCAGTAGCCCAGTAACCCAGACGCCAATCGAGTTATGGCGTACATCAGCCACCCGGTTTACTGTTGTTTCTAAAAACAGAGCTCAGACTAAACAGCCCCCTGCTCCCCCCCCCCCCCCCCCCCATCGCTAGCGCCTCCTCCCGCGATGATTTTAACGAATCAATAAGCAAGGCCGGCTTTTCGCCAAGTAACGGCGTAAACAGCTCGACTAGCCTCCTGGAAATCTCCACCGCACCCAGGCCCTCACCTCGGTGTAGAGGAGAGCGCACGCCTTCCGCAACACACGCTCCCCGCTGCCGGCCCGCGCCAGCGCTGCTACGCGCCTTCGTAAGTCGTCGACACACAGGACAAGTTAGCTAACGTTGACGAGGCACCCTGCGAGTTTTTCTGGCGTCACTCCTCGTTACCGAGTGAGGTGGCGCAGTGGTTAGCACACAGGACCCGCATTCGGGAGGACGACGGTTCAAACCCGCGTCCGGCCATCCTGATTTAGGGTTTCTGTGATTTTCCTAAATCGCTTCAGGCAAATGCCGGGGTGGTTCCTTTGAAAGGGCAAGGGCAAGGCCAACTTCCTTCCCCATCCTTCCATAATCCGACAGGACTGATGGCCTCGCTGTCAGGTCCGCTCCCCCCAAATCAACCAACAAACCACTCCTGTTATTTCACTTCGAGGAGCGATTTCGTCACGTGAAACACAAAATTAGTTCAAAGATATCTCATCAACGTGCCACATAAAGTACAGGATGGGGCAAATGAAAGTGGCCCAGAGAACAAAGTTCCAGGATACAAAGAAAAACAGTACAGGAAAGGAAATAAAATACTAACTACAGCAGATGTTGAAAGTGACCACCATTCATCTCCTGGTACTTTTGGATCCTCGTCAGCAAGTTGCTAAAGGCGGATCGAAGCAGGATTGCTGGAAGCTGCAGTCTCATGCGAAGTGTTCTGTCAGCTCTTGAAACCTATGAAGATTGTGAGATACCCCTTAGATTTGAGAGCTCTCCACACAAATTAATCGCACACTGACAGATCAGGCGACCTGGGCAGCCAGCTAGAGCCGCGATCAGACTGATCTCTGCAGATAAGGTTTACTCGCTCCTGTGAACGGGAATGCGTTATACAGATCTTGGTGCCTCTCGCGTCCATCTAGAAAAGG
Source organism: Schistocerca serialis cubense (assembly GCF_023864345.2). NCBI lineage: Eukaryota > Metazoa > Arthropoda > Insecta > Orthoptera > Acrididae > Schistocerca > Schistocerca serialis. Next base: position 454,326,123 of record NC_064642.1, read on the forward strand.
TTACGATTTTACTATTTTATATTCCTAGCTTTTGCTGAGTTTAACGAAGGCGATGTTGGCCTGATATATTCGACGATGCCCTTTGGCTACACTGACTAAAGGATTCTTCTAAGAAATACCAAATTAAGGTATTTGCTCTTTCAATATTTGATCTGTTTATACATGCTTATAGGTTATCCAAGTCTGCACAACGCGATCGCGATTCTTAAATACAGGGTTATTACAAATGATTGAAGCGATTTCACAGCTCTACAATAACTTTATTATTTGAGATATTTTCACAATGCTTTGCACACACATACAAAACTCAAAAAGTTTTTTTAGGCATTCACAAATGTTCGATATGTGCCCCTTTAGTGATTCGGCAGACATCAAGCCGATAATCAAGTCCCTCCCACACTCGGCGCAGCATGTCCCCATCAATGAGTTCGAAAGCATCGTTAATGCGAGCTCGCAGTTCTGGCACGTTTCTTGGTAGAGGAGGTTTAAACACTGAATCTTTCACATAACCCCACAGAAAGAAATCGCATAGGGTTAAGTCGGGAGAGCGTGGAGGCCATGACATGAATTGCTGATCATGATCTCCACCACGACCGATCCATCGGTTTTCCAATCTCCTGTTTAAGAAATGCCGAACACTATGATGGAAGTGCGGTGGAGCACCATCCTGTTATTAGATGAAGTCGGGGCTGTCGGTCTCCAGTTGTGGCATGAGCCAATTTTCCAGCATGTCCAGATACACGTGTCCTGTAACGTTTTCTTCGCAGAAGAAAAAGGGGCCGTAAACTTCAAACCGTGAGATTGCACAAAACACATTAACTTTTGGTGAATTGCGAATTTGTTGCACGAATGCGTGAGGATTCTCTACCGCCCAGATTCGCACATTGTGTCTGTTCACTTCACAATTAGGAAAAAATGTTGCTTCATCACTGAAAACAAGTTTCGCACTGAACGCATCCTCTTCCATGAGCTGTTGCAACCGCGCCGAAAATTCAAAGCGTTTGACTTTGTCATCGGGTGTCAGGGCTTGTAGCAATTGTAAACGGTAAGGCTTCTGCTTTAGCCTTTTCCGTAAGATTTTCCAAACCGTCGGCTGTGGTACGTTTAGCTCCCTACTTGCTTTATTCGTCGACTTCCGCGGGCTACGCGTGAAACTTGCCCGCACGCGTTCAACCATTTATTCGCTCACTGCAGGCCGACCCGTTGATTCCCCCTTACAGAGGCATCCAGAAGCTTTAAACTGCGCATACCATCGCCGAATGGAGTTAGCAGTTGGTGGATCTTTGTTGAACTTCGTCCTGAAGTGTCGTTGCACTGTTATGACTGACTGATGTGAGTGCATTTCAAGCACGACATACGCTTTCTCGGCTCCTGTCGCCATTTTGTCTCACTGCGCTCTCGAGCGCTCTGGCGGCAGAAACCTGAAGTGCGGCTTCAACCGAACAAAACTTTATGATTTTTTCTACGTATCTGTAGTGTGTCGTGACCATATGTCAATGAATGGAGCTACAGTGAATTTATGAAATCGCTTCAATCATTTCTAATAGCCTTGTAGATGTATTTGTTTTCTGTTTTCTCTGTAGATAACCTGAATATGCCTAAATAAGGCGAAACGCGTCGTTGAAAACTAAAAAACTAAAATTGCAACCAAGATTGTTTTTAACTAATACTGTTAAGCGCTGGTTTGCTGTATGCCACATATGGATTGGAAGAATTTCTAACGTGTACACTAAGATGCTAGAGGCAGAACTGATTATAATGTATGAGGACATACGGAACGGAAGTCTAATCTTTCAACAAGACACTGCGTCTGTGCATGTTTCCGCTACAACCAAAAAGTGGTTTGAAGTTAAAGATATCCTTGTTTTGCACTGGTCTGCATGTAGCTCGTGTTCGAACCCCTTGGAATACTATGGGGAAGGCGGGATTTTCGCATTGGAAGGCAATATGAGGCCGTATGTAAACTGAAAAGAATGGTACGGGAAGAGTGGGCGACAGTTTCACTGCAAGAACTACAGACCCTAGCAAAATCAATGCCACAGAGAATTTTTGAGGTAATTAGGAAGAATGAAGTTTAGATAAAGTGTTAACAGTGCAATAACACAACAGAACAGTGAATGCCTTTATACCAATTTCTGTCCAGGAAAATGTGAAACTTCCCCTTTGTATGTAAAGAATGACAGTGCTGGAAACACTCTTACGTTATTTGATTTTCAAACAGCTGAGCCAAACTGAACGTACTCAGACAGTTCTCTCTTTACTTATTCTGACCATCACTAAACTGACACACAATTTTTTTAGCGCAACGCAATCTCACTTTCAATAGTCCCCACAAAAGAATGGCCCTGACTAACAATAACCTATACCTTTCATGAATCACTTACCTCACAAAAATCTTCTATACTCGAACACAGAAATACAGCGAGCACCAATACTGCCAGCTATATAAAGATTCTAACTACTGAAGGCACTAACTACTGATAGGCATAGTTAGCAAATGAAAGATTTTGCTAGAGAACAAACAATGTATTTACCTTAATAGTGTTCAAAAGTCATTATATATATACAGGGTGTTACAAAAAGGTACGGCCAAACTTTCAGGAAACATTCCTCACACACAAAGAAAGAAAATATGTTTTGTGGACATGTGTCCGGAAACGCTTACTTTCCATGTTAGAGCTCATTTTACTACTTCTCTTCAAATCACATTAATCATGGAATGGAAACACACAGCAACAGAACGTACCAGCGTGACTTCAAACACTTTGTTACAGGAAATGTTCAAAATGTCCTCCGTTAGCGAGGATACATGCATCCACCCTTCGTCGCATGGAATCCCTGATGCACTGATGCAGCCCTGGAGAATGGCGTATTATATCGCAGCCGTCCACAATACGAGCACGAAGAGTATCTACATTTGGTCCGGGGTTGCGTAGACAAGAGCTTTCAAATGCCCCCATAAATGAAAGTCAAGAGGGGTGAGGTCAGGAGAGCGTGGAGGCCATGGAATTGGTCAGCCTCTACCAATCCATCGGTCACCGAATCTGTTATTGAGAAGCGTACGAACACTTCGACTGAAATGTGCAGGAGCTCCATCGTGCATGAACCACATGTTGTGTCGTACTTGTAAAGGCTCATGTTCTAGCAGCACAGGTAGAGTATCCCGTATGAAATCATGATAACATGCTTCATTGGGCGTAGGTGGACGAAACTAAAATGAGCTCTAACATGGAAATTAAGCGTTTCCGGACACATGTCCACATAACATCTTTTCTTTATTTGTGTGTGAGAAATGTTTCCTGAAAGTTTGGCCGTACCTTTTTGTAACACCCGATTTTTTTTTTAATTATGAATTTGGCCCGCTATGGACCGCATACAACTTAAGACTTATGGTGTTTCTTTTTCTTCCGTTCTTCCCAGTACTTCTTCATTTTCTCGCCAACTCCTCGTCTCTGCTCATCTGTCCACACTCTCTTGGGTCGAGGTTTTGGCGCATCTTCTTCATAGTTTGCGTTTTCTATAAGTAGCCTAAAGTTATTCCTGTCACGTATTATTTCTTCTGTAACACCTATTTCGTTGGCGTCTTTCTTTACTGCCTCTATCCATCCTACAGTGTTTTTCAGCTTACTAACGTAATTAAGAATTTTCTTTGTAATCCGTGTTTCTTCCATTCTTTTTAAATGTCCATAAAATTTTAGCCGTCTCTTCCTCATTGTATCTGTGATCTTTTCTGTATTTTTGTATAGGTCTTCATTTCTCCTTTTAATCCACCTGTTTTCCTTGTTTTTCTCAGGACCTAGAATTTTTCTTAATATTTTTCTCTCTCTTTTTTCTAGTTCTCTTAATTCGCCTTTCTTATTCAATGTTAGGCACTCTGATCCATACGTTGCTTGTGTCCTAATAACTGAATTGTAATGTTTAATCTTTGCTTGTATGGATATTGATTTCTTATTGTAGTAGTTTTGTGTTAATTTATATGCAAATTCTAACTTTTTTATTCTTTCTTTCTTTATTTGTTGTGTTATCCAGTCCATTGCTTGGATCCACTCCCCCAGGTATTTGAATCTATCAACTCTTTTAATTTTTCCATACTTTGTTTTCATGAACTTTTCTGTATTATGTTTGTGTTCTATATACTCGGTTTTTTCGTAGGATATTTTTAGCCCAGTCTTTTCAGCAATCTCGTGTAACATATCAAGCATAACTGTTGCGTCTGTTCGGTTTTCAGTTATCAATGCCATATCATCCGCAAAGGCTAAACATTTTACTTCAAATTTGTTCTTTTCTTGGCCCATGCTTATACCCTCTGTGCCTCTGTTTTTTAATGTGTTTTCCCATGTTTTTACTACTTTATCTAAAACCAAGTTAAAGAGAATTGGGGACAGTCCGTCACCTTGTCGAACTCCTGTTTTGATTTTGAATGGTTCAGAAATTTCGCCTTGAAACTTAATTCTTGATGTTGTATCTGTGAGCGTTTGTTCAACAAGTATTCTGGTGTTTTCATCTATCCCTGATTCATAAAGTACCTGGAATAGTGTTTGTCTGTCAACTGAGTCATAGGCCTTCTTGAAGTCTACGAAAGTAACTACTGTATTTTTATTTTGTATAGCTCTCACTCTCAAAATTGTTTTTAAATTAAGAATCTGTTCTGCTCATGATCTACCTTTTCTAAATCCTGCTTGATAATCTCCTATATTAGGTCCTGCTTGTTCCTCTATTCTATTTAAAAGTGCTTTAGAAAGTATTTTGTATGTCACTGGTAACAAGGATATGCCCCTGTAGTTGTTGGTGTCTGTTTTATCTCCTTTTTTATGGAGAGGGCGGATCAATGCTTGTTTCCAGTCACTGGGTATGATTCCTTTTGTCCAAATGTCTTTAATTACTTTGTGAATTTTCTGACATGCGGATAAGCCCCCTAGTTTCCACATTTCTGCCACTATCCCATCCTCACTTGGTGCTTTGTTATTCTTCAATGCTTTGATAATCTTTTCTATTTCTTCTACTGTAGGTGGTTCCGACGGTGGATTTTCATGTTGTGGTTTTTGAAATTGTAACCTGTCATTAGGCTCCTCACAATTTAATAGATTTTCAAAGTATTCAGCTAAGATTTGGCAGTTCTCTTTATTGCGTAAAACCCTTTTTCCATTTTTATCTTTAAAATGTAAACTTGGTGACTGGAATCCTGTTAAAACTTCTCTGAAAGTCTTATAGAAGTCTCTAGTGTTGTTCCTTTTGAAATCAGAATCCATTTCTTCTAATCTGTCTTTGTCATATCTTCTTTTCACTGATCTGATGATTTTTGCTGTCTTTTTCCTTTCTTCTTTAAACTCTTCCCAGTATTCGTGTTTCTTATTACTGTTCCATTTTTTCCATGCCTTTAGTCGATTGTCAATTGCTTCATCACACAGCTCATTCCACCATCTGTGTTTTGATATTCTTCGTGGCTGTCCCATTTCTTTAACTGACTCTTATCATTGTTTCTTTAATTTCTTCCCAATTATCCATTTTTCTTGTGTTTAGTATATGACAGAATTTGTCCTGCTTTTGCAGGAGAAATTTAGTGTTTACTCTTGGAAATCTTCTTGGTTTTGGTTTAGGTTTGTTTGGTTGGAACATGGTCTTTATTTCTGTCAGATAATGATCTGAGTCTATGTTTAGGCCGTTCCTCACCCTGACATCCAAGATTTCCTTGTAGTTGCGAGTCGTTATTGCCACATGGTCCAACTGATATTCACCTTGATTTGGATTAGGTGATACCCACTTTTTTTTTTCTTTCTTGCAAGTTTCCTGAAACATGTCGACATTAATTTTAGATTAAACTGTCTACAAAAATCTATGAGTCTTTCCCCATTTCTGTTGGTTCTTGCATGTGCTGGATAATCTCCAACTACTGATTTAAATTTTATTTCTTTGCCAACTTGTGCATTAAAGTCTCCCACTAAAATTTGTATATGTTCTTTTGGTAATATGGATGTTTCGTGTTCAAGCATTTCCCAAAAATCTTCCACTTTGTCAACATTTGTTCTGTTATGTTGGTTAATAGGTGCATGTGCATTTATAATAGTGTAGCGTTTATTGCCTGACTTGAACGTCAGAAATGAAATTCGTTCTGATGGGGAGCTAAAATTAGTTATTGATTCCGTAAGTTGCTGTTTGACCATAAATGCGGTCCCTAATATAGTCGTATTAATGGAATTTTTAATGGCTGGTTTTCCTTTGTAGATCCTGTATCCACCTGATTCAAATGCATTTTCATCCAGATGCCTTGTTTCTTGAAGAGCTAATATAAGTATGTTGCGTTGATTGAGAGCGTCCGTTAGGTGTTTTAGTTTTCCAACTTTCATAAGTGTGTTGATATTCAGAGTCCCCAGTAGATGTTTTTTCTTGGGTCTTATCTTTGAAGAAGTACTAGGAAGCTCCGACTCTTCCTTACATGATGTTCTAGGCTCTCCAGAATCCAAAGGCCTAGTTGCACCGCCATGAATAGCGATGGAAGATTGGTTACTTCCTGGAGTAGTTTCCATTTTGAAATTTACCAGCATGTCTTAGGTTAAAGTTTGGTTTGGGGAAAGGTAGTTGAACCTTTCGATGATAAAAATTCAGGCATTTAGCTTAGAATTATAAGTGAGGCCGCCACTAACATGTGGGACAGACGCCTTTTGCAGCCGCCCACTGTCGGAACAGACGCTACAGTCTGGTGCTCTTATATAAAAGCCTGCCTCTTCCGCCAGTTCCGCCGTTCTGATGATCGTCATCGCCGCCTTCACTGCCGTTGAGGTCTTCACCGTGTCCCTGGCTAGGGGCCCTCACGAGGTACTATCACCCGGGTCAGGTGAACCAAGGTTTTTTAACGAGGTGTTACTCCTCCCCCTCCTCCTTTTTCAACCGGGCTTGGGACCGGCTTTGGCGGTAACACCCTATATATATATATATATATATATATATATATATATATATATATATATATATATATATATATGACATCCAGTCATAGAAATTTCCTTTTTCTGACAGACGCACGTCCAGATCGTCCGCGCATAGCAACCTCTCAAAACTCTGGCATCTCCCTCCCCACATCCACCACTACTGGCGGCTCACCTCCAACTACATAACGCCAAGGGCTGTTCACATCCAACAGCCCAACACTACACTAGCGAATATTCCAACAATGAGTCCAATCAGCCACAGACTGCACACAGCGCAGTCAGCGATTTTAATGCAGAGCACAACATGGCGTCATCAACAGGAAAATCTAAACAGCCTACTTACAAATGAAAAGCCTTATTTTGTTATTCGTGTTGTGAAAGAAACTATGTAATTCCGTCTTGACTGCTTATGTCTTATAATGATCTACTAATCTGATAATAAATTATACACATGTTTGCTTCAGAAACTGTATTATTATTTTCGTAGGAACCCTGCTATTATACTGACTGCAACTATTGTAGTCTTATTTGGCATTATAAAACCTTTTGAACGGCGTCTACTCAGATCGAGCGAAGGAAATAAGAAAATAATGAGGAAGTTAAACATTGATGAAGTTGAGTGTAAAAGATACTCTGTGAGGAAGAGATTACCATAAGAGTGGTATTCGTTGCTGGCCGTGTCAGACCAGTAGAAAAGAATGGAGAAAGGAACCAGCAGCTAACGTTTTGAAGGAAATAGCCCGGCGTTCGCCTGAAGTGATGGGATGGTGGAGAGGTGTTATGAAACCCGCTCCTTCCCAACAGAACCCCAGTGGCTCACTCGCGGAGCCTCCGCAGTCCCTGATGTTCAAAAGCCACTGTCGAAATAGGTGCAGAAATCTCTGTGGCAAAGAGCAACTCCAGAAACACATTTACATCGGGATCGACGAGTCAACAGGCTGTCCGACTCCAGCCAACAACGACGGAGATGCTGAAAGATCAAAGCGGAGGGCGAGGTGCAGAACTACCATGGTATCAAAACAGACGCGCAGAATTATTTCATAATCGAGAAACATGACGTCGGCATTTCAGCACCTCGCGTCCTATTACGTTGGCTGAAGGAAGCGTATTGCACCGCATGGCACTGAAGCATTCATGTACACAAACAGAGAACATTACATCCTTTAAGAATTTCAAATAATGCTGTTGAAGACATCCCTAGTAAATGTTTTAGAGACTCTCCAACGTGTGTCTGTTCCCATCACTAGAGCTATACAATACTTTGACAGAACGGATTTTCTGTGTCCGTTATCTGATTCACTTCAAGTGTCTTGGACGTGATACTAAATAACATAAACGAAGGCCATTAATTCAGATAGTTTTCAAATGCAATAAAAAATGAATTTCGACTGTTACTGTAAATATATTAGACGATATATTGGGGTGTCGGAGTACAAATGTGACGGACAATAGTTAAATTCGAGATTGATGATGGTTTTATTTTTATCAATTTGCATAAATTTTTTATATTATTATTATCATTATTATATTTAGTTATTTATTTTCGCACTCATCATCTGCTTTTCTCTCTGGCAATGCTCGGAGTGATAAAACGCCAGATCGAACTGCTAAGGAAGGAACGTTAGGATTTAACATCTAGTTGATAGCTCATCAAAACAAATTGGTTAGGACAGGCGAATAAAGCGATCATAGCGTAATTTAAGGAATCATTTCAAGAAGAATGAAATTACGGTCGTTTGACTGTACATGTGTTTACTTAATTGCCTAATTTTCGTTCTTTAAATGTTTTAAGTCAAAATCGTCTTGTGTGCGATACATGTCCACACTCTTACTTGAGAGACAGCTATTTTATATAACCTGGTATCTATTTTTTGACGATGAGTGTTGTACACCAAGTCGGACGATTTATGAGGTTGTAACACCTGACGATGGCTTAAGACTGAAATCTAGACAGTGAAAAAAAAACCACATTATATACATTTAATTGGCATAAATATCATGAGATCGCCGTTTAATAAAATACCAACAATAACTTGAAAATGGCCTGAGGCCGAAATCTAGATAGTGAAATAAACATACTGTACAGACTGAAATAGCGGGAATACTTTTTCGAAAATTTTACATGATTTTGGCTCCAGAAGAAGAAAAAATCGTCAGAGACTAATGAGTCAATGAGGCAATTAGTGCTGATTCATTCCGACAACTTCTTTTTGTTTCACAATCATGAATCAATTCTCAGCGAATCGCAAGTATTACTTACAACTGCTTCTCATAAAAGAAAGTTATCTATCCACACTAAGGGTAGCGTCTTGTTACAAAAGATGCGTCCTCTGTCCCAGTCCTCTTCCTAGTAACACGTGCTGCACCCCACTTTTAAATCAATCAAGTTAAACTGTGTCCACTATGATTACTGTTTGTAAATCACTAGACTGCTGGACTACTTACTTCTGAAATGGCAGAAATTGGAAGACTTCGCGCTGCCAATGCTTTGGGTGTGAACACTGCCACTAGTATCAGCAATAACAATGACAATAATAATAATAATAATAATAATAAATCCCATGGAGGCCCGGGAAAAGAATAGGCCTCCGGTATGTTCTGCCAGTCGTAAAAGGCGACGAAAAGAACAAACCACTAATAGGGCTAACCCCCCTTTTAGTGTGATTAGTTGGTTCAGGACAGAACTAAAGAAGCCTCGGACAAGCGCCGTCATGGTCGGAGACGACGCTTGAACCCTATGCCCGCCCACAATGGTGACGACACTGCTAGCCAACTGGAAATTGATTCAAATCCAAATAGAGGTGTTTTGCAGGATATGCTTCCTGCAACCACCCTAGAAGGAAAACAAAGACAGAGGATGAGGCGGTCAGATGAAGTTAATCGACACCTCATGTTCTGTTATTACCAAGCAACAAACCTAGGAACCAACACAACTGGACACAGATCACAAGTATACACAACATTTATTACAATATACCCAGAATTAAAATTTTTAACAGAACAACGACTAGCTGACCAGATCTGTGTAATAATAAAAAATAACAGGATACCCCATTCAGAATTAGAAAACATCAAACAACAAGTACAACAAATACTAGAACAAAATAATGTGCAATCAGAAGAAGAAGAAAATACAGTAATGGACTCAAACATCCCAGAGCAAACAAACAAAGAACAACACGCATCAATTAAACAATCAGAGGAGAACGAAATCTTAAGACAGCCACCAGAACAAGCCCAAATAGAATATGAAGTGACACACATGTTAGATACAGAAGAAAAATTTCAGCTGACATATATAGAATACAAAGACACAAATACAGACATTAGACCATTCTTGCATAGACCACCAAATAACCCACAAGTCGAAACTACAATAACAACTATCAACACAATCATACACAACAAAATAAATGAAAATACAACTATGGAAGAGTTACAACTACTGATTTATATAGGAGCACTCACTACACTAAATATACACACTAGGCAGAGATCAGAACCAACCAACACACAGAAGAAACCCACAAAACCAGCATGGCAACACAGGCTACAGAGCAGAATAGAAAAACTGAGAAAAGAGATTGGACAGCTAACACAATTTATAAGAAATGAAATATCAGACAAAAAACGAAAAAGGTTAGGTAAAATCTCACAACAAGAAGCGATAGAGCGATTAGATGAAAAGAAGCAGAAGTTACAAGCATTGGCCAAACGACTTAGAAGATACAAAAAAAGTGAACATAGAAGGAAACAAAACCAAACATTCAACACAAACCAAAAGAAATTTTACCAGACAATACATAACACACACTTTAAAATAGACAATCCACGAAGCATAACAGACATGGAACACTTCTGGAGCAACATATGGTCAAACCCGGTACAGCATAACAGGCATGCACGGTGGATACAAGCAGAAACAGACACATACAAGATGATACCACAAATGCTTGAAGTGACAATTTTGCAACATGAAGTCACCCAAGCAATTAATTCTACTCACAATTGGAAAGCCCCTGGAAAAGATAAAATAGCAAATTTCTAGCTAAAGAAGTTCACCTCAACACATTCACATCTAACTAAATTATTTAACAGTTACATTGCAGACCCATACACATTCCCTGATACACTTACACATGGAAAAACTTATCTGAAACCTAAAGATCAAGCAGACACAGCAAACCCAGCTAAATATCACCCCATAACATGCCTACCAACAATATACATAATATTAACTTCAGTCATTACACAGAAATTAATGACACATACAACACAGAACAAAATTATAAATGAAGAACAAAAAGGCTGTTGCAAAGGAGCACGAGGATGTAAAGAGCAACTGATAATAGATGCAGAGGTGACATATCAAGCTAAAACTAAACAAAGGTCGCTACACTATGCATACATTGATTACCAAAAAGCTTTTGATAGTGTACCGCACTCATGGTTACTACAAATATTGGAAATATACAAAGTAGATCCTAAGTTGATACAGTTCCTAAACATAGTAATGAAAAATTGGAAAACCACACTCAATATCCAAACAAATTCAAATAATATCACATCACAGGCAATACAGATTAAGCATGGAATATACCAAGGAGACTCATTAAGTCCTTTCTGGTTCTGCCTTGCTCTGAACCCACTATTCTAACATGCTAAATACTACAAATTATGGCTATAATATTACTGGAACATACCCACACAAAATCACACATCTGCTATACATGGATGATCTAAAATTACTGGCAGCAACAACTCAACCAATTACTAAAGATAACAGAAGTATTCAGCAATGATATAAATATGGCTTTTGGAACAAACAAATGTAAGAAAAATAGCATAGTCAAGGGAAAACACACTAAACAAGAAGATTACATATTGGATAACCACAGCAACTGCATAGAAGCGATGGAAAAAACAGATGCCTATAAATATCTAGGATACAGACAAAAAATAGGAATAGGTAATACAAATATTAAAGAAGAACTAAAAGAAAAATATAGACAAAGACTAACAAAAATACTGAAAACAGAATGGACAGCAATAAACAAGACAAAAGCTATAAATACTTATGCTATGCCAATATTGACCTACTCATTTGGAGTAGTGAAATGGAGTAACACAGACCTAGAAGCACTCAATACACTTACACGATCGCAATGCCACAAATATAGAATACATCACATACATTCAGCAACAGAAAGATTCACATTAAACAGAAAGGAAGGAGGAAGGGGATTTATCGACATAAAAAACCTACATTATGGACAGGTAGACAATTTAAGAAAATTCTTTATAGAACGAGCAGAAACTAGCAAAATACACAAAGCAATCACTCATATAAATACATCAGCTACACCACTACAATTTCGTAACCACCTCTACAACCCTTTAGATCACATAACTTCAACAGATACGAAGAAAGTAAATTGGAAAAAGAAAACACTACATGGCAAGCACCCGTATCATCTAACACAGCCACACATAGATCAAGACACATCCAACACATGGCTAAGAAAAGCCAATATATACAGTGAGGCGGAAGGATTCATGATTGCAATACAGGATCAAACAATAGACACCAGATATTACAGCAAGCATATTATTGAAGATCCCAATACCACAACAGATAAATGCAGACTTTGCAAACAACAAACAGAAACAGTAGATCACATAACAAGCGGATGTACAATACTAGCAAATACAGAATACCCCAGAAGACATGACAATGTAGCAAAAATAATACATCAACATCTTGCCATACAACATAAACTAATAAAACAACACGTTCCCACATACAACTATGCACCACAAAATGTACTGGAGAATGATGAACACAAATTATACTGGAACAGAACCATTATAACAGATAAAACAACACCACATAACAAACCTGACATCATACGCACCAATAAAAAGAAGAAATTAACACAACTAATCAAAATATCTATACCCAATACAACAAATATACAGAAGAAAACAGGAGAAAAAATTGAAAAATACATCCAACTGGCTGAGGAAGTCAAGGACATGTGGCATTAGGATAAAGTTGACATTATACCAATTATACTATCAACTACAGGAGTCATACCACACAATATCCACCTGTACATCAACGCAATACAGCTACATCCAAACTTATATATACAACTACAGAAATCTGTAATTATTGACACTTGTTCAATTACCCGAAAGTTCCTAAATGCAATGTAACATATACCGTACAGTTAAAAGGAAGTCACGCTTGATCAAGGTCCGCGTCACCTTCCATTTTTAACCAGACATAACGTCTGAGACAGGAAAGAGAAATAATAATAATAATGGTAATAATAATAATAATAATAGCAATAATAATAGTATCAATAATAATTTATAGGCCTAACAGCAGTCTAATAGCAATTACGTGTTATTGTTGTGGTGTGCTGTCCATTTGTTATTTTATTGTTCTGAAGTGGATAATGAAGCAATTTCTGGTCTGTTGCCGGAACTACCTACAACTCTGAGGGCGTATATTTAGATATATTTAAGCATATTTGGTGTATATGTCTCAATTTCACTGTCGTTGGTGCATGGTACAAAGCATGTGTAGCAAGTGGACTGTATGAGAAAGGTGTTCATACATTCAGTTCACAGGCTGTAACCTGCACCACATTCTGTTACGCATTCATCAACATCTACATCGTACTCCGCAAGCCACCTAATGGTTTGTGGCGGAGGGTACTTTCTGTACCACTATCTGATCCCTCCAGCCTGTTCCACTCACGAATAGTGCGTGGGAAGAATGATTGTCGGCAATCCTCTTTATTGGCTCTAATTTCTCGAATATTCTCCTCGTGATCAATACGCGAGATGCATGTAGGGGGACGCAGTATGTTGTTCGACTCCTGCTGAAAAATGCTGCCCCCAAATTTCAGCCGGCCGGTGTGGCCGAGCGGTTCTAGGCGCTTCAGTCTGGAACTGCGCGACCGCTACGGTCGCAGGTTCGAACCCTGCCGCGGGCATGGACGTGTGTGATGTCCTTAGGTTAGTTAGGTTTAAGTACTTCTAAGTTCTAGGAGACTGCTGACCTCAGATGTTAAGTCCCATGGTGCTCAGAGCCATTTGAACCTAAATTTCAATAATAAATCTCTCCGTGATGCACAACGCCTCTCTTGTAACGTCTGCCAGTAGAGTTTGTTTAGCACCTCCGTAACGCTAATATTTGAAAACAACAATGTATGTACTGTAACTTATGTAATCAGTATTACATTTTTACGAAATAACGTCAATAGTTATGATCTTTTAAAAAATCGTTCAAGTTCGTGACCGAAACTGAACTGAACCCTTTTTGTTTTCACCCTTCAGAGAATTTCTTTTTAACCCTCAGGGGAAATCATCCCCAGATTGGAAGCCACTGCTCTATCCGTTAGCTTCTTTATAACAGCTCACTTTTGTTGTTTCTGGTGGTTTGTCTCCTGGCGTAGGTAACAGTCCTTGTGCGTGTGTTTTCGGCATACCATGAAGATGTACTCCGCAGATGAAAACGAAAGGTTCGGTCATGGCATAATAGCCCGGAATATTTGAATAAGTGTGTAAAGAGACAGTTATTGAGCCAGTTGCGCCAATAACACGGAGGAACACCCATTATTTGTTTATGCTTTCTGCGTGTTAACCGCGGGTCCACATCCGTAGATCTTTGCGTGCGCAGCAATTTACTCCGAGGCCGTGAACGCAGCAAGTATCTGTGTAAACGTCACACGCAATACAGGAAATCCTGTAGAGGGCGCGATCTCCCCCACCACGCGGGCTCGTGTGACGGACCACACCAAACCCTCGCCGTTTGTAGCACACAGAAGGGCACAACCAAAATTCTGTCAAGGTTCAGCTGATCAGGTGCATGCCACACAAAAGTGAGAGCAAATTCGTACTACAAAAGCACTAGTGACTTGTTCTCTCTACTAACACTGTTTTCTAAAAATCTTCGGGAACACAATGCACTTTTCAGTTGCTGTGTATGTGATTAGCTAATCATAACATGAATTTGAAAAGAGCCTTCAGATGAGACTAAAAAAAGCATTCAATGTCGACTAAGCATGGTATTTAAATAATCAAACATCGCAAACTACAACCTAACTTAAAATGGTTGAAATGGCTCTGAGCAATATGGGACTTAACATCTGAGGTCATCAGTCCCCTAGAACTTTGAACTACTTGAACCTAACTAACCTAAGGACATCATACACATCCATGCCCGAGGCAGGATTCGAACCTGGGACCGTAGCGGTCGCGCGGTTCCAGACTGAAGAGCCTAGAGCCGCTCGGCCACAGCGGCCGGCTTGCAATCTAGCTGTATGATTTCGAATATTTAAAATTTAACGGTTTTACGAACTTAGTGATTTTGCATACAATTGGTTTATCATTTTTAAGGAAAAAAGACGCAAGAAACTCCGACAAGTAATCCACAGATGGGTATCACATGACATTCATAAAGAGAAATCGCAGAAGGTATTTCACAAATTCGATACTGGGTCCTCTACTGTCCCTATATGAACAATCTATCGTTTTATTTGACTCGAGGAGGTACATAAGTTTTTTTTTTATAAATTACATATTATTGTTACACCGAGTAAAGAAACGTGCTCCAGTAAAATAGTAAATTGTATTTTTATAATGTTAGCTGAATTGCTGAAATGAGCTAGTGTTAAGTTAAAAAAGGAAAACAAAGTTCATCCATGTCTAATTAGCAGACAGTACCAAAGGTAGAACGAGTCACTATCAGCTTATGTTGATTAAAGCTTAAAATGAGGAAACCGTAGGCGCCATGTGATAAGTTGACCTATTTTAGCTATTTTGGCCACTAACGAACTTGAGTACATTGTGCATATTTTCATTCATAGGGGTCACTATTTGTGGTAACTCTTCTTTCTATAAAACAGCTGTTACACAACTGATGTTTACTGCGACTGTTCGTGAATTTTAGTCTTCAAGGTATCCGTGCATATATAAACAGCCATGAACTAGTTATATCCTCACATTCCACTATCCTTTGATGATATCTGTCGTCACCAAACGGAGTTTAAGATTAATGGCGACATGCACAGATAGCTGTAAGAGTGTTCTCTGGCTCAGAGCGAAGTAATGTTCACAGCTATGAAACTGTTACACACATTAGCCATTGCATTTAAATGTCTGACAGACGGCAATAACGGGTTTAAATGCATATTAAAATGGTTTCTCGTGAACGTGACATTCGCGTTTCCAGCTGCTTACGAAATAAATCGTGATTCTAGTAATCCAAGTTTCGTAAGATGTCACTAGCTGCTGGCATGTTCTCTCTCAACAGCTTCGTTAACCGAGATTGTGTTTGATGTTAATAGATTGCATTAGATAAAGAATATTACTTGTGACGTCCCTCTTAATTTTCTTTGATATTTCATTCAGGCTTGTTTCCCTCTGCAGAGACGTCTTAAGCCAGCGTAATTGGTGACGGCATTATCGAAGTAGCTTCTCACACATTCGTGCAAATGTCACATTCATGCATGTTGAAGCAAGAATTCATTTCATGAATCAGCGATTTCACGAACCATCAAGATATTTTAAGTTATTACGTCATGTCTGGTTGCATAGTTAAGTTTTCTAGAAAGTTTTTGTTTTTATTCTTGTTTGCCTGGCGACACCAAGCAAATTGAATGATCACTCGACGCAGTCTATGCTTCAGCACTAAAAGTCGGTGGCTTCTATACGGGGTGTGTCAGTTAGTTAATATTTCAGTAAACATGGGTCTGGAAACGAACAGTTTGCGAGATAACTCCGACGTTACCAGCCAACTGACTTGATTGTGTGTGAGCTTCACCTCTGCAAACATTAAGAAAAGTTATTAGAGAAACTCTGGTAGAAGTTCGCGTGTTTTGGATGAACACCACAACAGTTACATCACTGTTCAAAGTGTCGTCCTCGTACCCAGATGCAGGCCTGTGTCTGACGCCGCAATCAGTTTCGAATACTTTCACACACACCTGGATCATTTCGAAATCATCGACAAGTTTCTGCTCCAGTTCTTCAGTTGTGTTAACCGGGCTGGCGTACACTACACCTTTAAGGTGGCCCCAAACACAGAAATCCGTGGGACTCACCGTACTGTTCCACATCGTCCAATCTAACTTTTGCCATGAAACTTCCTGGCAGATTAAAACTGTGTGCCGGACGGAGACTCGAACTCGGGACCTTTGCCTTTCGAGGGCAAGTGCTCTACCAACTGAGCTACCCAAGCACGACTCACGCCCCGTACTCACAGCTTCACTTCTGCCAGTACCTCGTCTCCTACCTTCCAAACTTTACAGAAGCCCTTGCCCGCGAAAGGCAAAGGTCCCGAGTTCGAGTCTCGGTCCGGCACACAGTTTTAATCTGCCAGGAAGTTTCACATCAGCGAACACTCCGCTGCAAAGTGACAATCTCATTCTGGAAACATCCCCCAGGCTGTGGCTAAGCCATGTCTCCGCAATATCCTTTCTTTCAGGAGTGCTAGTTCTGCAAGGTTTGCAAGAGAGCTTCTGTAAAGTTTGGAAGGAAGGAGACGAGGTACAGTCAGAAGTGAAGCTGTGAGGACGGAGCGTGAGTCGTGTTTGGGTAGCTCAGTTGGTAGAGCACTTGCCCGCGAAAGGCAAAAGTCCCGAGTTCGAGTCTCGGTAAGGCACACAGTTTTAATCTGCCAGGAAGTTTCACATCAGCGCACACTCTGCTGCAGAGTGAAAATCTCATTCTGTATCTTTTGCCATATCGGCCCGTTAAATGTCGTCTCACCATAACAGCAAAATGTGACGGCGCTCCCTCATCCATGTACCACATGCTCTGGCGTTGCTCTAAGGGAATAACCTCAAGCAATCGTGCAAGATGAAATCGAAGGTAATTCAGTCCAGTGAGTTTCTCTGAGCATGTACGGCGCAATAAAACGATCACGTAGTACGCCCAAACACACATTCAACGAGAAACGTCGCTGATGTAGAGACTCGTGCACAACATGTGCGTTGGAGCCTAGACGACTTCAAACACTAGAATTGCAATAAACACACAATTACGAGTGATCCTTGCTTCATCTGTAAATAAAATGTTGTCAAACTTACGGGTGACTACAGCTTGTTACTGCATTCACTGACAGGATTTAGTCTCACTAAAAAAAATGGTTCAAATGGCTCTGAGCACTATGGGACTTTACATCTGTGGTCATCAGTCCCCTAGAACTTATAACTACTTAAACCTAACTAACCTAAGGACATCACACACATCCATGCCCGAGGCAGGATTCGAACCTGCGACCGTAGCGGTCACGCTGTTCCAAACTGAAGCGCCTAGAACCGCACGGCCACACCTGCCGGCCAGTCTCACTAAAACACTGTGCCCTTTGGATGTGGTACGGATAAGTTGCATTGCCATGCATTATCCTCCAAACACTACTGTGGCTCATTCCAGTAATTTGTGTGGCAAGTGCCCTTGTCGACTTCCTGGAGAGTACTCTTCAAGCACAGGCGTGACTCGTGCAGGCGTACCCACTCTCGCAGCATGTGCAAAGCTCCCGGTTTCTCGGAGGTGTTGATGCACCCTCGTAAACATCCGACTCTCGGGGGTTGCCTTCTGGCGTGATATGCTTCTTGGTACAAGCGTACAGCCTCCTGTCCATTGTTGTTAGCCTTACGGCATACAAAATGTATAAGCGTATACTGCTCGTTACTGAAATGATCCATGTTACCATCAAAACTCGTGCAACACAACAGATGCTCCGCAAACAACTAACAGAGCTGGACGCTGACTATGTGCTGTACTATCACATCCACTCTGTTTACAGCCCTACGTCTCGAAAATGTACACAACGAAACAACACAGACCAGCAAGCAGTGTTTATACAGAATCACCTAACCACGAAGTCTCCTATGTTTACAGAGACTTTTTCGATTCTAGTATCGCGTAATTTCAACTCTATGCCTTTATGTCATTAATTATGACACACCCTATATCCACGAAATTTCACCAAAGTGGTTTCGTAATTTTCTATAAGCAGCTTCTAAGTCCATAAAATCGCCCTTGTAGCAGATGTGATATACATTAGATTGAATTTTAAGATCTCAGACTGTGCGAATGAAAAAGGCATCAGAAAATCAAACAATAAAATGATGAAAATGAGTAATGAGGCTCCTATCACAGGAACTTGTAGCTTTAGGAAGATCTGTTTTCACCTTTTACCTTAGGAAAGCACTTTGCTTCCTTCTTGAACCTCAGATTGAGCTGGACTCTTCCGCATCTCAGTCAGTTCTGGAGGCATTCTTCTCGTCAGAGGTTCTTCCTGTCCTGGCCCCCACCCCTGCCCTAAAGTCGACTTTGCTTCTTTTTTGATCTCTCATCGCGGCGTTATTCTACACAAGGGGAATCAATTAACAGGATCTCTTCATTTGGTCCTCTTAGTCAGCCTTGCCATACTCTTCAATTGACCGCACCATTACATGAGATTGCTGTGCCAAGGTGCTGATAGCTCTCGAGACAACGAGGCAATCATTTAGTCAACAAGTACTATCTAGTTTGCTAATTTCTGAAATATAGTTGTCGCCCAAGAAAAAAAAAAAAGACATCAATCCTCCAGGTTCACTAGCACGTATACCCGTCACTTGCCTAGCTCCGTCTTCTACCACTAACAAGAATTCACTTCCTGCAGTTTATATCCATTACCGACATATAGGAGGCCTTGATTTTACATCCACTGCCGATACATCGAAGGCAATGTAACGCCTTACTCATCTATAACAAGGAAAATCAAACACTACGCCACAGGGATGCAGATGTTGCTGCTGTTGTGGTCTCAACTGGAGATTTGTTTGATGCTGTTCTTCATGCTAATCTATTGTGTACAAGCCTCTTCATCTCTGAATAACTCCTGCAACCTACGTCCACTTGAACTGGTTACTGTATTCGTGGTTAGATCTCCCTCTACAATTTTTATCACATACTTCTGTATTCCTTTCATCAAATTGTTCATTCACTCTTTTTTCCCCCAATTCGATTCAGTAGTTCCTCATAATTTACTCAAACTATCCATCTAATCTTCAGCATTCTTCTGTAATACCAAATTTCGAAAGCTTCTATTTTCTTCTTTCGTTGATACGGTAGCAATTTTAATTTCAGTAAGTTTCGGCAGGACTGTGTCAATAACGTAATTTGGTTTTCGAGGCACCTAAATAGTGAGGTTTAATCCTCTGAAACTGGAAGTGTTACTAATAAAATACATTATGTTAAGGGACGAATTTTATTTGCTACAGTTAGTAACTGCCACGGACAAGTGACACGTGGATAATCTTATGAAATTGTTCTTTTGCAGTTGTTGCAAAGGTCTTTGAAGCATTCTCTGACAGTATATCTGTTGCCCGTTTTTACCCAGTCTGCTGTTGTGGTCGAACTTAACATTCCTCACTTCATTGTATATTATATACAACTTTTTAGCATTGTTTTTTATCTCATGAGTTAATTATCATCTAAGATAATTCTTGCAGATTATTTTCCTGAACTGAAATTCCCAGTCCAAGCAAATAATTAATTTCATCGTTGTCATACTAAAACATTTTATACAGAGTGTACATTAACTCCGGGAACACTTTAAATTATTTATTCCACAAGAACCAAACATCGTACAGATATAATACATATGTCATTTTGAAGAGAAATCCTCAAAGCTTTTTTCCTTTGTACCGCCACACACAATGCCATCCCCATCCTCATTCAATTGTTGCAACTGCGAACAAAACTCAAAACGCTTATCTTCGTCGTCGTCATTGAGCTTCTGCGTTAGCTCCAATTTGAATGGTTTCATAGACGGCTTCTGTCGCAGGACTTTCCACACAGTCATTGGAGCCATTTCGAGTTCACAGGATGCACGACGTGCCGATTTATTGGGACTCCTTATGAATGTCTCTCATACGCGCTCCACATTCACTTCACTTACACTAGGACGTCCGTTTCTCTTTACCGGGCACAAGCAACCCGTCGTAACGAATTTGTTGTGCCAGCGGTAAATGGCCTTCCTTGTTGTTGGCTTCCTACCGTACTTGGTTCTAAACATCCGTTGAACAGCTGTAGCACACTTGTTTTTGTCGAACTCAATTACACAGGAAGCTCGCTCCGCACCTGACCTCACCTTTTTTGCGACCACCGCTGACTATCGGCAAACTACCAAACTACGCTGTGGCGGTAAACATGAAAAAAAAAAAAAAAACTTGCAGGGTTTCTGTTCAAAATGACGTATGCATGATATCTGTACAATGTTTAGTTCTTGTGCAATAAATAATTGAAAGCGTTCCCAGTCTTTATGTACACCCTGTAATCAGGGCGTCCCATTTATCTCGACTACCCCGAATGACTTTCTGTCCTGAGACAAATTCAACAGTGTATCAAACTAGTATTGTTTAGATACCAGGGAGGGCATTAACCAGATTGATTTCCTTCGTTGTATCTATCTTCGTTTCAAAGATGTGAAAAACACTACCACTCCTGTTTTTAAACATCGCTCTATATTTTTATTTGATAATCTGCTTCCTCTTCTCAAGGCCTGTTCAAAATGTATTACAGTGTGCCACTCAAGTAAACATTACGTTATTAAAAAACGTAACAAAACTGACCCTTCTGTACTAACACAGTGCAGGTAAATGGGCTAACGTATCTCGTCCACTTGCCGAGACTGACAGTAAACCAATGGGACAAAACGAAAATGCACACCGGTAATTGAGTGAACTGTCTTGAGTTGCATCTAGGTGAGAGTACAATGTACACCAAAAAAGATAGGGTGGAAATACTTCTCATCTATGGAGTTAGCAGAAGAGTAATTGCAATAATGTTTTCTTATTTACAGTACGAGTAAATGTTGCGTTCAAATTGCAACAATGTTTTATTGTTTGCTATGTGGGTACATGTAGCGAAGAAATTTATATTCTCCATACATGAATAGCATTTCTACTTTCTTTCCGCTAGTGTAAAATTTATTGGTACAAACCTTCCACTGAAGACGGTTGACTGAATGACCATTCAGCATACTTCTTCTTTTTTTTTTTTTAGTTTCCTGCGAATTCCAGCAAGTGGGTACCTGCAATGTGTGCTGATACAAGGGAGTCAAAGTCCAAAATCAGTGTTGCGGTAATTTTTAATAACGTCACTTTTATAGGAGAAATGCACTGTAATATGTTTTGGACAGGGCTTGAGGGGAGGAAATGAATTGCTGAGTAAAAAATAAGGGTGCTATTTAACCCTCTATTGCAAGGTGTTGCCATTTGGCAGCAAACCGTAAATTCTCTTATGTAAACACACGCGAAAGCAGCTGCAAAAGTGAATTATTTCTGCCACCTACATCATATCTGGTCAGACTTTTAAGCTATGCAAAATGATGATTAATTACAGCATAGTTTATGTTTCCATATCTCTGTGACCGAACGACCAACAACTAATCAGTATTTTCAGTTTGTTGGCCTATGGTAGCAAACATAAAATACGGAATAAATCTAAAGTCAAAATTTCTGTCATATACTGTTTTGTGGCAGACCTGACCCTCAGATATTTTTTCTACTGAAATTCGATTCTTAAAAAGTGTCGTGCAATATAGGATTAAGAAAGACGTACTATTGTTCATATCTTCGTAATGAAAAAAGTTGCCACGCGGGATTAGCCGAGCGGTCAGGGGCGCTGCAGTCATGGACTGTGCGGCTGATCCCGGCGGAGGTTCGAGTCCTCCCTCGGGCATGGGTGTGTGTGTTTCTCCATAGGATAATTTAGGTTAAGTAGTGTGTAGGCTTAGGGACTGATGACCTTAGCAGTTAAGTCCCATAAGATTTCACACACATTTGAACATTATTTTTTTTTAAAGTTACAAGAAAGACAGTCAAGCTAGTTAATGTCTCCCTGGTAGCTAAACAAAACATGCTAAATATGTTTTTATTCTGTTCCTGGCCAATAAGTTATTTGGGATTGTCAAGATAAGTTGGACCCAAATTACGAGGGACATTTCATATATAATGCACAGGTTGTTATCACTGCGAATTGTTTGATGTAACAACAATGAAAATCCCGTCAGGTGTAGTTGGGAGCTTCAGGAAGAAGCCCGTGTTTTTGTTTTTTCGCTGTATACTTTATCATAAACTTGGCGATAGGTAGAAGTGGACCCTGCAGGGGTCTCGGGTACTGTGACTGCTGAAGAGCAGAGGTCGTACATCAAGATCGAAACTTTACGCGAAAAAAAAAAAAAGACAGAAATCCATGGTACGTTAAGCGTAGTTTCTGGGTAGTTCACAGTGGGCCGTTGTACAATTTCATATTGGATTAATCGGTTTTGTAGCGGTCGTATGCGCATAAACTATAATGGAAGACCTGGAAGGCCAAAAACGTCAATAGACGAACGAAGTGTGAAATTTGTGGCAGATGCTCTTGAAGAAGGTCGCGGTACGACTTGTGAGGAATTCTCTGAACCGACGGGAATTCCCGAACACCAGTATTCCGTATGCTGACAAAGAGGAAGATTTCTGAGAAAGAGGTCCCACACTGACTGCCGAAGAGAAGCAGAAACGCCTGGACATGCCAAACTTGCCCAAACAAACATTGGACACTGAAGGTCAAGCATTCTTGTGTC
This sequence comes from Schistocerca serialis cubense, assembly GCF_023864345.2. Taxonomy (NCBI): domain Eukaryota; kingdom Metazoa; phylum Arthropoda; class Insecta; order Orthoptera; family Acrididae; genus Schistocerca; species Schistocerca serialis. The sequence continues at coordinate 454,349,682 of NC_064642.1, forward strand.
GAATTGTCGCTATTGATGAAACATGGATTAGAGACTTTGAACCGGAGATGAAATCACAATTGAGTAAGTGGAGAGCTTCAGACTCTCCAAGTCCAAAACAATTTCGGTGCGTTCAATCAAAACTCATGCAAATGATGAATTTTGCTTATGATCGCCAAGGAATCATCCTGAGAAGAGTCCCATGTGGAGCAAGTGTCACAGCAGCGTATTATCGTAACGTCGTGCAAAACCTGCGCAGAAAAACGCACAAAACCGGCCTCTGTTGCTCGAGATTGGGCCACTCGTTCTCCACGAAAAATTTTGGGAATTTGTGGTAATTTCCTATGGGACCAAACTGCTGAGGTCATTGGTCCCTAGGCGTACACATTACTTAATCTAACTTAATTTCGCTAAGAACAACACACACACACACACACACACACACACACATGCCCGAGGGAGGACTCGAACGTCCGACGGGCGAGCCGCGCGAACTGAGCGAATACGGATGACAAGTATTGCCACATCTTTCATAAAGCTCGGGCATGAGTCCACCATTGTATTGTATTGTATGTTAACCGGGGACCTAGAAACGACGGGGAGGCCCCGTCCCCGTCGCAGCCGTAGCGGTCGACAACCCCACGACGAGTACCGCAGTCCACTTCACCCGTCCGCCGCCCCACACCGAACCCAGGGTTATTGTGCGGTTCGGCCCCCGGCGGACCCCCCCCCCCCCCCCCCCCCCCCAGGGAACGTCTCACCCCAGACGAGTGTAAACCATATGTTTGCGTGGGAGAGTAATGGTGGTGTACGCGTACGTGGAGAACTTCTTTGCGCAGCAATCGCCGACATTAACTGAGGCGGAATAAGGGGAACCAGTCCGCATTCGCCGAGGCAGATGGAAAACCGCCTAAAAACTATCCACAGACTGGCCGGTTCAACGGACCTCGACGCAAATCCGCCGGACGGACTCGTGCAGGGGACCAGGCGCTCCTTCCCGCCCGGAAATGAGTCCACCATACTTAAACTTTTTCCAGAAGTTGAAAAAAACCTATGCATGGAAGTCGTTATATTTCTCTGGAAGAGCTTTCTACTACCGTTACCCGAGCCATTCGACAGATGAACAGAAGTGGTGTCCTGGGTGGAATAATAGAGCTTCGAGACGTTGGGATCTGTCATAGATAAGCAGTCCCACTGAAAGACTGGAAAGAGACAGTAAAAAAACAGCGCGTAAGTAAAAAATAAGATGTGCATGGTTTATGAAATGGTCCTCGTATTATACTGCAATTAAATAATTTACTATTACTGTATTATTATTATTATATTAAAATATTTTATGCGTTATTGTTATAATTAAAACAGCAAGTTGTACTTCCATATTTCAGGTGGAGGTGGGGACGGGGGAGGGGGGAGATGAGACAGTAAAGAACAGTGAACCCTACCCTAGAAGCGAACCCAGGAGCTGTGCCCGGCGGGATTGCACCAGACGGTGGCAGCGGCAGCGCGAGGCGGATCCGCGTGAGGCAGAGCGCCTCCCGCAGAACGTAAACAAACCTGTGTGGAGTGTAGTAGAGGGGCGAAGAGCGAGGGCTGACTCAGCGTCGGGTTGGCACAGCACAGCACCGCGCAGCCCTTTCTGCGCAGGCGCGCTTTCCGCGGTTTCCCAGGAGCCTCTGTAAAATGCCGGCTGTTTGTTTGCGAGGGTCGCTTGCCGAGAACACGCCGGCGATTTGTTGGCGCGTGTTCAGTGTTCGGCCGACACCTCCGGTATACACTCCGCCGAATTATAAAGCCGCCGTTTGTTTTGCTTGCGGGTACGGGCTTGGGCTTTGCACCGCCGATTACTGCGTAGCAAAACCCTGCCACCCCGTAGCTGTTACTCTGTCGCAAGAAAGTAACGAGGAAACTACCATCCCCTCATCCCCTCAATTAACTCCCATCGCTCACACCTAGACTTGTCTCTCTCTCTTCTTCGCAATGTCATGTGATCCTTGAGTAGAAATATCTATGGAGTGTTCAGCCCGCCCGGTTGGTCGTGCGGTCTAACGCACAGCTTTCCGGGCGGGATGGAGCGCCTGGTCTCCGGCACGAATCCGCCCGGCGGATTTGTGTCGAGGTCCGGTGAACTGTGGATGGTTTTTAGGCGGTTTTCCATCTGCCTCGGCGAATGTGGGCTGGTTCCCCTTATTCCACCTCAGTTACACTAGTCGGCGATTGCTGCGCAAACAAGTTCTCCAACGTACGCGTACACCACTATTACTCTACCACGCAAACATAGGGGTTACACTCGTCTGGTGTGAGACGTTCCCGGGGGGTCCACCGGGGGTCGAACAGCACAATAACCCTGGGTTCGGTGTGGGGCGGCGGAGGGGTGAAGTGGACTGCGGTAGTCGTCGTGAGGTTGTGGACCACTGCGGCTGCGGCGGGGACGGAGCCTCTCCGTCGTTTCTAGGTCCCCGGTTAACATACAATACAAAAAATGGCTCTGAGCACTACGGGACTCAACTTCTGAAGTCATCAGTCCCCTAGAACTTAGAACTACTTAAACCTAAGGACATCACACACATCCATGCCCGAGGCAGGATTCGAACCTGCGACCATAGCGGTCGCGCGGTCCCAGACTGTAGCGCCTAGAACCGTTCGGCCACAAACGCCGGCCATACAATAAAATACAATACAATACAATGGAGTGTTCACTACCCTCGCCGTACTTTGACATCGAGACTGACAACTGGAGGCCACGAAGTTGGGATCACGAATTTACTTCAAACTTTGTACACCTTTAGACGGCCATTAAAACAACATAATGTGCAAGTGGCAAGGTGCTCTACTCTGTCAATTCCGAATAAATCACAAGAGAAATTTCACGTGTCTATTATGTGCTTTTGTACCAGTGCAAAGGTGCCGGTCGCAAGAAGTCGCTGTGGTCTAGCGCGTTTTAGGTGGGTGGTGGACAAGGCGGCCGTTCGAATCCGGCGCTGAGGGCATTACTTGACGACGTGACTGAGGAGGGAGTCATTGCAGCTATTCCGGCCGGCGCGCCTCACAAGCCGCCAGGAGCCGACGGCCTCCCGTTAGAGCTTTACGGGACCTAACGCCAATTACTGACGCCTTTGCGGCAACTTGATGTCCCCTGAAGTACATCTTTCTGATGTCTTCCTCGAAGCATTGCTCGTTCCTGCCCATAAACCAAACGGTGGAACCTCTGTCAGTGACCACCGTCCCCTATCGCTTCTGAACTGTGACATGAGGATCTCTACCCGGCTCAGGAGGGTCGCCCGATGCGTCGCGTCCCACGATCAAGCCTCCTCAGTAGGCGCTCACAACATCCGTACTGCATTGAGTCGATACCGCGAGAAGATCGCTCTTGCGCGAGCCCGGCGCATCATACGTCTCCCTTGATTTCAGTCAGGCCGTCGACAGCATTGATTACGCCTATTGACAAGGGATTTCAGATCGATTCCGTATTCCTGGATTTCCGGAAGGCTTTTGACACTGTGCCACACAAGCGGCTCGTAGCGAAATTGCGTGCTTATGGAATATCGTCTCAGTTATGTTACTGGATTCGCGATTTCCTGTCAGAGAGGTCACAGTTCGTAGTAACTGACGGAAGTCATCGAGTAAAAGAGAAGTGATTTCAGGCGTTCCCCAAGATAGTGTTATATGCCCTTTGCTGTTCCTTATCTCTATAAACGAATTGGGAGACAATCTGAGCAGCCGTCTTCGGTTGTTTGCAGATGACGCTGTCGTTTATCGACTAATAAAGTCATCAGAAGATCAAAACAAACTGCAAAACGATTTAGAAAAAATATCTGAATGGTGTGAAAAGTGGCAGTTGACCCTAAATAACGAAAAGTGTGAGGTCACCCACATGAGTGCTAAAAAGAACTCGTTTAACTTCGGTTACACGATAAATCAGTCTAATCTAAAAGCCGTTAATTCAACTAAATACCTAGGTATTACAATTACGAACAACTTAAATTGGAAAGAACACACAGAAAATGTTGTGGGGATGACTAACCAAAGGCTGCGTTTTATTGGCAGAAAATGTAACAGACCTACTAAGGAGACTGCCTACTCTACGCTTGTCCATCCTCTTTTAGAATACTGCTGCGCGGTGTGGGATCCTTACCAGGTAGGACTGACGGAGTACATCGAAAAAGTTCAAAGAAAGGCAGCACGTTTTGTATTATCGCGAAATATGGGAGAGACTGTCACAGAAAAGATACAGTATTTGGGCTGGAAATCATTAAAAGAAAGGCGTTTTTCGTTGGGACGGAATCTTCTCAAGAAATTCCAATCACCAACTTTTTCCTCCGAATGCGAAAATATTTTGTTGACCCGACATACATAGGGAGAAACGATCACCACGGTAAAATAAGGGAAATCGGAGCTCGTACGGAAAGATATGGGTATTCATTCTTTCCGCGCACTATAGGAGATTGGAATAATAGAGAATTGTGAAGGTGGTTCGATGAACCCTCTGCCAGGCACTTAAATGTGATTTGCAGAGTATCCATGTAGATGTAGATGTTGATGACAGCGGTTATGCGGAATATGGGACTCCCAGACAGGTTTGTGGAGATCATAATGCGTCTACTCAGGGGCGCGACATCTAGGATCCTGTACAATGGTCGGCTTACGCCGCTCATCCCCATACAACGATCGGTGCAGCAAGGATGCCCTCTTTCTGCGATCCTGTACGCTCTCGCCATGGAACAGTTACTTTGCGGCCTAAGCCAACGCTTCACCGGGATGACTCTTGGAGGACACACTTTTTGTTGCACGGCCTACGCCGATGACCTGGTCCTGATCCTGCGCAACGGCAACGATGTTCAGGCAGCGCTGAAGTGTGTGGAGTCCTACGGAACTGCTTCGGGCAGCGTCCTTAATGTTCGCAAATCTCACGCTTTGCCTACAGGCCGGGGGCATCCCGGTGAATGCGTCGCTCCCCTGCCGTTCTGCGACATGGTACGATGTCTGGGTATTGATCTTACAACCGACTTGCAGTAATCGGTGGCCCTTAACAATAGACACTTATTATGCCGGATCCGAGCAGAGCTCTGTGACCATCGACTTCGGACCCTGGACATGCTGCAGCGGACTCGTTTTGCTAACGTTTATGTCGCGTCGCGAATTCCGCACGTGGCTCAGACACTCCTCATCCCGCCGTCAATGGCCGGACGGATGTTGGCTCCATTAGGTTCCTTTGTGAGTCAACGCCTGATATTTAAAGTCAGCTATGAGTCCCTCACCCTTCCGAAGGACAAACGCGGTCTCAATTTCTGTCTACATCTACATATATACTCAGCAAGCTGCCCAACGGCGTGTGGCGGACGGCACTTTACGTGCCGCTGCCATTACTTCCCTTTCCTGTTTCAGTGGCGTATGGTTCGCGGGAAGAACGACTGCCGGAAAGCCTCCGTGCGCGCTCGAATCTCTCTAATTTTGCATTCGTGATCGCCTCGGGAGGTATAAGTAGGGGGAAGCAATATATTCGATACCTCATCCAGAAACGCACCCTCTCGAAACCTGGACAGCAAGCTACACCGCGATGCAGAGCGCCTCTCTTGCAGAGTCTGCCACTTGAGTTTGCTAATCATCTCCGTAACGCTATCACGCCTATCATATAACCCTGTGATGAAACACGCCGCTCTTCTTTGGATCTTCTCTATCTCCTCTGTCAACCCGACCTGGTACGGATCCCACACTGATGAGCAATATTCAAGTATAGGTCGAACGAGTGTTTTGTAAGCCACCTCCTTTGTTGATGGACCACATTTTCTAAGGACTCTCCCAATGAATCTCTACCTGGCACCTGCCTTACCAACAAGTAATTTTATATGATCATTCCACTTCAAATCGTTCCGTACGCATACTCCCAGATATTTTACAGAAGTAACTGCTACCAGTGTTTGTTCCGCTATCATACAATCATACAATGAAGAATCCTTGTTTCTATGTATTCGCAATACATTACATTTGTCTATGTTAAGGGTCAGTTGCCATTCCCTGCACCAAGTGCCTATCCGCTGCAGATCTTCCTGCATTTCGCTGTAATTTTCTAATGCTGCAACTTCACTATATACTACAGTATCGTCCCCGAAAAGCCGCATGGAACTTCCGACACTATCTACCAAGTCATTTATATATATATTGTGAAAAGCAATGGGCCCATAACACTCCCCTGTGGCACCCCAGAGGCTACTTTAACGTTTGTAGACGCCTTCCATTGAGAACAACATGTTGTGTTCTGTTTGCTAAAAACTCTTCAGTCCAGCCACACAGCCGGTCTGATATTCCGTAGGCTCTTACTTTGTTTATCAGGCGACAGTGCGGAACTGTATCGAACGCCTTCCGGAAGTCAAGGAAAATGGCGTGTACCTGGGAGCCAGTATCTAATGTTTTCTGGGTCTCATGAACAAATAAAGCGAGTTGGGTCTCACATGATCGCTGTTTCCGGAATCCATGTTGATTCCTACAGAGTAGATTCTGAGTTTCCAGAAATGACATGATACGCAAGCAAAAAACATGTTCTAAAGTTCTACAACAGATCTATGTCAGAGATATAGGCCTATAGTTTTGCGCATCTGCTCGACGACCGCCGGCCGGTGTGGCCGTGCGGTTAAAGGCGCTTCAGTCTGGAACCGCATGACCGCTACGGTCGCAGGTTCGAATCCTGCCTCGGGCATGGATGTGTGTAACGTCCTTAGGTTAGTTAGGTTTAATTAGTTCTAAGTTCTAGGCGACTGATGACCTCAGAAGTTAAGTCGCATAGTGCTCAGAGCCATTTGCTCGACGACCCTTCTTTTCCAATCATTCGGAACCTTCCGTTCCTCTAGAGGCTTGCGGTACACGTCCACCATCGAGCAACAGCCCTCTTTGTAAGCACGCATGTCAAGATGAAAAGCACTCTGACCTCCCTCACCAGTCTACTAATGAGGGCCCTACGCCGAGCTCACTTATTGCGCCACTGCCGCTGATAGACGTCCCAGCGCCCTTTTCCTACTTCAGCTATTTCTTTCTTGGATATAACTACATCAGGACCGTACTTCTCCCTCCTCGTCTACCGAAGACCAAGGTAGTGTACGCCTCGCTACAATCGCAGCTTCCGCCGAATGTGATAGAAGAAAAACATCCCCTCGTCCGATGGAACACTGTGTGGCGGGCTGTGCACGCTCCTACTTTGCGTCGGACGTCCAATCCACCTATTGTGCGACGGTTAATGGAAAGCAGGTCTGCCAGTCGGGTCTCTACCGGATCCACCTGGCGGCATCATCATCACGTACCACGTGTGCCGTGCAAGACGACGATGGCCATCGATTTGTGTACGGTGAATCGGATAATGTTTGGCTTTTGGTCCGGCAGATGCTGGTATTCGTAATACCCACGACTCTTGACAACATCGCCCTACAAATGATTCTCTTCTCAGACATGGACTATTTTCCACTAGCAAAGACCTACTTAGTGACTTGGATTAGTGGGCATGCAGTCCTCTACCTGTCTACCTGTTCGGTGATGGTGACAAATCAGCCCTCCAATTCTGGTAATACATCGTGCAGTAGTCAAGAACCCAAAGTACCAATAATATTTCGCGAACTTTCTCCAGAGCGCTTTCCACAACCCCCTTCGCAGCTGGATCATCCATGCAAAGAGCAGATGACATAAGACCCTTCTTCCATATGACTGATACCATCCCATCAACGGTTATTCACACACACTTCCGAGAAGACGTGCATCGATAATCTACTTCTGTGTCGCCACCAACTCGGGATTTCCTTTCCTGCTGATGTCGAAAGCGATCGCCAGTCTCTACGAGGACGTGATCAGGCGGATCACGCGAACTGCAATGTATGTCCGAACAGTTTTACTTTAGAAACTTTTGAATAGGCAAGTGTAATGTGAAGGCCCAATGAAGAATAATTTGAAATCTATTATAATTCATTAATATATTTATCAACCGGATTAAAGAATGTGAACATGTATACATTATTAATCTTTGTTATTGACAAAACCAATCGTTCTGAACATTGGACACAAAGCTCATGAAATGAACGCTTTAAATAAAATTACTTCTTATATTTATTGTTTTGTAGAAAAGCTGTGTAAAGAGTTATGCGATTCTTTCCCTGTTTCATGCATATTATGAAGTGCTTGAACCAAAAATGTCCTAATAGTTGCAGCACGAATTACGGTATTGACAAACCAAAAATAAAAATACTACTAACCGCGACATAGGCCTACCGTATTCTGCAAAGTTGGGGCACGCGAATGCATAGCTAGACATTACCCTACTTAATACTGTATGTTCCAAGCTCCAACAGCAGCTTTCCGAGATCAGGCCACCACATCAGAATTGTGAACTCGACGCATCCGATTCAACTAACGTTCGACGCACTAAGTGCCCACCAGCGTGGACAGACTACTCGACAACAAAGGAAACTTTGGAATCCAGAGAGTCTCCTTTATACGGGAAATATGTTTCCTGCTGCAAATATCTCAAACGAAACTGCCACGTCTCATGATGTAGAAATGTTAGAAACTAACAACCGTTATCTCGCCCACTAGACAGTGCCAATAATGTAGTTTTAGATGGTTTTCCACACCCATCTAGGCAAATGCTGGTCTGGTACCCCACCTTCGCCTGAGAAAAGTCATATCACTCAAATATATGTAATAAAATTTAGACGATTCCATCATGGTTTCCATCACAATTGTATTTAATTTTTAATGATGGCCTTCGAAGGCTTGCGTTCATTTTCAAACCACTGCCTACATCTCTAATGTTTGGCTGTAGCATAATTCCAAAGGAATATTGTTATTTTCACCTTATGAATGAACAAGTCTCGCGAATGTTCCATTGGAATTATGTTGCAGTCGAGCATTTGAGATGCCATATGCAGGCGTCGTTGTCATGCTGGAGCACTTGCACTTGGGGTAGGGTTGGGTTGTTTGGGGGAAGAGACCAAACAGCGAGGTCATCGGTCTCATCGGATTAGGGGAAGACGGGGAAGGAAATCGGCCGTGCCTTTTCAAAGGAACCATCTACATCTACATCTACATGGTCACTCTGCAATTCACACTTAAGTGCCTGGCAGAGGGTTCATCGAACAAAATGGTTCAAATGGCTCAGAGCACTATGGGACGTAACATCTGAGGTCATCAGTCCCCTAGAACTTAGAACTACTTAAACCTAACTAACCTATGGACATCACACACATCCATGCCCAAGGCAGGATTCGAACCTGCGACCGTAACGGTCGCGCGCTTCCAGACTGAAGCGCCTATAAGCGCTCGACCACACCGGCCGGCTTCATCGAACCATTTTCATACTACTTCTCTACCATTCCACTCTCGAATGGCGAGTGGGAAAAAGGAACACCCAAACCTTTCCGTTCGAGCTCTGATTTCTCTTATTTTATTATGATGATCATTTCTCCCTAGTTAGGTGGGTGTCAACAGAATATTTACCCATTCCGAAGAGAAAGTTGGTGATTGAAGTTTCATAAATAGATCTCGCCGCAAAGAAAACCGCCTTTGTTTCAGTGACTACCACCCCAACTCGCATATCATATCAGTGACACTCTCACCCCTACTGCGCGATAACACGAAACGAGATGGCCTTTTTTGCACTTTTTCGATGTCCTCCATCAAACCTACCTCGTAAGGATCCCATACAGCTCAGCAATATTCCAGCAGAGGACGGGCAAGTGTAATGTAATATTCCAGCAGAGGACGGGCAAGTGTAATGTAGGCTGTCTCTTTAGTGGGTTTGTCGCATCTTCTAAGTGCTCTGCCAACAAAGCGCAGTCTTTATTTCGCCTTCCCCACAATATTATCCCGGCATTTGCCCAGAGTAGTTAGGGAAATCATGGTAAACCTAAATCAGGATGGCCGGACGCGGGATTGAACCGTCGCCCTCCCGAAAGCGAGTCCAGTGTGCTAACCACTGCGCCACCTCGCTCGTTACTCGCCCTTGAACCATAGGTTTTCTCTTAGCCGCATTGGAAATTAGCTGTAGAATGCTATTGACTATATAAACAGGTGGGACAAACGCTTTAAGAACAATATCACAGAAACAGGTCATATAAATTGAAAATGCTTGTAATGTCTTAGCTTTCCAATTTCTTGCTGACGCGTGCTCAGCCTGAACGTTTCTCCTTACAAAATACAGTAGCATTTGGCAGTCTTGACTAGAGAGTGTTGATCGAAATGATGTACCAGCATTACAAAAAAGAACGAGAAGATAACAACTGCACTCCGTTAATACTTACTGCCAAGCACACAACCACTGGTTACACACAATGCCGCACTGCCTCTAAGAGTACTAGGTATGACTTTCAGGAAGTGCAGCTTACACAATTTTCAAAATAACTGTCCAAGGAAAATAGTATTTATGATGGTAATCTCAAATTATATTTTACCATCTTAATAGTATGGTGTCACTAGAGGCAGCAATTTTAAAATTTGTACTCAGCAGAAGACCAAGTGCAACTCCTCGTTCACACTCAGGATTTTCTTTTGGAGTTTTACTCTTACTCCGTGTATTTCTAGGATGTTGCTACCAACAAAGTACCAGTGATGTCTTCCATAATTTTTATCGTAATGACGATTTCTTCGGATAGGCTGACAACAAGATAATTATCCTGTCAGAAATATCAATCTGGATATATACATCTGTCTGGTACTAATCGGTTAGATAGTGCTTATATGCTGCAGCTTATTTTTTTAGCACCATTATGAAGAACTTTGGTCAAATATGAAACCTGTAAAGGATGTTTTATAGCGCTATAACAATCTGGAAATAAATAAAAAGTTTTTAGAAAAAACGGCCAAATATTTTGTGAAATAATTTGCCTAAAAGTAAGAAATAAAAGACATTAGAGAAACGTGCCTCTGCATATGCTCGAAATTATTTTCAGCAGTTTTAATATTGAAGCAAAAGTGTAGTTGACATTACTGTGCAAAATCAAGTATTTAAATATTTAAAAGTCACAAACAAAGAGCCATAGCCGGTGGAATGCTCATACGTTAGTTACGTAGAAAGAGCACTAAGTACTACAATATGCAATTCGATTGGAACTGCTCTTTGACACAGAAATTTTTGACACTGAAAAAATTTTTGACACTGAAAAATAATTGGCATTTTTACACCTTCGGGCATAAAAGACATAATTACGTCAAGGCCACATAACAGCAGCAGTGTAAATCTGTCTCTAGTGAACTTTATTTCTTACTTTTAGACGAATAATTTCACAAATGATTTGGTCATTTTTCTATTTTTTTCTTGTTTCGCTCAGAAAGCATGAAACATAATACATGTAACTATCGATCGGAATTTTATTATTACTAAGAGTATTTAGATAAAGTGAAAGCAGATAAGGTGTCGACTGACAATCTGATGTTCAATGTTTAACTTCGGATTTTAAGGACTGTTGTTTGTTTGGAGGATTTTTCTTACTTACTCGAACTAATTTAATGAATTAAATCTTTTTCTGAATGAATTTTCACTTTGCAGCCGAGTTGCGCTGATATGAAACTTCCTGGCAGATTAAAACTGTCTCGGAATAGAGATTGGGGCATTTGTCTTTCGTCGGCAAGTACTCTGCCGACTGAGTTATCCAAGCACGACCCACGATCCGCCCGTACAGCTTTACTTCCGACCGTACCACATCTCCTAACTTCCAAACTTATATCCTTTTTTCGCAAGATATTCGACAGACGTTCTGTGAAGTTTGGAAGGTAGGTGACGAGTTACTGGCGGAAGTAAAGCCGTGCGTGTGGATCGTGAGTCGTGCCCAGTGAGTAGAGCATTTGCCCACGAAAGGCAAAGGTCCCACGTTCTATTTCCGGTCCGCTATACAGTTTTAATCTTCCAGATATTTTCAATTAAAATTTGTTTTGCAAAAGTGGAGCTCACGCTGGTCAATTTAGTTTCCCATTTAGGCATGGCTATGAAAATTCGGGCAAAAATCCACTATGAAAATCCTAGAGTGTCTACGTTTTCATTCTGCGGAAACATTTGACCAAAAATAATCAAACTCCCAACAGCAGCCGGCCGGGGTGGCCGCGCAGTTCTAGGCGCTACAGCCTGGAACCGCGCGACCGCTACGGTCGCAGGTCCGAATCCTGCCTCGGGCATGGATGTGTGTGATGTCCTTAGGTTAGATAGGTTTAAGTAGTTCTAAGTTCTGGGGGACTGATGACCTCAGAAGTTAAGTCCCATAACGCTCAGAGCCATTTGAACCCAACAGCAGCGTTCTCTCTTGTAACTAGTCACTGAAAGAAACAAGTCGCCCCGTCTAAAGTACCTTAATAGCATAGGGTAAGCGAGGATAAACAGTAGTGGTGTCCTCCCCGTAAAATTTTCAACTTTCTTGATGTGGAAAAAGTTTGTAAACTGACAAGTTCCCGTGGATATAGGACAATAGCAGTACATTTAGTTTGATTAGTATATATAAATTTCCTGGAATCCACCTCTGACCTGGCTGGAAGTATCACCTGATTTACGCACTGACGCATTTCGGATAAAATCATTACACTGTTGTTGAATTTTTGTGCTATTGTCACTGTGGTTAAAATTAAAAATGTGTACTTCCATTCAGCTCAAGTAACCCCTTAAAATAACCTGTCAGCACTAATATTCAATCCTCTGTGTAACTTTAACAGCAAGGTTGCCCCGCCGTATGATCGACCAAGTACAACAAGAAAGAGATAGCAAGCGGCGAACATCAGTCATCTTGTTAGATAAGCGCGCCCTTTACCATTGACACTTGTCAGGCATTTAAACAGAGGAGACCGCACGCCAGTGGCTAAAGATTGAGGCTAGATGATTTAAGATAAATAACATAGGAGCTAACACGCCGATACATACGGATTGGCCAAGATAATCATATTGGGAGAGCAAGTTTAGTAAGCAGTGTGCGATTGAATTTAGTTGTAATTTAGATTACTTGAAATTCATTACAGTCTCGGCTGCAACGCCACGCTGACCTCAACCCAGAGGTTGAGTTGATCAAGAGATGCTTCACAAGGTTTACAAATTAAAATACGTTTAAAAAAGGAATAAATGCTACAGATAAAAAATACCTGCTTTCAATGAAACATCGTGATACGGCAAAATAAGCTGCCGTTATAGATACAAAGGTCAGCAGACGGCACGATAATTATCAAAACAACTATGTTTAAATAGTGCCAAGTAAAAGTGACGTACCGTACATCAACTTTCAATGGTTTCATTTTTATGGAATAGAAGATTCGGTGACAGAATTGTAGACGAGAGGCGGTCAAAGATTCGTAACATGTATGGACAATAGACGTCACACGAATACGTAAGTATACAAAAGCAATAACAATAGATATTCTCTACTGATGTCGAAGGAGATTTAATTTCCCAGATTCTTAAAAATACTTTGTAAAAACTAAACTTGAGCCTTCAAAAATTAACAGGAAAAATACGAGAAACTATTATGATCATGGCGACAGCAGCAAAATTCTTGTAGGGATATATATATATATATATATATATATATATATATATATATATATATATATATATATATATATAAATAACAGGAAAGAGAAAGTAGGATTCGTTCTCCAACTCCAAGGATTCTTTACGAACTTGGGGCACAGTGACCTGGTGCAAGTCTTTTTCTTGCACGCAACATCGGCGACTTGCATGTCACTAACCTACCCCAGTTACACCGAACCGGGGAAAGCCGCTATACAGTTTAACATGGAATCCGGACTACGTGTTGTTTCTGGTGACGCCTTACATCATTGACAGGTGAAGGGTGGGTTGAAAAGAAAGAGCGAAAAATCCGTCGTCCGACCGAGATTCGATACCGCGACCTCTCGATATCCAGGTAAGCACTTTACTGTTAAACTACCAGGACCGACATATACGTAGATAGTTGTTTTATATTGATCAGTGACTTTGCAAGCATCAAATATGTGAGATATATGGCCGTATCTTTTGACTGCATTGACTTAGAAGCTTAAATTTTTTACACCACCAGGGGTACGTAGAGTTTAGTGTTTGACGCGAATTTCAACTTGATAACTCTGTCCACTGCTGAGAAAATAGGGTCTTAACAGACCGACAGACAGACGAGCAGACAACAAATGGCAAAATATACATTTTTATGCGATATGATTACGAGTTAACAATTTTCCATTTTTTTCCTGAACAAATACTGTGAAACCTTGCTTCTTGCCAGATTTTATGGTTCTAGGTCAACGGGAAGTACCCTATAGTTTTCCACGAACGAGTTTGCGAGTGTCGAAATATGTGGCATAAACGGCCGCATCTTCTGATCGCACTGACGTGGCAGCTTACGTTCTCCCACCTCTTAGGGACTGTAGAACTTAGAATTTGATATAAATTGCAACTTGATACCTCTACCCGTTCCTGAGAAAAAGGGGCTTAACTGGCAGAAGGACGGACAGATGTGCAACAAAAAATGGCTGTAAGCACTATGGAACTTAACATTTGAGGTCATCAGTTCCCTAGACTTAGAACTACTTAAACCTAACTAACCTAAGGACAACACACACATCCATGCCCGAGGCAGGACTCGAACCTGCAACCGTAGCAGCAGTGCGGTTCCGGACTGAAGCGCCTAGAGTCGCTCGGCCACAGCGGCCGGCCGACGGGCAACAAAGTGATCGTATAAGAGCTCCGTTTTTAAAGACTGAGGCGCAGAGCCCTAAATAAAGCTCAAATAAATTCAATGGACATGTCATATCTTAAACATGAAAATATGATTTCAGTATTTAAACAAAAGAGGGAAAGAGAGAGAGAGAAAGAGAGAGAGAGAGAGAGAGAGAGAGAGAGAGAGAGAGAGGGAGGGAGGGAGGGAGCCTGAGAGACAAATGTTGCAGACAACAAATAATGACGGGATTAGTAGCATAAGGAAACAACGGAATGCATCGCTGAAATTAGTTTACACTCCTGACAATAGAATCACGGGTTGCTTCCGAACGTCTGAGGTACTGTTATTAAACACCGTGTTTCACACACTATTCTCCTTTACCAAACTATTCCGTGATGCCTCAGGATGTGTCCTATTAACTGATATAGTGTCGTGAGTTTCTTGTCTCCCGAATTCGATTCAGAACCTATCCATTACTTATCCTACATACCCATATCATCTCAGCTGTCTTCCTCAGAGGCATTTTTCAAAAGTTTCTGTTCTTTTTCTGTCAGAACTGTTTGTCGTCTACGTCTCACATACTTGCCTCCACTTCAGACCAAGGCTGTCAGAGGAGACTTCTTAACACCTTTGTTTACATTAGATGAGAAAAAAGTAATTGTATTTTTCAGAAGTGCTTTTCTTTTAACTGACATTCTGCATTTTATATCTTCTTTACTTCGGGCACATTTCCTAAACTAATTCCTTGCGCATCACCTGATTTAATTAGACATTAAATTACCCTTGTTTTAGTTATGGTGATGTTCATCTTATGATATATTTTCATGACATTATCCATCCTGTTTAACTGTTTTTCCAGATGCTTTTCCGTCTCTGACAGAATTACAATGTCATCTGTCAGTCTCAAAGTTTTCATTTCTTCTACGTGAACATTAAGCATTAACTGTAGTCGTGAAAAGTAGTAATGTTTCTATAGTAGCCAGTGCTCTGGGCCTTACTATTATGAAATTATATTAAAAATAAAAGTATGTTTTATATTTAAAATTCTGTTATTGAACTTTGAACGTAAACATTAATAAACAAAGTATTTAGCAAAATCAAAGATAGGAACTTTCATTCTTTATTCTAATTTGCACTTACGTAAATCAGTGTAAACCAAGAATATTACATCGCAAAGATTAAATTTTAAAATGTGATTTTTAAGAGCGTCAAAACAAAAATTTAAAAAAATCTCCTTCTACAAACATTTTGTTAATGGTCAAAGACCTCAAAGTGAGCCAAATGACATGTACGAATTGTATAAGGTGCCACTGACGAATCTCTTCGCGGTCAGACAATTCGGAGTCTGAGTAATGACCGTTCGTTATCCCGTCCTCTTCGTCAATGTCTGAAAACTCATTTTCTGAATTTGGGGTCGGTAGGTGGTTACGCCACAGATATTGAATTTTCACCGAATTTCGTATCCATAGCTGCATAATTCATCGCTTCACCATTGCTCTAATAAGTCATATCGATTTGCAGAAACATTACTTAGGCTTTGCTATTACAAATGCCTGAAGTAAAACAGTAAAGCTGAAGAAATTACATAAACAGATAAATCATAAATTTGGGTATTAGGCCATGCCATTATAAAGCAGATGTCTATAGGCGTGGGCCCAGCGCACCACCGCGTACACCGATAAGGACGTGGAAAACAGCGAACGAAACACGTTCGTCACACAGCG